>NW_012115921.1:1952361-1996335 GCF_000951035.1 Colobus angolensis palliatus
GTGCCACTGCACTCCTGCCTGGGCAACTGAGCGAGACCCCTGTCAAAAAAAAAAAAAAAAAACTGTAATCCCAGCATTTTAGGAGGCCGAGGCGGGCAGATCGCTTGAGCCCAGGAGTTTGAGACCTGCCTGGGCATCACAAAGACTCTGTCTCTAAACAAGCAAACGAACAAACAAAAATCATGCAAAGCTATATATCTGTCTTCCAAGGAATTATGAACTTTCTACAGCATATTTTTCAATGAAGCAATAAACTCAAATTTATAGTGGTTTAAACATATAAGATTATAGCCTTTCATGTCAAAATAAATAAATAATTTTAAAATTCATATTAAAATAATAAAATAAATCCAGAGGGTAGCTATCCAGGTATGCTATGACAATCCCACTATAAGTCATTAGGGACTCAGGTTCTTTCTAGCTTTTTGCTCTGATATACCTAGGGTTTGGGCCTTACCCTCTTGGCCCAAGATGGCTGCTGGGCTGCAGCCTTCATATCAGAATGCCAGTCTTAGGAAAAAGAAAAGCTTGGAAGGCATACCCTCACCCTTTAAGAACACTTATAGGATACTACATTCATCATTTCCACTTACATCCAACTGACCAGAATTTATTAACTGCTTATAGCTGTCAGAAACTTGAAAACAGTCTCTCTTCGGCATGTCCACATGATTAGTCAAAACCATCAAGGAGAAGAATCGCCACGGAGAACCAAATGTCTCTTCCAAACTCTCCAAACCCTTCTATGGTTCCTTTTCTTTTACATCCTCTTATCAATAGTGTTTCCAAAGCTTGGTTCTTGGTACTCTATTCTTCTGTCTCTATGCCAACTTCTTGGGGACACCTACACAATGTCATAACTCTATATACCCTAATGACTCTCAAGTCTTTGCACCCAGTCCTTACCTGTCCCATCTTTTGAAGTCTCCACTTGGATAGCTACAAAATAAACACCATTCTATGTCAAGCGCACAAACACGAATAAGTAATTTTAAAAGAAAAACATTCTCATTCTTCCAATTTAAGTCAACATCACAAGTACCCCAGATCCCCAGATCTGCAATTTTGAAGTTGCCTCTGACTCCTCTTTCCATTTTCAACAAGCCATGAGTTGCAGGTCATATTAAACTTCTAAAAAGACATGAAACAAACTGGACTACATGAGGTTTATATAGCATATGACTTGGGGCATGCATTCATCAAAATGACTATGGCCCCCACAACTCTACTATAATGTTCTAAAGTTATCCTAATTATTAAATCCATAAGCCTATTTTTAGTCCTTATTATACATGACATTTTCAGCACATTTGACATTTGCTATTTCCTCCTCCTCAAAATTCTCTACCCAGGGTTTCCATGAGACCATATCATGCTATATTGATTCTTTTGCAATACCTCTGACTACTTCTATTTAGTTTCCAGGCTGCCACTGCTTTATCTACCTTTTGAATATTGATTTTTCTCTGCGTACAATTCTGAGGCCACTCTTCTTTTCACTCTATGCAGATTTCCTACGCAATCTCAAGTTTTTCTTCATATTTGACAATCAGCTGGCTACTGACAATTGCCAAGTTAAATCTCTATCTTCACTTTTCTCCTTACCTCCTGACTCACATGTCTAAACACCTAAATGATATCTCTACCTTGATTATAGACTGTCACCTTTCACTCAGTATTTCCTTCCCTCATCCAAATTCATTTCTTCTCCTGAATTCCCTATTTGTATCCATAGCATCATGACACATATTACCCAAGCTACAAACTTTGTTAGCCTCATCCACTCTTTCTACTTTACCCCTCACATTCATTCATTACTAAGTTTTACTAACCTCAACTTTCAAATTTCTCTAGCATCCACACCTTCCTTGCCATTTCCACCACAAAAATGCTTGAGCTTTCTCATTCTGGTCTTTCTCCCTTCAGTTCATTGCCATTTGAGTCACATTTCTGTTGTTTATTGCTTTTTAAGAGCTACCATTTTTCAACAGACCCTACCATCTATAGATTCAAGGCTAAATTCTATAGCCTGATGTACAGAGCTTTTCCCAATTGTCAACCTACTCAAGCATCAAAGCCTATCTCAGTTTCCATCTACATTCACTTCTCCATTCCTGTAACAAGACATTCACACACACACATTTTTCCTCTATGCCTATAATCTCCTCTGTCCTCTTTTCCACATAGCAAATGTTTATGCAAACTATACAACTTGGTTTAAACATCACCTCTCATAAGAAGTATTCTCTTTTTCCCTCAGTAAAGTGGGTCCATCCTCCTGAAATAATTTATCATTACTTGCTTCAAGATTCTGTCCACTAATGACTAGGTTAGGGATAGAGTTTTAATCTTTACTCATTTGTATCTAGCCTAGCGCTTAGCACAATGCCTGGAAAGCAATAAATAACTGTTAAATCGGTGAATCCCAAATGGTTCTTGACAGGTGGCAACAAACAACAACTAGAAAATACCAACTACTTCAGGGGAGAAAACTCAAGCTATGTATTACAATGGTTTAATAACAATCAATTATCAATTTTTACAATGTCTCAAAATGTATTTCAGGTGTTATACATAAATTTACATTCTAGCTTATCTCACTTATACTGCTTAGATAAATACTGCTTAAATACTGATTAAATGCCTAAGAAACACGTCAAACATTCTCTAACATACTTAAGCAGATTGATATAAAAAAAAAACAAGAACTTCAAATGATTAACATAATTGACTCCAGATGAAATACCACCAAGATAAATGAATTATAAATGTATTAATGGACAGCAGAAATTAAAAAAAAAAAAGTAAAGGCATATAAGATAATTAACCCAGGTAGTCATTATCAATTTTTCTGGACAAATCTCAGTAAAAGAAAGTAAAAACAATAAGAAAAATATGGTTGGCTAAATAACCACATATTAGAAGCTAATGATATTTCCTAATTATTCTGCCATAGTACACAGGCAGAGTCAGAAAAACAAAGTCTTAATTTCAAATTATCAAAATCAAACTGTCATAAAAAATCAGTGGTTTTCAAGCTATGTTCTCCTCAGCATAACAGCATCGTAAGAACACAAAACTGGAAACAAGGTCCAATAGTGAAGTGACTAAGTTAAAATGATACTCTCAAATTATATAATAATACAGCCACTGGACATTATGTTTTTCTAAAATTTTATAAAATAAATTTTCCTTATGTCATTAATAGTTTTTAAAAAGATAGTAAGGGTATCTATTTTTCTTATAGCTTTTTTAATTGAACTTTTAATTTTGAGATAGTTGCAGATTTACACATAGTTGTAAGAATTAATACAGAAACCATGTACCTTTTACCCAGTTCCCCCCATTGGTGACATCTTGCAAAATTAAATCACAAAATCACCACCAGGATATAATAGAATCCACCAATCTCATTCACATTTCCTCAGTTTTATCTATACTCATTTGTGGTTGTAAGTGTGTATTTAGTTCTATGCAATTTTATCATACATGTAGATATATGTATCCACCACCCAGTCAAAATATAAAACAGTTTTATTACCATAAAAATTCCTCCCAATTACCCTTTTATAACCACATCCACCTCCCAACCTCCTTTTTTATAGCTTTTTTCCCCATATTTTCAACAACTGTGTGTTCATTCTGTGTTATCTTTGTTAACTACCTATGATGTACCAGGCACCCTTCTTTCTATATAATTCAAATAGCATGCATTACCTCTTTTTTCCAGTTTGTAAAATAAATTTTTCAAAAGACAAGGGGTTTTTGCTTTTGGTTTTGAAACGGAATCTTGTTCTTTCACCCAGGCTGGAGTACAATGGCACAAACACAGCTCACTGCAGCCTCGACCTCCTGGGCTCAAGTAATGCTCCCACCTCAACCTCCCAAGCAGCTGGGACTACAGGCATCCATCACCACACCTGGCTAATTCATTTTTACGTTTTTTAAATTTTTAGAGACGAGGTCTCACTATGTTGCCCAGGCTGGTCTCAAATTCCTGGGCACAAGTGATTACCTACCTCAGCCCCCCAATTATAGGTGTGAGCCAACTGCACCCAGCTGAGTTTTTTTTTTTAATCCAATTATAAAATATAAATATTTAAAAATTCAACTGCAAGTATTGTTAATTGCAAAGACACTTTAGGAACAAAAATAAAGAGTGTATCATTTGGCCAGTGAGGTGGCTCATGGCTGTAATCCCAGTGCTTTGGGAAGTTTAGGCAAAAGGACTGCTTGAGGCCAGGAGTTCAAGACCAGCCTGGGTAACATGGTGAAATCCCATCTCTACAAAAAATACAAAAATTAGCCGGGCATGGTGGCATGCACCTGTAGTCCCAGCTACTCGGCAGGCTGAGGTGGGAGGATGAATTGAGCCCGGGAGATCAAGGCTTCAGTAAATTGTGATTGTGCCACTGCCTTCCTGCCTGGGCAACAGAGTGCGACAAAAGGAAAAAGGAAAGGGAAGGCAAGGCAAGGAAGAGAGGGGAGAGGGGAGGAAAAAGGGAAGGAGGGACAGACTTGTAACTAGAATTAGAAAAAAAAAATCTCAATAATACTGAGGCAGGAGAATAGGGTCTGGTGGCAGGGAACCTAAGGACTCTGTAGAACTAAATCAAACAGAAAAACCCCAACTTTCTACATCCAAGTAAATAATTGTGTAACTTCACTTCAGCTATGTCAGGAAACATCTTCTTTTATTTGCATAGGGTGTACACCAAGTAAATAACTTTGTAACTTCACTTCATTCTCTTCATTTACATAAGGCGTACACAGCACAACCAACAAGAAACCTCTACAGGGTATTTAAACCCCAGAAAATTCCATAACCAGCACTCTCAAGCTGCTCGCTCAAGCTCATTCCCATCCTGTGGAGTGTACTTTCATTTTAATAAATCTGTGCTTTTCTGTCATTGCTTTGTGCATTTTGTCCAATTCTTTTTTCAAAACACCAAGAACCTGGACACCCTCCACCAGTAACAGTAAGAAGTCAAACAACCCAATAAAAAGAGCACAAATTTGATCAGACACTTTACAAAAAAATACACAAATGGCAACAAGCACTTGAAAAGGTGTTCAACATCATTAGTCACCAGGAAAACACAAACTAAAACCACAAATGAGGTATGTTAAGAGAGTAGATCTTTTTTTTGGAGAAAAAAGCCTGTTGCCCACACTGGTCTCAAAATCCTGGACTCAAGCAATCCACCCACCTCAGCATCCCAAAGTGCTGGGATTACAAGCGTGAGCCACTGCACCCTGCCAAGAGAGATTTTAAATTTCTTCACCATAAACACACATACACACACACATAGGGTAACTATGTGAAGTGATGGGCATGTTAATTACCTTGATTGTGTAATCATTTCACAATGTATACATAAAACATCACACTGTCCACCATAAATATATATGATTTTTATTTGTAAATTACACCTCAATAAAGCTAGGAGAAGGTTTTTGTTTTTTTTTTTTTTAAGACAGAGTCTTGTTCTGTCACCAGGCTGTAGTGCAGTGGCGCAATCTCGGCTCACTGCAATCTCTGCCTCCTGGATTCAAGCCATTCTCCTGCCTCAGCCTCCCAAGTGCTGGGATTACAGGCGCCCGCCACCACCCCCAGCTAATTTTTGTATTTTTAGTAGAGACGGGGTATCACCATGTTGGCCAGGATGGTCTCGTTCTTCTGACCTCGTGATCCACCCACCTCGGCCTTCCAAAGTGCTGGGATTACCAGCGTGAGCCACTGCGCCCAGCCTGTTTTGTTTTTTTTGTTTTTAGTGAAAGCAAGTTTATTAGAGAAGTTAACAAAAAAAAAAATGGCTACTCCACAGGCAGAGCAGCCAAAAATATTTTTAAGTAATAGATTAAATTTAAAAAGAATAATTAGAACTCTCATATGTTGCTAGTGAAAATGTAAAATGGAACAGCCAATTAGGAAAATTTGTCAGTCTCATACAAACAAGACACTTATGACCTAGCAATTCTTCTCCTACATATTTACCCAAGAGAAATGAAAACAGGAACATATAAACATTCAAAGATCTGTATGCAAATGTTCAGAACAATTATGTTCACCATAGCCCAAAACTAGAAATTCAAATGTCCTTCAACTGGTGAAAGGATAAATCATATCATACTCAGCAATAAAAAGCAACAACTGTCAGTAAATACAACATAGATAAATCTCAACTGTATGATCCTAAGTGAAAAGCCAGACATAAAAAAGCTGTATACTATTTATATGACATTCTAGAAAAGACAAAAACATACAGACAGAAAACAGATCAGTGACTGCCAGATGGTAGAAAGGGAACTGACTACAAAGAGGCATGAGAGGACTTTTTAGAAGCATGAAAATGTTCCCTATCTATCTATCTACCTACCTACCTATTTTTAGAAACGGAGTCTCAATCTGTCACTCAGGCTGGAATACAGTGGAGTGATCATGACTCACCGCAGGTTCAAACTCCTAGGTTCAAGCAATCCTCCCATCTTAGCATCCCAAGTAGCTGGAACTACAGACATGTGCCACCACACCAGGCTTTTTTTTTTTTTTCAAAGATGGGGCTCACCATGTGGCACAGGCTGGTCTCAAACTCCTGGCCTAAAGCCATCCTCCAGCCTCAGCCTCCCAAAGCATTGCCATTATAGGTATGAGTCACAGCGGCCAGCCCTATATCTATACCTTGATTGCAGTAGTGGCTACACTAATGTATATATTTATCAAAACTCACTGAAATGTTCACTTAAAAGAGTAAATTTTATTGCACGTAACTTATACTTTATTAGACATTGATTTGGGATCTTTAGGGTGTCACTTTTCTGGCCAGAAACCTGTGGCCGGTGGCGCCTCTGCCCGAGTTTTGCTCAGATCCGCTAGGCTTGCTCTACCCACTCAGCCTGGTAGAGCAAGGCCTGGACCCCATGCCTCCAAGAAAGACTGGAGTCAGGCGTGGAGCGGTGAGGGGTATGTAAGCCGGCACACAGTCTGGCCACTGCGCAGTTAGACATGCCAGCTGCTGCCACAGGGTGGGCATCTCCAGGTACTGGCATGAGTGCCAGCTCTCTGCAAGGCTGTGGCTGGACCAGGTGCACCACAAGCAGCTTCCCTGGCCGGCACCGGGGAATGCAGTGAAACTCAGAAGCTTGAAGATGCCAGGAACCATAGGGCCCCAAAGATGGAGTCACAGCCCTAGCTTGGGGAGCTCCCAGGTCTGGGCTCCCAGAAGGGCCACCACAGCTCTTCTCCCCCTTCCTTCACCTGCAACATGGTGAGCAATGGGCATGTTTCAGCTCTGCTTGTGTTACAGCTCTTTTACCCTCGCCATTCAAGGGTCCCAAGTTCTTGTCCTGTGACCAGGAAGAATGAGGTCCTCAGGTAACAAGTGGAGGGTGAGCAAGACAAAGAGGAACTTCATTGAGCAACAGAACAGCTCAAAGACCCACAGTGGGCAGCTCTACTCTGTAGTAGGGTATCCTGATGAGTGTTCAGCTCCTAGCAGAGAGGGTAGCTCCTTTATGCAGGCAGGTCACCCCAGCAAGTATTTTCTCAGCAGTGAGAGTGGTTCCTCTCTGCAGCTGGTCATCCCAACAGGTGTTCAGCTATCAGCAGAGAGGGCAGCTTCTCTCTGCAGCTGGTTGTCCTGCTGTCTGCAGCTCTCAGCAGAGAGGTCCTAGACTAGAGTGGGTGGCTCCTCTCTGCAGGCAGATTGTCCCATCATCTCTTCAGCTCTCAGCAGAGAGGGTAACTCCTCTCTGTAACTGGTTGTCTCGTCATCTCTCCATTCTCTGCTCTGCGCTGAGCCTGCAACTTTTAGGGCCTCAGAGAGGGAAAAGGGCACGCCGATTGTCTATTGGTGGGCCCAGAAAAGGTACCACAAGTCCTCACTCTAGTCCATAGGACTGGCAGCCTGGCCCCCAGCCTTCAAGCCCTCCCCAGCCTGAAGGTGGGGCCTCACCAGAGAACTGCCCACTTCCGCCCAGCAGCCTGTCTGCTTCCTGCTGCCATCCATGAAGCCCAGGCTGCTCGCGTCAAGGGGTACCTGCAGGCCTGCGCCAAGCTGCCCTCAAACCCCTCCTATGGTGCTTGTCAGAGCCCAAAGTCCAGAGGGGGCCGAGGAGGCAGGGGCCTAGTGTGTCAGCGCTGACCTAAATGTGTACACATCTGGCTGGGCTGTGACAGCACCCTGGTTTGGCCCCAACCCCGCTCCGAGATTGGAGCAGGCACCTCCAAGCCTACAAGGGCAGGAGGGATGCCTCCCCTGGCCCCTAAGAGTGCAAAGAGGCCTGGGTCCACAGCCCCAACTTGGGCAGCTGCAGCTGCGTGGGGTGGGGGGCTCCTACTCATGGCCCCCAACAACACAGAAAGGACTGGGTCCACAGCTCTGACTTGGGTGGCTGCAGCACACCCAGGAGGGCGGGGCTGCTGCCTGCTCCTGGCTTTCATCAGGTCTGTGGAGTGTGCAGCCCCAGCCATGCCCCCTCGTAGCCTGGAGCAGGGGCTCCAGGTTCTCGCTGGGCCCAGGCCGGTATCCAGGGCAGAGGCAACATCTCTACCAGCTCCCCCTTACCCAGCTTGTGGCCCTGCCTAGGGGGATGCCTCCAGGAGCAGATTGTGGGTCCTGGGCCCGGCCCTTGGGAGTGTCAGGCCTGGCAATCACCCTGATGCAGGGTGGAACCCAGAGATGAGGCCCTGGGCGGCCCTGCTCAGAGCCTCACCGTGAGGCACAGGAACCTGGTGCCCTCGGCAGGGTGGATGCAGTGACCACGCTGCTGGCCAGATACCTGAAGCAGGCACTGCTCCCACTTCCTGCCCCAGACCCCCAAACCTCCAGCTCCGCCTCCTACTCACACCTTCCCCGCAGCATTGGTGGGCAAGAGTGGTGACACAGGGTCAGGAGCCCGGGAGGCTCTGGGCCTGAGGGCAGGTCCTGCCAGAGGCACGAGGGCGGGGGCGGTACAGTCGGTTTTCTCAGGGACACAGGGCACAGGTGACCCACCAGCATCACTGCTGCTCCCACAGCCACTCCTGACACCACCACCTGCACCTCCCCATGACTAAAGAAGAATTCTCCCAAGTTAAAAAGTTACACATTTCACTATTGACATTCTACAATTTATACAAGCTTCTGGATTGTGTTACTTAAAAAATTAATCTTCCTTCTCCTTCCCTTTTCCTGCTGTGAGAAGAGCAGTTGTCATGGTACCCCTGGGGTGAAGGTGGATCCCTGGGGTGGAGCTTGTCATATTGCCATAGACCAAGAGAGCTAAGGAGGGAGAATGTGTGGTAGGGGAAGAGCCAAACATTTTGCTTCAGAGCCCAAGCATTAAGGCAGGAGGGGAAAACTGGCAAAGGGCACTGGGGTACAACAGAGTGAGGATGTCTTCCAATGGAAGCAGCTCACCGTGGGGTGTCAGAGTCTGAGTGGGGTAAGAAGTGTGTCCACCAACAGTGGAGAGACCAACATGAGGAGTCATAGCCAGAGCGCTGGGGAGGGTGTCCCTGTATTGAAGCATGCTGGTATAGACTCTTAGATCCGGAATGGGGTAGGGGGATGGAGGAGATGTAATGAAGAATCCAAGTCCCAGCAGTGAGAGGAATGGATGGCAGTGAAGATGGGAGACTGAACAGTAAGTAAATACATTAAGGATAATGGAAGCCAGATTTCTCACTGTCAGAGAACATTACAATATGAAAAAGGAGAAAACTAGAATAGATCCTGGAATATTTTATTGAAATTGGAGGTATCAGTATGAATTCATAGTTTTCAATATACAGAGATAAATATAGATATAAACGCATATGTATGTTTATGCATACATACCTATACTTACCAGGCCTGACCACTAACAGGACCTGGAAGCAGTAACAACCCAACAGCAATAAACATACTAGCCTTGATTGAGATCTTAGCTTCTAAATGTCATTCTCCACTAAAAGGAACCAGGGATCCCTAAATGGCTGATTCCAGAATCAAGGCAGGGAAAGTACAAGATGAGCCAGGCACAGGTTCTTGTACCAAAAAGTAAAAAGATGTTCTCAAAGAGTGATGGGGATGTACCATAAGAACACAGAAGCCAGCTTGAACAGCTCTCACTGGCCAAATAAAGAACAATTTGAACATCAAAATAAATAATGCTATAGTCTGAATGTTTATGTACTCTCCCAAAATTCATATGTTAAAATCCTAACACCCAAGGTAATGGTATTATGAGGTGAGGACTTTGGGAAGTGATCAGGTCATGGGGGTGGAGTCCTTGTGAATGGGATTAGTTTCCTTTTTAAAGAGACCCCAGAGAGCTCATGTGACCCTTAAGCCTTATGAGGTTAAATTGAGAACATGGCTATGAGGAAGCAGGTCCTCACCAGACACTGAACCTGTCAGAGTCTTAATCTTGGATTTCTCTGCCTCCAGACTGTGAAAAATAAATTTCTATTGTTTGTAAGCCACCCAGTTTGAGGTATTTTTGTTATAACAGCCTGAATGGACTAAGGCAAATAGTAACAGAATATAATCCACTAAACACACACACACACACACACAGGGAAAACCATGACTCCATGTAGATGTCAAGAAATGATTAAGAGTTTAGTGAGGAACAAGATATTTACATAGTTTCAAAGTACATGACAAAAACAATCAACTATTAACTTTATAGTGGAGAAAACTGACAGATATTACTTATGTCAAGTAATCAAAGTAAAAATAACAACAAAACAAAGTGAAATTGTGCACCACCCGACAGGATGCAGTGAGCATCACTTCTGTGATATCCTTCCCAAGCGCATATTCCTATGTATCTAATTATGAAGGAACAGACAATCCCAAATTGAGGGGCAGCCTACAAAGTAACTGACCTGTAATTGTTAAATATGTCAAGGTCATGAAAGTTAGGAGAAGATAAAGGAAATGTTCCATATTGAGGGAGACAAAAGAGACATAACATGAATGCAACACATATTGCTAAACTTGATCCTTTTGCCAGTAAAGAGATTAACAGCACAATCAACAAAACTTGAACCAGTCTGAGAACTAGATGGAGTACTGTATCACTATTCATTTCCTGTTTTGGTTATTGCACTGTGATCATGTAGGAGAACATTCTTGTTTGCAGAAAATGCACATTAAAGTATTCTGGGATGACAGGGCATCAGGTCAGCAGCTTCCTCTCAAATTCTTGGGGGTGGGGGAGAATTTTTTGTACCATTCTTGCAAATTTTTTGCAAGTCTGTTATTGTTTCAACATTGTTGGCCAGGCGTGGTGGCTCAAGCCTGTAATCCCAGCACTCTGGGAGGCCGAGGCAGGTGGATGACAGGGTCAGGAGTTCAAGACCAGCCTGGCCAGGATGGTGAAACCCCGTCTCTACTACAAATACAAAAATTAGCGGGCATGTTGACGGGCAACTGTAATCCCAGCTACTCCCGAGGCTGAGGCAGAGAACTGCGTCAACCCGGGAGGCAGAGGCTGCAGTGAACCGAGATCACACCACTGCACTCCAGCCTGGGCAACAGAGCAAGACACCGTCTCAAAAAAAAAAAAAATTGTTTAAAAGTGTGTGGGGGGGGCGGCACAATGTCACTAAAAACTAAAGGTTAAAAAACTGATTTCCCACACTTAATCTTGATAAAAAAGAAACATCAGACTATGCAAAATTACTAGGAAATAAAATTTTGGAGCCAGAAGTTTAAAAATTTAATATTTCTCTTTAACAACTGATCTCAATCAGGTCATGACTGGTGAGAGACAAAAGAACATGAAAGGTTCCCACTACAGGAGAGGAAGTTCTTAGGAGAGGAATAATGAGAGAGACAGTGGACGACGAGTGGGTAGAACAATGGCATTCTGGGCTACCAATGGCTGTAACCATCAGGAAAACACAATCTCAGCATCTCTGAAAAATGAAGGGGCTGTGGAGCTGATATCTAAAATTCCTTGCAAATATGGGACTAGAATTGCCCTGAAATAGAAGTGGTTCCCCAGCTCAATTTGTTATTATATTATGCTTAGCTACACAGGAATACAAAAGAATGCAAATACAGAAATAAACGTGCATGAACCGCGAATTCTCTTAAGTTGTGGAAGTCCATCAATTGAAGTGTAAAATACAATGCATTTGCCCAATTCTTCCTAAGAAAATTCTGTGACAAATAAAAAGAACAATGAAAACACATTAGAGTGAAACAAGATCACCTTCAGTGGTCAGCTGGCTGTCCCTAGTTAAAAGACAAGTCATATCATTGTGAAGTGTCACAATGTGAAGTCACATTTGTCCTGAAAGAATAGGGAGCATTTCCTAGAAAGGTGTAAAAGTGCAAAGAATCCTTTCCCCTTCCCTGGTACTATGCGTTCCTTAGGACGGTCACTAGGCCCCCAACAGCACAGGGGTGAGGTAGCACTGGACTCTCAGCACTTCCTTTCGGAGAGGACAACCCCCTGCGTCACTGGTTACTCATTCAGGATGCAGGGCAGAAGTTTATCCCCGAGGAACTTAGCACAGTTGGCTCCTGCCCTCCCAGCCTTGCGGTCCTGGGCCCCATCCCAGGTCTCTGCCCCGAGTACCCGGCAGCCTCCAGCGGGAGGGTCGCGAGACCCCAACTCGCCTCCGGCCAGCCCAGCGGGTGCGCCCAGGGGCTGGGCAGACGCGGCGTCTTCCCTCCCCCTACCGTCATGCCGGCCCCCCACGCCCACCGCCTGGCTCGGCCCAGCCGAGAAGGCCGGACGCCGACCGCCCGCTCCTCCGAGACTCGGCCTGGCCCTCCCCGACGCCCGGCCCCGCGGAGCCCACTGGACAGCGGCCGGGGGGCGGGGAGGCCCGGGGGCGGCGCCGCCCCACACCCTTACCTGGCTTCTCGTGGTCATAGCCTACCACGATGAAGTAGTCAGCCAGCCGGGCCATGGCCGCCGCCGCTGCGCTCGGGAAGCGGGTCCCCGTCGCCGCCCTCGCCCACCTGGCCCGGGAGGGCTCAGCATTTTCCCTGCAGCGGCAGTAGCGGCAGCGGCAGCGCTTCAGCCATGTTTGACAACCAAGGCGCGCTCTGCGCTTGCGCGGCGCCTCGTGCCCGCTCCTACCCTGCCCCCACCCGTGCTGGCTCGGCTACCCCAAGCCCGGGCAGCGAGCCCACCCCCACCCTCGGCTGGCCTCGCGGACTGCTGCACTTGGGGAGTGGGCGGCCAGGCGCGTTCCCGCCACGCGCTGCCAATGCGGCCCCTGGAGGTGGTTTGAGGCCTGGATGTTGCTTCACGGCCCCCTCCCCCTCGCTGTTTTTCCTAAAGCAGGGGGTCCTTCCTTCCGCCTTCTCTATTCTGTTTGGATTTGGAAGAAGGGACGTGGAGAGTTGAGGGGTCACTTGGGAAACTGGCTGCTTCCTCTGCTCCCCACCACCACCAAAGATGAAATTCTCCCGCCCTCGGTTGGAAGCAAGGAATTTGCACCGACAGGGCTTTTGCTGCATGTTTCCTGTTTATGTTGTGTAGATGGGAATTTTAGAAACATGCCACCGAGCAGACGGGGGAGGGAGAGGCTTTTGCGCAATTCTCCAAGGCGCCTCAGGTTTCAATGCCGGGTGGGCCGGGGGCGGTCGGCCTGGGCTTCCCCCGGAGCGCCCCGGGGAGCCAGATTCCACCGCGGAACGCGGCATCCCCGGGATCCTCCCGAACTGGGCTGGCCTCTCCCTGGGGAGCCCCGCCCGCCTCGGCTTGCTTCCCTCGCAGCGGTCCCAGGGCTCTCGCAGCCCGTACAGGTGGTGACTTCCAACTTCCCTGCTCAAACACGCACAAAAATGAATAAATGGTCCCGTCCTTCCGTCTCAGATTATCCAAGTCGCATGCTTTTTTGTTGAACCTCATATTGACCATTTCGAATTTGGGTGGTGCGACATTCAGATGAACTTACTTTGTCATTTGTTAATCTCTCACGAAGTTTTGGTAGTAGAATTTGTACAAGTGGTAAACCAAAGTTTTGGAAATCTCTGGTTTAGAAGTTGTCTTTGTGGTTGCTTATCACTGTTCACTATTAATTGAGGGTTTGATCCTTCATATTTACATATAAGACAAGGCCTCTACCAAATATTTTTATGAGTAAAAGTGCGATTTTCCCCAACGACCAGCAGGAAGCCGCAATGGTTCCGACTCTGAACTGAGAGAGTTGACATCTCAGCTCCTGAAGATTTACTCTGCTGTAATTTACTATTTCCCCTTCCTCTGCCACACTTGTTTTATCTACAAATTGGGAGGGTTGGGCTGCACTAGAACTGAAACTGAAGGAATACTTTAACTCCAGGACCTCTATGTCAATTGCTAATGGTAAAACTGAATCAGCTGAATTTGCAAACGTGGAGGGAAGATAGTTTGATCCTGAGAATAATTAAACCAAAAAAAAAAAAAAAAAAAACCTCAGTCATACCCCATGTAGCAATCCTCTCTGTAACCTCACTGAGAGCTCATCACCCAACTTGATCACTTTCAGCAAAGAAGAATCTTACTTCCTTGGGAGGCAGCCCATTCCACCGTTTAACAGCCCTGTTGTTAGAAAGTTCTTCCTTATTATTTTAGAGTTGTCTTACTGTAATTTCCCCTGATTCTGCTCTCTGGAACTATCCAGAAAAAAAATAAAATCTTCATATGATAGATTTTTAAGGCAGCCATCATATTCCTTCCTGACCTCTTATCTAAAAATGGGGTAAAATTCACATATGGTAAAATTAGCCATTTTAAAATGTAGAATTCAGTGGCATTAAGTACATTCCCAATGCTGTACGACTACCATGTCTATCTAGTTACAAAACATTTTCATCACCCAAAAGAAAACCTCACAACCACTAAGCAGTCATTCTCGTTCCCCCATCCCACAGCCCCTGGCAATCACCAATTTGCTTTCTGTCTCTATGGATTTACCTATTATGAATATTTCATGTTTATATCATACAATATGTGACTTTTTGTGTCTGGGTTTTCTCATTTAGTATATTGCTCTCAGCTTTTATACGGGCAGATGCAGTACAAGGTTGTAGCATCACGTTGAAGTATCAACACTTCATTATTTTTTATGACTCAATAATATTCCATTGTATGTTGTATTAGACTGTTCTCACGCTGCTAATAAAGACAGGATAGTTTATAAAGAAAAGAGATTTAATTGACTCACAGTTGCACATGGCAGAAGGCAAGGAGGAGCAAGGCGGCAGACAAGAAAGTTTATGCAGGAGAACTCTCCTTTATAAAACCAAAAAAATCTCGTGAAACTTATTCACTATCACGAGAACAGTGCGAGAAAGACCTGCCCCCCATGATTCAATTACCTTCCACCGGATCCCTCCCATGACAGGTGGGAATTGTGGAGTACAATTCAAGATGAAATTTGGGTGAGGACACAGCCAAACCATATCATATGTATATACTATATTTTGTTTATCTGTAACAACCCATACAGACATATGGGTTGTTTCCACCTTTTGGCATTGTAAATAGTGCTGCTGCAAACATGCATGTACATGTATTTGAGTACCTGTTTTCAATTTTAAGGGATATATTCTTGGGATTGGAATTACTGGATTAAGTAGCAATTCTGTTTCTACTGTTTCCCACAGTGGCTGCATCATTTTACATTTTCACCAGCAATGTACTAGGGTTCTAATTTCTCTGCATCTTTGTCAACTCTTGTTTTCCTATTGTTTATGTTTTGTTATAGCTATCTTAGTGTGAAGTGATATCTCATTGTGGTCCTGTTTTGCCTTTCCCTAAAGACTAATGATGTTGAGGATCTTTTCATGTGTTTATTGGCCATTGCTAAATCTTCTTTGGAAAAATGTCTATTCAAGTCCTTTGCCCATTTTAAAATTGATTCTTTGTCTTTTTGAGATTAAGTTGTAAGAATTCTTTATATATTCTGGATACTAGTCCTTGTCAGATATATGATTTGCAGATATTTTTCCATAGTGTACGTTGTCTTTTAATTTTCTTTTTAAAATTTTTATGCCCTATTCCCCCCAGATATTTCCTATTTTATTTTATTTTTCATTTAATTTTATGTAGAGATGATGTGATGTTGCCCAGGCTGGTCTTAAACTCCTGTCCTCAGGCAATCCTCCCATCTAGCCCTCCCAAGGTACTAGGATTAGAGGCATGAGCTTCCACACCTAGACTTCATTTTCTTGATAATGTCCTTTGGCGCAAAACAGTTTTTAATTTTGATGAAGTCAAATTTTTTAGTTTGTTTCTATGCTTTTAGTGTTATATCTAAAAATTTATTGCCATATTAAAGGTGAGATAAAGATTTACTCTTGTTTCCTTCATAGTTTTAGTTCTTCTATTTAGTACTTTGACCCATTTTGAGTTAATTTTGTAGTGGTAAGGGGTCTCATTTTACCTTTTAAATGTCTTGGCTTTTATTTCATTTGCAAGTACTCATTTAAATTATGTTAATTTTTTAAAATTAAAGTGTAGTTGTTTTTAAGCCTAGAATCAAATGCTATCTGCTTTTAGGCATATTTCATCTGTTACTGTCATAAATAGACTTCCAGTCCATTTGTAAACACCCATTTTGTCACATAGAGATTTTAACATATCCTAGGTATATGTAGAAAGGCACTGTATGTTTGTATATACATGTGAACATATTTTGTATACACTAAAGCTGTGTTTTGCTTCTCAGCCAACAGCTGCCAGGCTGCTGAAACTGATAAGCCCTGACAAGGCAGCCTGATTACTGAGGTTGGCGGAAAGCCAGACCATCCCCTATGATAACCACCATCACCTTTCACCAAAGAGAGAGAGAGTAAAGCAAGCCCAGATTTGTTTTCCTGAAGGCTGGTGGGAGCAGGAAGGGAGGAAGGATATGTAACACTCTCACGATGTGTACCTGGCAGATGCCTTTCTTTTTTGCTTTAGAAGACGAAATAGGCGGAGCGCGGCGGCTCACGCCTGTAATCCCAGCAGTTTGGGAGGCCGAGGCAGGTGGATCACCTAAGGTCAGCAGTTCGAGACCAGCCTGACCAACATGGTGAAACCCTGACTCTACTAAAAACACAAAATTTAGCTGGGCGTGGTGGCAGGTGCCTGTAATCCCAGCTACTCAGGAGGCTGAGGCAAGAGAATTGCTTGAACCCGGGAGGCGGAGGTTGCAGTGAGCCGAGATTGCACCATTGCATTCCAGCCTGGGCCACAAGAGTACAACTCCAGCTCAAAAAAACAACAAAACAAAACAAAAAGACAAAATATAACTGATTATCAGTGAGCGAGGCTTATCAGCCCATTGCTCCTGGTGGGCTATTGTGGAGTAAGTGGTTTGATCTGTACAGTCATTTCAAGTGCTTGCTGTGGTTAGCCACAGTAGTTCAAGGAGGCAGTATGAGAGTTAGACTTGAGCAAATGTCAGCAAGCAGGGCTGGGGCCTCTTCAGATCATCTCTACCAAAGCATAACAAAGGAGACTATGCAGCTGTGTTGGAAAATTCCCTGATCCATTGCTATATTTTCAACCATTTAGTTCCTAAGCAAGAAATTTAATGAATATTACCTTTGACAGCTGTCTCTCAGCCCCACATTCATCACTCAGACCTATTGTTCCTACTTCCCAAATATGTCCAGTTCTCTCCACTCTCACTGCCACCCCACTAGTCTGAGCCATTATCACCTTCTACCTTCATTATTGCAATAGGTTCTTAACTGTTTACCTAGCTTCACTGATGGTTCCAAACTTTCTATATAGGTAAAAGTTAAGGACAGTAAGCAGGTTATTGAGCCTGTCTCAAAATTAAATTTGTATAGCAAACACACCATTTCTACCTTGAGTGTGTTTGGGGTGCAAAGAAGAAGCTTCATAGATGACACAGAAAGTGTCCTGGCCGGGCACGGTGGCTCATGCCTGTTATCCCAGCACTTTGGGAGGACAAATCGGGCGGATCATGAGGTCAGCAGATGGAGACCATCCTGGCTAACACGGTGAAACCCCGTCTCTACTAAAAATACAAAAAATTAGCCGGGCGTGGTGGCGGGCGCCTGTGGTCCCAGCTACTCAGGAGGCTAAGGCTGGGGAATGCCGTGAACCCAGGAGGTGGAACTTGCAGTGAGCCAAGATCAGGCTACTGCACTCCGGCCTGGGCGACAGAGTGAGACTCCATCTCAAAAAAAAAAAGAAAGTGTCCTGCAGTTGAGGTCACATGTGTGATGAGATGAATGGTTGAATCTTTTTTTTTTTTTTTTTTAAGACGGAGTCTCGCTCTGTCGCCCAGGCTGGAGTGCAGTGGCCCGATCTCAGCTCACTGCAAGCTCCGCCTCCCGGGTTTAGCCATTCTCCTGCCTCAGCCTCCGGAGTAGCTGGGACTACAGGCGCCCGCCACCTCGCCCGGCTAGTTTTTTGTGTTTTTTTTTTTAGTAGAGACGGGGTTTCACTGTGTTAGCCAGTATGGTCTCGATCTCCTGACCTCGTGATCCACCCGTTTCGGCCTCCCAAAGTGCTGGGATTACAGGCTTGAGCCACCGCGCCCGGCCCAATGGTTGAATCTTAACATTCATTTGAAGTATCCCTGACATTAGCAGCTACAGTATAGGTAGGTACTGTAAGAGTTTATAGGCTGCTTTTACTTAGATCACATGCTTGATGAGCAGGACTGGCTACATAATATGTGGAGTCCAGTGCAAAATGAAATGTAGGACTGCCTGTTCAGAAGTGTTGGAGAATTTCAAAACAGCTTCAGCAGAGCATTCCACCAAGTGTGGGCTCTTCTGAGAGCAGGCCGTGTGCTACTGAACAGAATGCATGTCAGTGAAGCTGGTAAACTTCAGGGTGGAATGAGCATGTGTATGTGGGGGAGGGAGTATAATAAACAACGTTATGGGGGGACTAGACCCTCTCCAGTCTCTCCAGAGTACACCACTGCGCTGCTTCCTTTCTTGCTCCTTTCTCATCTATCTACCACATTCCACAGCCAAAACGATCATTTAAATAAATGTGTATCAGATCATGTCTCTCCTGTCTTCAAACCTGTCAGTAGTTTTCCATGTCACCTTAAATAAAGTGCAAAATCTTCATGTCTGAAAGGGTCCTATTTACTCTGACCCTGATGACCTCTTTAATCTCATTTCAGGCCTCTTTTTTCCATCATTCAATGCATTCTAATCAAACAGGACTCCTTTCATTTTTTCTAATGTACCAAGTTATTTCCCATCTATGAGTGTTTGCACATGCTGTTTCCTCCATTTGGAATGTTAGATCCCCCTAGTCTTGCTTTGTCCTTCAGAATACTTAACACAGTTTATAATCATGTAAATATGTAATTCCGATAAGGATTTGTTTATATCTGGCTACGTCACTAGGCTGTAAGCTCATTGAGGGTAAGTTTGTTGATGACTGCATTGGTGATTACTGTATGTTGAGAACTTAGTACAGTGCTAGGTATATAATACATAATCAGTAAATATCTGTTGAAAGAATGAATACACTATCAATTCATTCAGGCTTATACATCAGAATTGCTTCTTGGCTGAGCACAGTGGCTCATACCTGTAATCCTAGCACTTTGGGAGGCCGAGGCGAGTGGATCTCTTGAGCTCAGGAGTTCAAGACCAGCCTGGG
This sequence comes from Colobus angolensis palliatus, assembly GCF_000951035.1. NCBI lineage: Eukaryota > Metazoa > Chordata > Mammalia > Primates > Cercopithecidae > Colobus > Colobus angolensis. Next base: position 1,971,931 of record NW_012115921.1, read on the forward strand.
CAACATGATAAAACCACATCTCTATAAAAAGAAAAAAGAAAAAATATAAATGTATATACATATATAAAATAATTGCTTCTTTCCAGGTGCTTCTAATCTGATGCCACAAGATCCCTACATGATGGTTGCTCTCATTAACACCATTCTCTTTGGCTATGGATGATTCAAATAGCCTAATCATCATCTCTTTTATCATCCATTCATTGATGCCATTTATTGTGACCTCTGTAGCAAATTTGTCTTGAAGTAATTTCATTTTGTCTTGTTACAGGTGTTATTGTAACAAGCTTCTTTAGGTTTACTACTTTCTCTTTTCTCTCTCTCTCTCGTTTTTTTTTCTTTGTAGGAATGGATTTTTGCCATGTTGCCAGGCTGGTCTTGAACTGCTGAGTTCAAGAGATCCACTTGTCTCAGACTCCCAAAGTGATGGGATTACAGGCATGAGCCACTGTACTGTATCCTCTCTTCTCTTTCATTTGTTCTGCAGCGATTTACCTTATTTAAGCTTCAGTGAGGTTTGCCTTCTGGCTTTATCAGGTACAAGAACTGACTGTTACTCTCTGCCTATTTTGTACAGGAGCACAAAAATGGGGCAGCAAAACCATTACTTTTCTTTATGCTGATGCTCTGGAAAATATTATGCCCTAAAGAGGGAGGTTAACTGTCCTCCTTGCCCTTACCACTGCAAACCAGACAGAAATTTAAAATATGGAAACAGGCCGGGCACGGTGGCTCAAGCCTGTAATCCCAGCACTTTGGGAGGCTGAGATGGGCGGATCACGAAGTCAGGAGATCCAGACCATCCTGGCTAACACGGTGAAACCCCCGTCTCTACTAAAAAATACAAAAATCTAGCCGGGCGAGGTGGCGGGCGCCTGTAGTCCCAGCTACTCTGGAGGGTGAGGCAGGAGAATGGTGTAAACCCGGGAGGCGGAGCTTGCAGTGAGCTGAGATCCGGCCACTGCACTCCAGCCCCGGCAACAGAGCGAGACTCCGTCTCAAAAAAAAAAAAAAAAAAAAATTTATCTATCTATCTATCTATCTATATATATGGAAACAGTGCTTTTTATTCGACTCTGTCTCAAAAAAAAATATATATATATATGGAAACAGTGCTTTTTATTCTGTGTCAGGGTTTTAAACTTGGTCAACGTCCCAGAACTGTATGCCTATTTTATACTTTAATTGGTTTATGTACATGTTCATTTTTCTGGAAAGGATCTATATTTTTATTAGGTCATTAGAGAAGTCAGAGATCCCCAAAAAGTGCCCTGGGCTTTGTATCCTGCTTTACTTCTCCCTGTAAGTGATCGAATCCACAAGGCCGATTGTGTCCTTTCTCTAAATCACTTTGTGTTATGACTTCAGGATGTATCTTGAACTTTGTTTTCAAGTGAACTTTGTAAACAAGTCCTCAGCTTAATATACATTATGAACTATATTAATAATAAGTGCATCATAAAATTTCCTGTTTGATAAAGGAGGCATCTAAGATAATTATGCAATGCACTTAGCTACTCACATTTTAGTTATTCTTATTAATATCATTGATATTTATTATTTTTCATTGCTTCCCTGAAAGACCTGAGTATGGCCACTCTGGCTTTAGGAACTGTGTCCATAGTGCTGGCTGATAAACCATTACCACACATTTTTTTAAAAACTCCAAACATTTCTAAGAATCAGGCTTGGATGTAGGGCCTAAAAATCATTCAATTGGAATGTGAAGAAGTTGAAACACCATTATGCAAAAACCCTTTAGCATATGTGTATGTATGTCACTCTAATGTCAGGATGTACACATTTATTACAGTGCTTTGGAGGTTTATTTATAATCTGACCTTTCAAAATTCTAGAGCATAAAAAAAAGTAGATCTTCATTAAGGGTTTTTTTTTTCTTTTTCTTTCTCTTTTCTTGCCAGAAACTTTAAAGATGTTTCTTCCTCCACTTCCTTCCTTCCTTGTACTGTCCTTGCTCAATGTGAATCTACAATCACTGCCACTTGAATGGATGCAACTTATGTTAACAAATCCCCAGGATCAGAACTCCCACTGCAGCATTTCCTTCTCCATAGAACAATTGAATCAGAAATGCATTCTAGTGATTTTTTTGTCATTAACGATGATTAATTAAGCAAATTTGAGATTTCATGAGAAAAAACATAGATGCCCAGATTTAACAAATTCCTTATCTTTTTTCGACTTAAACCCACGTCGCTTTGGGGAGCACTCTGGCCCCTGCAAGCGGGGAGCGCACACACACACACACACACACTCCAAGATAGGGGCTTTCTAGCAAAATCCTTTGAGCTGCCAATCCAAGATTTTACTTAAAGAAAGAATTGACTTGGTTCTCAAGTGACAGATCTCTAAGTGCCAGAGCGACAAAGTGCACCAGGCTGATAAGGTGCGTGCAAAGACTCTCAGGTGGGAATTCTTGGCACAGCCACAACGTTGCTGGCCTAGGCACCCGAGGGTGGCAGAGCCTAGCCTCTGAGTCTCCCTCCACTCCTGGGCTTGCTTTCCTTTTTGAAGCTGCCTGCAGCTCAAAGGTGTTTGAACCAAGAGCACTCGCTTCGCGATCCTCCTGGCAGAGCGACAGCTCAGTTTGCCCTACGGAATCACGGGCTTTTCTAAAGGGCAGCGAGGTACAGTCGCAGAGTTCTCTGGAGAACGAACACCCCCTCCCCCCCCCAGAACTGGTGGAGACTGGAAGGAACGAGTCCAGACCACGGGACCTTCCCTGGCTGTGGGCCGACGCCTAGCTGTCCTTGACCTCCCCAGCAGTCAGAGGTGCGCGCGGGAGAAATGAAAGTAAAACCTGTCCTGGCGCGGACCCAAGTGGAAACTGGCGACAAGTAGGTCGCATCCTCAGAGAGACTGATAGCCAGTCCTGGATCGGTGGGAAGAGCTTCACTCGCAGAGGATAAAGTGAAAGGAAAAGGAAATGGGAGACAAGGAAGAAGAACAATAGTTAGGCTGGGGAGGCTCCTGGTCATCCAGCAGGCGTGCAGTAATAGCTGCTGTCTGCGGTGCAGACGGACTAGCCGCCCGGCCAGGCCGCTGCAGTGACCACCCTGCCCCCAGCCAGGCGGTCGGATCCCGACCAGTGCTCCGTGCTGCACTCCTTGAACCCCCCGCGTCCTAACCCCTTACTAGGGCCAGGGTCAGGGCCCGGAATCTGTCCTCCGTCCTCAGATGGAATTCAGGTCCGCTCAGGTGGCTTCTTCCAGGAAGAGTCCTTAAAATAAACAACCTCGGCGCGGCCATTTCTTCCCCAGGTGCAATGTCCACTGTTGAGTCCCGAGAGTGAAAAGGCGGCTGAGCCAGCGGTGCGCGGCCCAGACAGACCACTCTGGGCAAGGTCCGCGAGACCCACCGCCCAGCCGCCTTTGCACCGGAGCTCAGAGCCATATGGCAGAGTAGGAAAGAAGCTTAAAGGTCTGCTGAGGACCGGCTCTAAGATGGGGACACGAGAGATGGGACGTGACTCGCCCACCTTCACACAGCGAATTGCCGGGAGGTGAGGACTAGAAGCCTCTTTGGCTAGTGGTCTTGCACCCTTGGCCTCTCCGTCGAGTCGCTGGGCTTCAGGACATTCCAGTAGAGGAGTGGTTAGTAGGACCCCAGAAACCCACAAGCAAGAAGCAGGAAGCCCCGTGGCTTAGCCTTTCCTTCCCAATTTGGCCCCCAGGAGAGAAGTAAGAAAGAGCAGAAGCTGTGATGGAAGAGCACAAACGGGTGACAAACGTGTTTAGCGTGATTCATCATGAACAGGCACCAATTCTTTGGGCGGGGGCTAGGACTCTCCTTTCCCCCTTGAGAAGACGGTGACCCCAGCCTAGAGGAATCCACACCGCGCCCCAGTCGGCCGTGCTTGCGTGTCGGGCCGAGTAGGGACTCTGTTGCTTCCTACCTGTAGGGTGACTTCCCCTCTCTGCAGATACCTCCCCTCTCTGAGCTTGAATTTTCTACCTGCTGAAATGGGAAGAGTAATGTTACCTTCCTTGCCTGACTCAAGGGTGGGTGTGAAGCTCAAAGTAGACTGGGATGTGGCCGTGCTTAGTAAACTGTAAAATAATTAGCATACGTGAAGGGTTAGTGTGCTCCCTGGCAGTCAGTCCTCACGTTTACGATGGATGAATGAAAGCAGCCAGGCGCACTCTCAGGTTATGACCTTATAAGGCATAATAGGATTACAAGGAGGCAAAATGAAACAGTATATTTCCTCCTAATTTTGGTTATTTCTATGTTTCCAAATAGAAATGTAAATTCTGAAATTTCAGATAATTCCCCCCTCCAAATCCCAATTCTTAATTTAGCTTTTCTGAGCTTTGTCCCTACTGTGAAATCTTACTAGCCCATCCCGAAACCCCGGGGTCTCGGTCCTCTGGGGGACTAGTGAGTCCTGCTCCTCTCCGCTCTGCTCCATCCCTGCCCCGGCCCCTCCGCGGGAGTCTGGGGTCGCGGCCGGGTCAGGCGCCAAGCCGGCAGGGGGCGCGGTCCACTTGAGTCCACAGCTCCCCAACTCCGGGGCTCGGGCTATCCGCGCGGTCCCTCCCGCGGGCTCTTGCTGATTTTCGCCAAGAGGCTTTGCAGTCCGGGCTGCATAGGTCCTGGATAAGGACCTCAAGAGGTTGTAGTGGCGCCCCTTGGCCCCGGCGTACTGTCTGAACCCTGTGCCCAAAGAGTTAGGGCTGTAGCAGTTCCTGCACTAACCGCCCGGAGCCCATACCTAAGCCCTCTGGGCACGAGGAACCTCCTCTCCCCCCAAGTCCCCCTCCCCCCAACCCAACCCCAGCCCAGAAGGAAGCAATGCGCGCGTCCGAGAGCAGGAGCGCGCGTGGCTTAGGAAAGAAAGGGAAGGCAACTGGGCAGCACAGGCCCCGCCCCGCCGCTCCCCCACCCGTGCGCTTATAAAGCACAGGAACCAGAGCTGGCCACTCAGTGGTTTCTTGGTGACACTAGATAGAAGAGCTCGAGCCTTGCCACTTCGGGCTTCTCACTGCAGCTGGGCTTGGACTTCGGGGTTTTGCCATTGCCAGTGGGACGTCTGAGACTTTCTCCTCCAAGTACTTGGCAGATCACTGTCTTAGCAGGTAGGTGCCGCAGACGCTGCGGGTTAAGAGGTGGAGTGGGGGCAGTGCTTGCCAAGGCCCTAAACTGGGAGATCTGGGTGAGGGGAACAACCCACTTTGGGGGGTTCTCTGAGGGATACACCCCATATCCTGGGCCCAGCTCGTGCCCATAGCTGGAGATCCAGAGACCCAGTCACCTCTGCTCCGTCAGCCAAGTTCCAAGAAGTTGAGCAGAGACCCTCTGGGAGCCTGGCGGGGTGCAGCGGCCTCCCGCGCGGGGCCTGTCACCCGGCAGGCGCGTGCAAACGCCTCTGGCGCCTCTCTGCGCCGAGGGAGATAAGTGCCAGGGAAAGCGCGGGCTAAACCCGCCTCGCCGGGGCCCCTGCCCGCCCTCCTTGCCCCGCCCGAGTGGTGCAGCTGGCCCGGGTGCTCACGCTCAACTCTTTCTTCTTTTCCAGGGTCTGCGCTTCGCAGCGGGGATGAAGCTGGTTTCCGTCACCCTGATGTACCTGGGTTCGCTCGCCTTCCTAGGCGCTGACACCGCTCGGTTGGATGTCGCGTCGCAGTTTCGAAAGAAGTGAGTCCGGGGCAGCCCCGTCCCCCGTCCTGGTACCTGGCAGGCAAGGGGAACTGACCGTTGGTCCGGAGGGTCTAGAAGTGAATGGGAGCAGGGACAGGCCAGGACATCGCCTGAACGCACGCGACTCGGGTCTGCTTGTGTTTTCCAGGTGGAATAAGTGGGCTCTGAGTCGTGGGAAGAGGGAACTGCGGATGCCCAGCAGCTACCCCACCGGGCTCGCTGACGTGAAGGCCGGGCCTGCCCAGACTCTTATTCGGCCCCAGGACATGAAGGGTACCTCTCGAAGCCCCGAAGACAGGTAACTACGCCCTGTGCTGTCCAGGGACGGGAGGGAAGGAAGGTGTGCGGGAGGAGCTCTCCGTCTCTACTCCCCGGGCCCGGGGGGATCATCGGGTCTGGAGGGCAGCTCAGATGGCTCGAGCAGTTTCCAGCACCCTCTGGCCCTAGAGTGGCTCCCGTTCCCGGTGTTGGGGCCAAAGCTCTGCTTGATGGGGTCTCAAGTTGGCTTTCTCTCCCCCTTCCCCGAAGCAGTCCGGATGCCGCCCGCATCCGAGTCAAGCGCTACCGCCAAAGCATGAACAACTTCCAGGGCCTCCGGAGCTTTGGCTGCCGCTTCGGGACATGCACGGTGCAGAAGCTGGCACACCAGATCTACCAGTTCACAGATAAGGACAAGGACAACGTCGCCCCCAGGAGCAAGATCAGCCCCCAGGGCTACGGCCGCCGGCGCCGGCGCTCCCTGCCCGAGGCCGGCCCGGGTCGGACTCTGATGTCTTCTAAGCCACAAGCACCTGGGGCTCCAGTCCCCCCGAGTGGAAGTGCTCCCCACTTTCTTTAGGATTCAGGTGCCCATGGCACAACGAACAGTCGCGCAAGCATCCCGCTGGTGCCTCCGGGAACGAAGGACTTCCCGAGCGGTGTGGGGACTGGGCTGTGACAGCCCTGCAGAGACCCCGAATCCGGGAGGCACCCTCCGGCGGCGATCTCTGGCTTTGCAAGGGCCCCTCCTTCTGGGGGCATCGCTTCCTTAGCCTTGCTCAGGTGCGGGTACCCCGTGGGGGCGGGATGCAGCAGAATCCGAGTGAGTGTTTTGCCAGGCTTAAGGAGAGGAGAAACTGAGAAATGAATGCTGAGACCCCCGGGGCAGGGGTCTGAGCCACAGCCGTGCTCGCCCACAAACTAATTTCTCACGGCGTGTCACCCCACCAGGGCGCAAGCCTCACTATTACTTGAACTTTCCAAAACCTAGAGAGGAAAAGTGCAATGCGTGTTGTACATATAGAGGTAACTATCAATATTTAAGTTTGTTGCTGTCAAGAGTTTTTTTGTAACTTCAAATATAGAGATATTTTTGTACGTTATATATTGTATTAAGGGCATTTTAAAAGCAATTGTATTGTCCTCCTCCCCCTATTTTAAGACGTGAATGTCTCAGTGAGGTGTAAAGTTGCTCGCCGCGTGGAATGTGAGTGTTTGTGTTTGTGTGCATGAAAGAGAAAGACTGATTACCTCCTGCTTGGAAGAAGGAAACACCAAGTCTCTGTATAATCTATTTACATAAAATGGGTGATATGCGAACAGCAAACCAATAAACTGTCTCAATGCTGATTCATTCTCTCGGCTCAAGGCTCTCGCGTCTAGGGAGGGAGCGTGACCTGGTCCCGGCCCGCCCAGGAGCCTTGGGGTCCCGCCGCCGGGCTTGGGAAGGTGGGACGGCAGCGCGTGCAGGTGCTGGCTCTACTCTGAGCGGGCTGAGCTGTCACGAGCTCTGTTCTCTGTGTGGGGCGCGCAGAGCACGTGTCCTGGGTGCGAACCAGGGCTTCGCGGAGACGCCCGAGGTCACCGCCTGGCGTGGCGGCCAGGCCGGGCGGGGGTAGGGGGAGCCCTAGTGGGTTGGCAAGCCTGGACTCTCGGGTTGCGCAACGGAGTTCTAGATTTATAGGGTTGCTCACAGAACCCTGCGCGAAAGCGGGCTTCGAAAAGTTGGGGTGGTCTCTGAGGCCTTCTAAGAGAGGCATTCGCCCTGCCTGCCGCAGTTGTTAAAGTTCCAAGGCGCCTCAGCAATGCGTTGGGACACCTCCGGAAAACCCAGTAACCGCCAGTAACCCCCAGTAACCCCGGGTCTGCCCCGGGCCTGAGCGCCCGCGGACCGCGGGCTCATGGGCGAGGCTGTGGCGCCCCCTGCAGGCAGCTGAGACAGGCCCAGCGCCGCCAAGCAGTACGTGCGGTTTAGTAAGTTCTGCTACGTGGGAGTCAGCACACAGCCTTAATGAAAGAAAGAAAAAAAGAAACAGTTTGCAGATGCCAACCAGGGCCGTCCCCCTACACCCCCCAGACCTGCACCGTGGCTCCCTGTTCTGGGACAGTGACTCAGCGCCCACACGCTGCGCTGTGTGCAGCTGCCGGCTGGAGGCGGGCGGGACGGACGTGCCGCCGGAACCGTGAGCCTCCGACGGCCTGAGACCTTCATTGTTCCGCCTCCCCTCCGCTCACCTCTTCCTTCCTCCTTCCCAAGCCGTTTTTCATTTTTTTCTTCACTTCTCTCCAGCCTTCCTCTATGTCTCTCCTTCCTTCTTACTTTCTTTATATGCCTTATCTTCTGAGAAGGTTGATCGCAGTTCCGGCGATAGACAGACACTAAGCCCTCTTTGAGTGACTAGAAAGGCAGGGGACATAGGAATAGTTAGGACATAAGGGGAGAGTAAAGAGAAGGACCCCTGATTTTGATTTCAGGGTGCCCCGTTTGTCTCATCCAATATCCTAAGGACCCAAGATGGAGATCAGCTACTTGTCCTTTCCAAAAAGCTTCCCTGGCCTCAATGCTTGTAGGTGATCTCAGAAACCTTCCTGGTGAAGAAAACCTGAAGGTGAGTTTGGAGAATGGAAATGTTTCCAGGGTGGCCTACGGCCTTCTAGGGCTTTTGCACATTACAAGGCCCCCGCCGAGGGGCTAGGTTGTTTAGTTTCTTGCAGAAGAGGACTGCATACCCACTGAGAGAGAGGGGTCCTAGTCTGGGGTCCAGAGATACCTCATTTCAAAGCAGTTTCAATTTAAAAGGAAGTAAACTCGAGCACGTAGAATTTGCTTAAGACCATACAAAGCCTCAGTTTGGGCACCTGGCTGTTGACAGTGCCAATCTCATATAGTTTATTGTCCTGTTTGATCTTAATAATTGTGTGAGGTTTGCCAGAATTGAGGGGATTAGAAATGCAGCTACAGACCATTCTTGTCCTCAAGGGCCTTTCAGAAAAAGATTCACTTTGTGGGAATTCTGTGCCAGGCACCGAAAATGTACCAGGCATGTATGAATGAAAAGTGACTAAAGATTCCTGTCATGGAATTTCTGTGCCAGTGAGTGGGTTCTGGGTGGTCTGAAGGGGCTACAGAAACTGCAGAGAGCAGCAAACACTTCAGCCTCACAGACGGTGGCTCAAGATTAGACACTCACTCCTTTCCTTGAGCCAAGGTTTGTCCTGTAGCCACAAAGCACTCCAGCCAAACCTCACCCTGGCACAGCGTCAGCCAGCAAACAAAGCTGCCAAAGGCAGGTTGGGCACAAGCTTAGGGCGGTTATGAGCAGGGAACAGGCGTCTAGCCTTGTGCTGAGGAAGTCTTATGACTTCAGGGAATTCAAGGCAAGTGAAGAAGATGGTTCAGCTCTGAGATGAAAGAGGCAGCTGCTCAGCTGGAGTCCTTCCTGCTGAGAATCCTGTAACTGGAGACATGTGCAAGGAGACAGAGACCCTGCTAGGACCAGTTTGGTATGAGTTCAGGATTAACCGAAGGTCACCATCAAACCCTGGGCCCTTCTCTTTGAGGTGCTGAAGCTTATCAGGATAGGGACTCCTGATGCCAAGAACACATCGTTTATCAACAGTGATGAGTCATTTGTAAGCTGATTGGACCTGTCCACAGCTGAGGAGTAGTCACAGCTTTTATCTTTAGCTACTGTTGCTTGCTATGGGAATGGTACCATCCAAGTGTAATCAAACACAGGATATCAGGCAATTTCTTGAAAAGCAAACACCTTGGCTGAACAGCTAAGGGTGAAGCGGAGTGATGGGGAGGAATGGAGACAGATTCTTTTTTTAGCACTTGCTTGGTGTCAGATATTCTCTTTGCCACTTTATATACCTTATCTCATTTAATTATTATAACAGCCTTGTGAAGTGGGTGTTATCTGTTTATAGATAAGGAAACAACCTCAGAGACATAAAGTAACTCAGCCAAGGTTACACAGTGAGTAATAAGTGCTGGAGCCTGGATTTGCACCCAAGTGCTACAGGCTATTTTGATGCTCTAAAGACATAACGGAGTAAAGAGGGATAATTTTAACATTTAGATTCTCCAGCCAAATGTCCCCAAATGTCCTCTAAAACAGGGATAGCTTGTATAGGTGATTTACACCTGTGGTTCTGAAAGATTTACATGAGGGCTGGTAGAATAGGGAAGGAGAGCTGCTTCAGCAGTAAGCTCAATGAGTGCAAAATAAATAAATGAACTGAGTTTTAAATTCTTGGTCTTGGTTTGAAGAAGGGATTATAAATCAACCTTTTTCCTCTCCTGAGCTAAGCCACTGACCTCTTTGGTTAGAATTGCCAAATATAGTTAAAATATACACTGAAGCTTCAAGAGCTGGTTTCGGTGGGGAAGGCCTTCTGAGCTATTCCTGGCCAAATACAGTCCCACACTGTAGATCTTAAGTTGCCTGGAAGAACACCTGTGTCTACAAAATTGCAAATAGAGTTTCCACCCTTGAGGTGGGACCTTTTGTCTTGGCAACTGCTGCTTAAAGCAGCTTTTCAGAGGATTTTCTGAGCTGACTCTCAGAGAGCGAGAGAGCTATGACATAAGGCCGCTCCTTTCCCCAGCTGAGAAGGAGAAGGCCTTGTTATCCTGAGTCCCACAGAGGTTTCTGCCAAAGCCAGGCTGGAGACTTGGTCTTCACGTGCATGGGAAGAAGGGTGAGGCTAGATAGCTATCTGGTGGTCCCACTGTTCTTGTTCCAGAGCTATTTGGAACATTCTGGAAAAACAATAAAAATGACTGTGGCCACACAGGCAGCCGAATTTAGTAGGTTTTTGTACATTTATCCAACATTAGGAAAGTAGTTTTGAGTATTAAAATACAATTTTAAAGCATAAAAAGGTATTTTACTTATTTACAATATTTATTCAGTGTAGAAGAAAAAGATTCACCTGTAATACTACTTTCAGATATAACCACTATTAATATTTTAGACATTTTAATCTTTTATTTATTTATTTAGAGACACGGTTTTGCTCAGTTCCCAGGCTGGAGTGCAGTGGTTTGATCAAGCTCACTGCCTCAAACTCCCAGGCCCAAGCAATCCTCCTGCCTCAGCCTCCTGAGTAGGGGGGACTATAGGCATGATGCCTGGCTAACTTCCTTTTAGACATTTTTATATATTATACATATACACACTTTAAAAAATTGAATTCAGTGGAGAGAGTTGAATTAAACCTACTCAGTTTAAGGCAAATTGTCATTACCAATCTGTGCAAGGCTTCTCTCTTTTTAAAATTATTTTATTTTTTCTTCTTTAATTTCCATATCCCTTCACATCTCCTTTATAGGAACCCTCTTTAATGTGTTTGATATCTGTGCTTATTATAGTATACAATCTTGTAAAATCTGCTGTTATTTCACAACTGCATGTTTTTAACCTGCAAACACATTGTGTTAAAATATTTATTGTTTCCTAATCTCACTCAACACTTTAAAAAAATTATCCAGGTAGATTGTTTCCTCTTACTGCTGAATATTACACTATTTTATGGATCTGCCCCATTTTACTTTTCTTGTATTTTAATGAGGAACACTGGGTTGCCCCCAGTACCCCTCTGCCACAAACAATATGTAAATTAACATTCCATTTCATGTCCTCTTATGGGTCTAAATGAAAATTTCTTCGAGATATATACCCAGAAATGGCATCATTTACTTGAAAGCCTTCTACATACAGATTATACTAAATTGTATGAGCTTGCTTTCCAAAATGCCTGTACCAGTATGGATTTACACGAGCAGTGCCTGAGAGTTCTCACCTCCCTATGTCTTTGCAATATTTATATGTATGATGATTAATTTCATGTGTCAACTTGACTGGGCTAAGGGATGCCCAAATAGCTGGTAAAAAATTATTTCTGGATATGTCTGTGAGGATGTCTCCAGAGGAGATTACCGTTGGAACCAGTAGACTGAGTAAAGAAGCTCTCTCACCAATGTGGACAGGCATTATCTAATCTGTCGAGACCTGGAATAGAACAAAAAAGGCAGAGAAAGGGCAAATTCTCCCCTCTGTTTTCTTGTGCTGGGACATCCATCTTGTCCTGCCCTTGGACATCAAACCTCTTGGTTCTTGAGGTTTCCAACTTACACCAGTGGCCTCACTCCATACTGAGACTGGTAGTTATACCATCAGTTCCCCCGGTTTTCAGTCCCTTGGACTTGGACTGAATTACACCCCCAGCTTTCTGGGTTCTCCAGCTTGCAGACAGCCTATCTTGAGACTTACTGCATCCATAATTGCGTGAGCCAGTTCCCATAATAAACAGATCAACAAATCTATACATATCCTACTGATTGTGTTTCTCTAAGAACCCTGAGAAATATAGCATGGATCCTCTTCTGATGTTTGCCATGCTGATGAGTATAAAAGTAATACTGTTTTACTTTCCATTACTGGTTGCTGGTGAATGTTGACATATCTTCATTTATTTATTGGTCATTTGAACTTTTCTTAATGGGTTACACAATTAAAAAGAAGTGAGATCATATTTGTCCATGATCTACTGAGCTGCTTTTTTTTTTTTTTCACTTCTCAGTACATTTGGGCATCTTTTGATACCAGTAAATATATCTGTGCAACATCATTTTAATTTCCTGCACAGTATTTCATTTTATTAAAATTAAATGAAACAAATGATGAAACAAATCATCATTTGTTTAACCATTCTCTGCTGTTGGATGTTAAGGTTATTTTGGTTTTGGTGTGTGTGTTTCTCACTCTGTTCCAGGCTGGAGTGCAGTGGCACAATCATAGCTTACTGCAACCTAAATACCTGGGCCCAATCAATCCTTCTGACTCAGCCTCTTTGAGTAGCTGGGACTATAGGTGTGCACTACCATGCCCAACTAATTTTAAAAATATTTTGTAGACTGGGGTCTCACTGTGTTGCCCAGGCTGGTCTTGAACTCCTGGCCTCAAGTGATCCTCCTGTCTTGGCCTCCCAAAGTGTTGGGATTACGGGCATGAGCCACTATGCCTGGCTGAACGTCAAGGTTGTCCCTCTGTGTTTTTACAATTAAAAATGCCCCTAGTATAGCTGGGTGCTGTGACTTGTACCTATAATCCCAGCTATGAGGAGGCCACGGTGGGAAGATCACTTGAAACTGGGAGTTCGAGACCAGCTTGGGCAACATAGGGGGATCCCATCACTAAACAATTCTTTTAAAGGCTTCAGTGAACATTTTTATGTGCATTCACCTCATTTTTGAGTACTTTTATGACTATTTTTTAGGATAAATTATTACAAGTAAAATTATTGGGTCATTGGGTCTTCTTTTTTGTTAAAGCATTTGAGCCAGATTGCCCTCTGGAAGGATCAATTTTTACTTCTACTAACAGTATAAAAAAGTCCATTTCTGGCCAGTTGCAGTGGCTCATGCCTGTAATCCCAGCACTTTGGGAGGCCAATATGGGTGGATCACCTGAGGTTCAGAGTTCGAGACCAGCCCGACCAACATGGTGAAACCCCATCTCTACTAAAAATACAAAAAAATTAGCCAGGCGTGGTGGCAGGTGCCTGTAATCTCAACTACTCAGGAGGCTGGGGCAATCTCTTGAACCTGGGAGGCAGAGGTTGCAGTGAGCCAAGATTGCGCCATCGCACACCAGCCTGAGTGACAAGAGTGAAACTCTGTCTCAAAAAAAAAAAAGTCAATTTCCTATTTCCTTTGAAACACTGAACATTATTCTTCTTTTCAATTAATAATATTGTGTCATCTAATAGGTAAACAGGGTGTTTCCTATTGTTCTTTAAAAAGTTTTATTCTTTTCTCATGTTTTTGAGACTGCATTTCATATCCTCAATAATTTAAAACATTTAGTTTATAGTTTCATTCTAAGAACTCTGTTACCTTTATCAGCTGACTCTTGTTCATTGTGATGTATTTCCTCCTATTTCCTGTAATTTGGGTTTCCGAGCTCATCTTATTAAAGCTTAGTTGATGGTAATTCTGTGTGGACTGGGTTGAGTCCCTTCAGAGAGATTTATGTTTGCTTCTGCCAATTGTCCCAAGGTTATTACCCATCTGAGACCATTCTTTGTATTAATTTCTTAATGTTATGTTTATGAACCATGCAAAAGTGCATCTGTGCTGGTGATGTGGGGTGTAGCATTTTGAGAGTCCTTGGATTTATGTGAGTATCTCAGTTCCTTTTCTTCTGTCCCTAAACAAATCTCTGTTACCAAAGGGAGGAAACCCCTTCCCCAAAACCCAGGCAACTGCTTTTCAGCTCAAGTTTTCTACTCTGGTTTTTAGTTACCTTGGTTTAGTTTTCTGTGGATTTTCTGTATTTTCACGGGGTTCAGCTATGCATTTAAAAGGATATTAAGTGTATTTTACTTAACATTTCTAGATGTTTTATAGTAGCAGGATTTTCAACTTGGTCTGCTATATCACCAGAAAGAGGAATCAGCATTGTTTAAAAAACAAAACTTTAGACAAATTAAATTTAACATAGTTTAACTGAGTAAAGAAGGATTCACGAATCAGGCAGCCCCGGAGAGCCAGAGTAAGTTCAGAGCATCTCTGGTGCTGCCACGTGGTTGGAGAGGATTTATGGACAGAAAAACAAAAGTGACATTGAGAAAATGGAAGTGAGGTACAGAAACAGTCAGACTGATTACAATTCTGTGTCTGCCTTTTAAAAACAAGGTTTGAACACTTAGCCACCTGTGAGTAGTCGAAGTATGGCTTCTGTGATTGGCTGAGACGTGGCTACTTATTACAAGAGTAGGTTACAGTAGGTTACAGTGTGTTTTCACATTGTTAGGTTACCGTTCACTATGTATGCAAAAAGCTTTTGGCCAAACTTAAAATATGTAAGGAAGCAGATTTGGGCTAAATTTAATTTAACAGCATCAACTCTTCTCACTACTTTAACTTATTTCCTTGATTATTAGTGTAGCTTGAGTATTTTTCATGTACTCATGATCATTTATATTTCCCCTTACATACATTGTTATTGTTTATTTATTTATCTATTTATTTATTTATTTATTTTATTTATTAGTAACAGACAGGGTCTCGCTTTGTCACCCAGGCTGGAATGCAGTGGCATGATCATAACTCATAGCTCATTGCAGCCTCCAGCTTCTGGGTTCAAGCCGTCCTCCTGCCTCAGCCTCCTGAGTAGCTGTGTCTACAGGCGTGTACCACCCTGGTTAATGTTTCAGTGTTTTGTAGAGAGGAGGTCTCACTATGTTGCCCAGACTGGTCTTGAACTCCTGGGCTCTAGTGTTTCTCCTGCCTTGACCTTCCGAAGTGCTGGAATTACAGAATTGTAATTATAGGATTATAAACAAGCCACCACACCCTGCCATTTTTTTTTTTTGAGTTCTTAATTCATTCTTTCTGTTGGAATTTTTTTTTTCTGTTGATCTGAAATACTTTAATATTCTTATTGATTAAGAATACTAAAGTTTTGTCACATAGAGACACACTTTTTTTCTTTTTGTAGAGTGTGGCTTATTTTTTGCCATATAAAACTTATAAATATTTATATAATCAAAGATATCAATCTTTTCCTTTATAATTTCTGTCTTTACTGGCTTGCTTACAAAAAGTCTTCCTCTACCTCAATATTTTAAAATAGCCATCTCTCTTTTCTAATATTTTTATAATTTTGTTTTGTACTTTAAACATTTTATTTATTTTTTTTGAGATAAAAATGGTTTTTGAGGTTTCCAACTTATACCAGTGGCCTCACTCCATACTGAGACTATTTTGAGCCTGTTGCCCAGGCTGGAGTGCAGTGGGGTGATCATGGCTCACTATAGCCTTGACCTCCTGGGCTCGGTGATCCTCTCATCTCAGCCTCCTTAGTAACTGGGGCTACAGGTACACACCACCACGCCTGGCTAATTTTTAAATTTTTTGTAGAGTTGGGGTTCCACCATATTACCCAGGCTAACCATTTTAAAGCAAATGGAATTTATTTTGACATCTGATGAGGTAGGGATTTAACTTTTATTTTCCCCTAAATTGTTAGCCAATTGTCCAGTATTTATACTGAGTAATGCATATTTTCTGTAGGACCTGAGGATCTTCCTTCATCATATGCACTAGAGGTTTTTAA
The DNA here is from genome assembly GCF_000951035.1 of Colobus angolensis palliatus. NCBI lineage: Eukaryota > Metazoa > Chordata > Mammalia > Primates > Cercopithecidae > Colobus > Colobus angolensis. The sequence goes on from NW_012115921.1 coordinate 1,987,977, forward strand.
ACTGTGTTCCACAGAGACACAGAGTTTTCCTGAGTTACTTCTGAAGTTTCCTGGGGAGAAAAGGGGGAAGAAAAAAATGCTAGTCTCTTCCTCCAGCTTCTAGTGGAACATCTCTATCCCTTTTTTGTTTTATTCCTTTTTGTTGGAGCTCCTTGTCAGATTTTATTTGAAGATTTTATTTGAACAAAGAATTCATCTTCCTGCAAATCAGTAATATAATAATCCTTAAATAGTAAATATTTAAATTTGTTTCTGTCCCTTTTAATCTCTTCAGTTGCTCAGTGTGTCTTTTTCTGCACCAGTTTTACAACTTAAAAAATTATGAAAGCTTTCAAACACACAACAACAGAGAAATAATAATATAATGAACCCCCGTATACTCATCATTAAAATTCAATAATTATCATGATATTGCCACATTTGATTCATCTATCCTTTTTCTTTTTTAAAAAATTTTTTGCCAAAGTATGTTTTTTTCTTTTCTTTCCTGCCTATCCTCTTTTTTCTTCTTCCTTCCTCTTTCTTTTCTTCTTTTCTTAATAACTTTTTTCTTTTCTTCAATTTTCTTTTGTCCAGTCATCCCATCATATCACCCACACATACTTCAGTATGTATCTGTTTTAAAAAAATGAAAATAATATTTTCTTACGTAGCCAAAATGCCATTGTCACACTTAACATTAAAAATAATTCTGTGGTATCATCTCATACCCATGCCATAATCAACTTTGCCTGATTGCCTCAAAAATGTCTTTTGACAATGGTTTGTTCACAGTAGAATCCAGACAAAATTGTTCTATCTCTACTGTTTCTTTAACCTAGAGCAAGCTCCTCCCACCTTTTGTTTTTAGCCATTGGCTTGTTAAAGAAAACAATGATTTAATAATTGTGATTTAGAACTTTTATTATCAAGAAAAATCTTGATTCTCCCCTTGAACATCCTGGCCTGCTCACTTGTTGGGGCTTGCCTGAGGGGAGGTGTGGTGTGGCCAGTGTTGCAGTATTTCTTACTTAGAGAAAAGGTATCTTGAAACGTTATTGTTCATGCTTTTCTTTGCTACACTTTTTCCACTTGACCTTTTCCCTAGTAAATCAGAGGCATTGCCTTGAGGAGAATTAGGATTGGTACAACCGGAATGCTAACAGAAAGAAACAGAATAAAACAGTAAATGTTCAGTTTTCTGACTTTAAAATAGCCTCTTGAAGCCCACATCAAAAACAATAGTTTTGAAAGCCAAAGCCTTTTGTTTGCAGAGAACCAGGTTTTGTTGAGAGAAGAAAAGCCTCTTGAGAATCAAAAGGGAAGGCCCAGAAGCATCAGGGATTGGGCTTTACCCACACTGGAAAGAGACTAGAGGGAGAGCTGGACTAAGCCGCCTTCATCCAGGGTTGGGGGAGAGCAGGGACCTATGAGGTTGCAGGGGGGCCTTGGGAAAGAGCCCCACAGAAAGGAGGACATCAGCATGGAGAGACTGCAGATCAGTCCCAGCAAACCTGTAGAGGCCAATTAAATGCCTGGAGCTCATCCCCTGCCATCCAAGTAAGTCCCACTGTTGCCTGAGCCAAAGAGCCATGTTAGCTGCCCTTTTTACTACTGCTGGAGATCTTTCATCAGTAACAGCCTGCAAGTCATGATCAGATGGCCCAGCAGATGTGACACTTGCCTATGTCTAGAGTCATTGCTGAACCTTACCCACATTGCCCTACATGGCAGAGGACACTAATAAGCCACCCCCAACTTCTGAGACCAAAGGGCAGAGCACTTAACACTAAAAGGGGTGCTAGAGCTGAAGGAAGAGTCACCCACCCCTGTGTTTGTAGGGCCTGGACTCTGGGGAGGCGTACTCTACTACATTCACAAGTCATAGATGGAAGGGGATCCCCCAGCCTTTTTGCTCCTATGTTCACCTAGTTGGTAACCTTTTGTCTCAATTTAATAGGTTTGTTCCACCAGATAGAGCAGTGATCCTTAACCTTTTCTGCCTATTAAAGTCACGTGGGAGAAGCTTTAAAAAAAACTGATACCGAGCCTTATCCCTAACCAATTGAACTGGATTGTCTGTGGGTGGGGCCTAATGTCACTGTGTGATTGTGAGTGACATTTTATCTTTGTGAAGCCACTTAACTTTGTTCGGCCCACACATTGTCCCCATACAGCTATTTCAAAAATGCACCCTGGTGGTACTAACAGACTGAGAACAAGAGTTTATTTATTTATTTGTTTGTTCTAGATTGAGGGTTATATCTAGTCAAACAGCCAGAAATAGAAGGGTTAACTGCAGCCAGCGGGGCAGGTGTTTGGAGAGAAGACAAGTTGCAGGTGATGGGAAGGAGGCTAGCCCCAGCCAAGGGCAGGGTAACAGACAACAGGTGGTTGTGCTGCAAGGTGTTGGCATCAAGGAGGAACAGCAGGAAATGACAGGGCATCAGGCATGTCAGGGAGCACAGCAGCATGCATTCTAGGAGCAAACTATAAGCAGGCCCCAGAGAGGTCCAGCCAGAGGCAGCAGACAGGACTGGAATTATTCCTTATGATGGGCCTGATTGTGTTCCCCACCCCCATACGCCAAATTCATATGCTAAACTCCCAACCCTCTGTACCTCAGAATGTGACTGTATTTGGAGATAGGGCCTTCAAAGAGGACATTAAGAAAAAATAAGGTCATATGTGTGGTCCTCAATCTAATATGACTTGTGTCTTTATAAGAAGACTACAGGAGGACACAGAAAGAAGGCAGCCACGTGCCAGCCAACTAGAGAGGTTCCCAAAGAAACCAAACCTGCTGACTCCTTACCCCATCACCTGCAGCTTGTCTTCTCTCCAAACATCTGCCCCGCTGGCTGCAGTTAACCCTTCTATTTCTGGCTGTTTGACTAGATATAACCCTCAATCTAGAACAAACAAATAAATAAATAAACTCTTGTTCTCAGTCTGTTAGCACCACCAGGGTGCATTTTTGAAATAGCTGTATGGGGACAATGTGTGGGCCAAACAAAGTTAAGTGGCTTCACAAAGATAAAATGTCACTCACAATCACACAATGACATTAGGCCCCACCCACAGACAATCCAGTTCAATTGGTTAGGGATAAGGCTTGGTATCGGTTTTTTTAAAAGCTTCTCCCACGTGACTTTAATAGGCAGAAAAGGATTTCCAGCTTCCAGAAGTGTGGGAAAATAAATTTCTGCTGTTTAAGCCACATCGTCTGTGGTATTTTGTTATGACGGTCCTTACAAATGAATGTACTTCTGTCGAAGGGATTGGTGAGAACAGCACAGGGTGACAGGCCTAGAAACGTGGTATTGTGGCTGGATTTCAGCACCAGACACACAAGAGTTAGGGAATCAGGACAGGGTAACTGAGTTAGGGCAAACAGGATTTCATTTATTCATTCAGTCAATGATGTTTTAGATCAACAATCTGCTCCATGCAGGGCTCTGTTCTAGACACTGAGTAGCCTGCCATTGCAGTGGTCCAGATAAAAAATGATGTTCATTTAGATTAGGAGGATGTCAGTGGCTAGGGTGATTTGACACTCAAACAACCCACTGTGGAGGTGATGTCCTTTAAGTCTTACTGATCAGGCAAGTACCTATTTGCAAAGGGTTCCGGTAACTTCATTTTCAGAGAGGGAACTGTGGGAGCAGAGACCAGGCAGGTTATTTATAACTAACCCAGGTATATGAATTTTCTCTTTGAGAGAAAGAAATTTTCAGTTTACAGTTTTCACTGGCACCTAGGTTAGCAAACTTAGATGTTTGCCCAGATGTCTTCATCTCATGCTCTTAAATTTAACACATAACATTCCAACTTTATCTTAACTTTGTTAGTTCTTCTAAAACATCAGAGTTTCTTTCCCAAACCATGTTTCTATGGAAAACACAAGCATTTTCAGGCAATATCCCTATCATCTGTGCCACTGTAGACAACCATAAGATAAACTTCCTTAATTCATACCACATCTGCTCTCTTAGCCCTGTATGACCTTGAGCGCGCGCGCACACACACACACACACACACACACACACACACACACACACACAGGCACACACACACACAGAGAAAACAAAACTCCAATTTATTTTTTCCCAAAATAAGCATCTGACCCAAATTGCCCTTCCAATTTTCTATTAAATGAAAGACAAATTGTCAGGACCAAATCAGCCAACTTTTATTAAAAACTGGGAAGTCTTTCAAAAGCTTTCAGGGTGAACTGTCATGTTAAACCTGACAAGTAGATAATAGGTGAGAGTTGCATCTATATGGTCCCTGTTTATCTCTTTGCACATTCTGGTAAGTGAAGACGTGAAGACTGCTTGGGCACAGGCATCTCTCTCCACTTTATCCATATGGAGGACTCTTTCTTCACCTCACTACTTGAAAAATTAAAGCAATGTGAGAGCCCAAGATATGCCAACTGATTTCTAGTCTGGCCTTGTTTCATTTGGCAGGCAGGATGGGGGCAGGGAAATGGTATAGCAGAGGACATAGGCTTTGAAGTTAGACAACCTTGAGTTTACACAGACTCTCCCTCCTCCTAGCCCTGTAATTATGGGCATGTCTCTTAACCCAAGTCTTAGTTTCATTAGCTATAAAATGGGGATAATAATATTTACCTTATAGGCTTGCTGTGAGGATGAATGATATAACATGGATGAAAGCAACAACCCCTGCCTGGCAGTGTAGTATAAGCTCATTAAATGGCAACTCTGTTTAAGAGTAACGACTAAGGATGCTGTGGTTTAAAAAAAAAGAAAAAGAAAAAAAAGCACCTGCTCTTTCTCAATGCCAGAACACAAAGGTAAAGCAGTGAATATACCATTTCTCCTTAGATTAATCATCTCTAAAATGAGGACATGGCATCAAGGATCTCCAAGATTCCTCCTCTATGACTCCAGACTTTTGAGGTCTTATATTCAGGGAGAAATGAACCCTGAAAAGCGGGAGAAATAAAACCATCTTTCTGACTAGTTCCTTGGGAGACTCAGGCTGTGCTTCATCAGTACTTTCAGTTCCAAAGTGTATAGGATCAAGTCAGTTCACCAGAGCAGGGCTTGGACAAGGAGGCCTGGGTGGAGAGTACCGGTTAACTCCATGGCTGCAAAAACAATTCTTTCTTTGCAGTAATACAATGAGAGCAAAGGGGACATTTGACCTTTTCAAGATTTTTAAAATGCAAAATACAAGGTATGCACATAATCTTGTTTACTGACTGATCCTTTAAAAAATCTGGCATATTAATAACTCCACTTAAAATACTGAAGATGGGAGCCAGAAGGAAACTTGTTCTTTCTGTACAATGACTGAGAAGGGAATTCTAATGAATATTTTGGCACACATATCTCATTTTCTGGCTGCTTTAGGACCCAAGGGCCAGTAGGTCATAATTAAAGCCAATAATGGCAACTCCAGACAGCCCAAATATTTTCCTGGTGCTGTCAATTCTCTGCATTAAATGTTTTAACATCATTTTTGTGGAGTGTAGAACATACACACAGAGGGGGAATTAAATGTTGATGTGAAATTTGGAACATTTGCTGCAAGTTGCCCCAAAAGATGTTTATTACATTCAAAGGAATTATACAATGTTTTCCTTATTAGATAATCTTAAATGACCCTTTCTGGGCTGAGAGCTGTGAAGTTTGTCCTTAAGTTGTCAAAACAAAATCTTATTTTCTGCAGAAAAAGAAAACAAAAAACATGTTTGGGGCTGAGGCTGCATGTCATGTAAATAAAGGAACATCTTCTACCTCCACGGGATCTTTCAGGAATGTTCTCTTTGGTCACCAGGAGTTGTGTTGCTACAGTGTTAAAGCTACTCACTTTCTGTCATCTCTACTTCCAGAAAGAAAACCCACAAATACATGTTTGCAAAATCTGTTTGGGATCCTGGAAACAAGGTCCTTAACTTTATCTTTTTCCTGAACAAGTTTTATATTTAAAAAAAAATAACAACAATTAAAAATCCTCCAGCCCTACCCCCACCTTCCTCCATCCTTCCATTTCTACTTTAAATGATAAGAAAGTTTCCTCTTGGATGGGAATTAAGCATCTCAGCCTGGGTGAGGCGGCTCACGCCTGTAATTCCAGTATTTTGGGAGGCGGAGGCAGGAGGCTTGCTTGAGGTCAGGGGTTCAAGACCAGCCTGGGCAACATAAGGAAATCCCCCTTCTCTAATATAAGGGAAAAAAGAAATAAGTATCTCAGTCTAAGGTATGTCTGAAAGAGTTCTGAATCACCGTTTTGGGATGGAACAAACTGACCAGTCACTTCTTTTTTTTTTTTTTTTTGAGATGGAGTCTTGCTCTGTCGCCCAGGCTGGAGTGCAATGGCGCAATCTCGGCTCACTGCAAGCTCTGCTTCCCGGGTTCACACCATTCTCCTGCCTCAGCCTCCCGAGTAGCTGGGACTACAGGTGCTCGCCACCACACCTGGCTAATTTTTTGTATTTTTAGTAGAGACAGGGTTTCACCATGTTAGCCAGGATGGTCTCAATCTCCTGACCTCGTGATCTACCCGCCTCGGCCTCCCAGAGTGCTGGGATTACAGGCATGAGCCACCGCGCCCAGCTGACCAGTCACTTCTTAAAGGCAAAACTGGATTTGCTCTGCAAAACAATTCAGCAAAAACTTGGGTTCCAAACTCTGGTGCTGCACTGTGACAATGGAAACTTTCCAGCTACAACTTGGAAGCTGGGAGCCAAGCACAATACTAAGTCAAGGAAGGTATTTGAGGGCAAAGCAGACAGTGGTCTTGGCATGGCCTGCTGCTGAGCCCAAGCTGCAGCAGCTGTGGGGTGGCGATGCAGTTCTCAGAGATCTCTAAATCCCTAAGTACACCAGAAACCAGATTTTATTAACTCCCCTTTTCTCATCCACTTTTTTTTGCCCCCACATTTCTGCCATAGATTGTATCATAATAGGTGGTGAAAATGCTGTGAGGTATATATTCAGTTCCTAGGCATACTTCCACTTAATCATACTCGGTTTTCTTGGAGGGCCTCCACACTGTAAATGAGCAACACCTTGATATTGGGAAAATGAATATGAAACTCAGGGCCACAGCCTCTGTGGTCTGGTCATTCTGGGGCAGTCACTTTTCTACTTGGCTTACAGAACCAGGCAGGCCTCTGGCCTGGGGGTGGCAGGTGATGTTATATTCTCTTGTCAAAATGCACAGAGCCCACTCGAGAAATTGCTATACTCTTCACGTTACAAGATGGCAATATGCCCGTTTCTGGGCCAATTGGCTGACTCAGAGATGAGGAGATTATTCCTTGACACTTTGTTTTCATTCCAGACCAAAGGGTAAAAAAAAAGTAAAACTTTGCTGCCACCTGCTGTTTCTTTAGTAATAAATTTTTGAACCGATTCTAGGTTGATTGTATATTGGTTTACCTTAGCCAAATGCCTTAGTGGTGAATTTGGGGGATTTTGGAATATGTGTTTATATCGTTGTGTACCAACTGGACTGTCATTTCCTAGGATGAACTGTTGGGCCACATGGGTGGCTTCTGTCTTTCATTCCACTAAGTCCTGCCTGCCCCATCCCTTGCTGAGACTCAAGGGCAGACTCCTTGATCCCAGACAACTTTCCAAGGGAGTTCACACAGGGCTCCGACCAGTGAGGCTCCAGAGCAAAGCCCAGGAGGCTTATAGGTTTGAGTGTCTTTTCCATATTGGCCAATGATGTCTGAAAACTGTAACAGCAGGTAAATTCCCCAAGCACAGACTGTTCTCCGCTGGGTGTCAGTGGGTGGTATTGGAAGTGCCTCTCAGAAGTGCTCTTCTCAGCTTGAGGTTCATTTGTGATGAGGTTCATTTGTGGTGTCTCCAAATGTTTCATCTTTGTCTTCCTTGAGGAAACTGAGGCAGATTAAGGAAGAGGGGTCCCCAGGAAAGTAAAGGCTAGCTCCATTTGAGTCACACCCAGGTGAGAATACTTGAACTCAGGTTAGATGATGAGAGGAATGAGGAAAAACAGTGGCTTCTCGGAGCTCAAATAAAGAGCACTGGAGAGTTAATATAGTCATAAGCTTAGATGGGCTTGATAAAGCCCTTAGTCATCTTATTGGAGGCATCCAGAGGACAGAGGCTGCCTTGCCTTGACTGTATTAGTAGCTCGTTGCTGCTCCAAATCAGAAAGTGGGATTTTCCTTTTTTCCTTCTTTGGGAAGATCCACTTGTATGTAAATGAGTTCCTTTTGATTGCAGTCATTGTTGTAGCTGAGAATTCTTTCAAAAAGATCTTTTTCTTGGCTGAGATTACTGAGTCTACTAAGTGTGTTTTCATGTAATTCTAAGTGACTTTTTAGATGGACACAGAAAAAAGTGTTAAGGAGAAAAGGCATTTGAGTGGT
>NW_012115921.1:1996648-1998374 GCF_000951035.1 Colobus angolensis palliatus
CTTGCAGTGAGCCGAGTTCCCGCCACTGTACTCCAGCCTGGGCGACAGAGCGAGACTCCGTCTCAAAAAAAAAAAAAAAAAAAAAAAAAAGAAAGGAACAGAAGGAAGAGTCTCAGAATTAATCAGGTGGAAAATCTGTAAGTGGAGTAAACCACGGGAGCTAGAATGCTATGGTAGGACCAAAATTAATACTGTATATGTCAAAATATATGTGTGTTACTTATAAAGTATATACAGTTCCTAAAAATTATCAAACAAGGTTATTATGTACAACATTTCTCCCTTCCTTGTCTCATTCCCTAAATATTATGATTGTTAATGTATTGCACAAACTTGACCATGTTTACGCTTCATGTATTTTCTTGTTTATGTCCCCGTTGTTCTCCCTTAGAATTTTGTAAAAGCTTTGGAAAAGTTCCAGCCTATCTCAGCTATGTGAATAAGAGTTCAGAGAAGGAATTTGTGTAACACTAAAGAAACATCAGTATCTCCTCAGAGGTAGGGGCTAACATGATGCCACGACAATGGGAAATGAAGTGGGAAACCCGAAGCAGGAAGGAAAACTCAGGAGAACTGGGTTGGGATAGTGTTTTCAGCTTCTCCTTGCCTCCTAGAGAGTCTGTTGATAGTTCTCAGGCCTTGAAGGTTCTGCCTGCCCCTGGGCTGCCCGCCCCAGGTAAAGAAGCAACTTCTCAGGAGAATAATGAGGTTGGTGTTTACCTCTGTGCTTCATTTGAGTAGCATGAGAGCACTCCATTCCTCCATCTGTTCATTCTTCTCCCTTTAGAAATCTTGTCTCAGCTGAAAGTGTTTCATGCGTCTGTGTGAAGAGATCACCAAACAGGCTTTGTGTGAGCAACATGAATGTTTATTTCACCTGGGTGCAGGCAGGCTGAGCCCGAAAAAGGAGTCAGCAAAGATGATGGGATTATTATGAGTTCTTACAGGCTTTGGGATAGGTGGTGGAGTTAAGAGCAATGTTTTGGGGGTAGGGGGTTGATCTCACAAAGTACATTCTCAAGGGTGGGGAGAATTACAAAGAAACCTCTTAAGGGTGGGGGAGATTATAAAGAATGTTGATCAGTTAGGGTGGGGCAGAAACAAATCACAATGGTGGAATGTCATCAAGCTAAGCTATTTTCACTTCTGTGGATCTTCAGTTGCTTCAGGCCATCTGGATGTATACGTGCAGGTTACTGGGGATATGATAGCTTAGCTTGGGCCTACAGGCCTGACAGAAAGGTCAGAGCTAGAAGCCCCAGTCTGCTTCTAGCTCTGACCTTCTGGCTCTGTCAGGAATCCCTATGAATTTGTGTTGTTGATCTTCTTTGAACTAAATACAGAACTTTGTCTGCACTCCGGGGTAGAGAAGAGAGTACAGTAATTGCCAGGAGAACTGAAGATGACCTTAAGGCAGGCCAGGTGACTGTAAACCGTACCTTTCACAAGGCTACCAGAGCTCTCACCTGACCAATATTATTTTGCAGGGGAATATATTAGAATCCTTGGTGACTACGTGAACATGGCCATCACTATTTCTACAAACCTGTCTTCTGATGAACATATACTCCTGCTGGATGGTGTCAAGACTGATTTGTTTTTCTAAGACCAGCCGAGCGAGCACAAAAGAACCAGCAGGTAGGCAAGTGTGGGAGCAAAACTGCAAGTTTATTTTGGTAACCTAAGGTGTGGGGAAGAAGTCTGTCGGCCTCCGGCAAAGAAGGCC
>NW_012115921.1:2002354-2017359 GCF_000951035.1 Colobus angolensis palliatus
TTCCCCACACCTTAGGTTACCAAAATAAACTTGCAGTTTTGCTCCTACACTTGCCTACCTGCTGGTTCTTTTGTGCTCGCTCGGCTGGTCTTAGAAAAACAAATCAAAGACATGCTTATTTCTTGAGTATTTTAGATACCAGTTATTGCCCCTCCTGTTATGCCTGGTAACTAGGATGCTGTCAAGAAAATACAGCAGGACTTCACTGAGCTTAAAAAGAGCATTTCAAAAATATTGCATTAGCCTTTTGTCCTTTCAGTCTGTTTTCCCTAGAACAAACGTAATGTTAGTCGCTACAAATTCTGTTTAAAATAGCTCTTCTGGTGAGTCACCTAAAGTTAACTGCAGATATGGTATTGTTTTAGCCATGTCAAGCTTGAAATGTTATCCAAGTCCTAGTAACTACTCATTGGGGGAAGCTGATGATGTATGTGCCCTCACACGTGTTTTGAGGATGATCCTATAATGTCCGGAGAGAAAGAAATGCCTGAGATGAGCTGGTCAGCATTACATATCTCAGAACAGGCTGCAAGAGCTTCAGAAGCAAAAGGAGTGTTCTCTGTAGGCTCAGATGCTTACATTACCCAAGACACGTGAAAGTTCTGCCCATCATTCACCCCTCTATCCCCACAAGTGGTCAGAAAGTTAGGAAAATCTCCATGAGGCCATGCAGAAGGGTCAAAGGATCTTGCAGATGTTCTGAGCAAAAAATGAAAACTTTAAACAGAACATTGTGCCATGACTTGAAAGGTCATTATCTGGTTCACACTTACATCAGACTATAAATATTGTCAGAAAAATGGATATGTTTGCCAGGACCATGAGCAGTAAAATCGCTCAAAATAGGCCACAGAAACCCTCAAGGCCAGTGTGGCCATGGCAGGCCATGACACTCAAACCTGATGCTGCCTTGTGAGAGACCTCAGCAGGAACAAACTCCAACAGCTGCTTTTTGGAAAATTTATACTCAGTGGCCCTCAAAAATTGCAAAAGTCTTTCAAGTCATGTGAGCTAATTTTGTCTCCCTCTTCCATCAGGTAGAAGTGAGACAGGGAGACTCATGCTCCTTAAATGAGGTACCTTGTCAAAGACCAGCTGTCTTATGGCCTTTGAATACTCTGCCCTTCCCCCTTCCTATGGTATAACTTCCTGTCCAGTTAGCACTGAGCAGAAGCTGCTCTCCTGCTGTCCCCACCCACTGTTGGCTAAAGCCAGGTCACCTCCTGCCAGGCAGCGGCTGGGTGAAAGTCCAGAGCAGCTCTCCTGAATAAACAAGTCAAACAAAGGCAGTTCCCAGCAGTGGATGGGGCTGTACTCCAGAAGTCTATTTGCAAATCTGTCCTTTGGAACTTGGAAGACATTCCCCAGGAGGAGCAATGTTATGCACTGTGGCAAGGTTCCCAGGCTAGCGCACACCTCTGATTTAACCCAGAATGGACTTGGAAAGCAGTGCTCTAGAACTCATCATTATGGGCAATACATTTGTAGTCTCTGCTCTTCAGTTTACAAATAATTGCTGAGCTAGGCATGGTCCCAGGTGATGTGAAGGTTCAAAGCTGCTGCAGCTTTGTGGAATAGGTAGATTCAGTGGCTCCTGGGTGCACAGTGGCTGAGATTTTCCCAGTCTCATGAAATCCCTGTGTCTCTTTCCTATCTACATGTTTTAGGCTGAAAGCAAAGGGATGACCATTCCAGCTTTTCTTTCGTTTGTTTCTTCAAGATATCCTGGTGTAGGGAAGGGTGAGAATCCTGGCTCTATCATTATACAGAGCAGCATCTCCAAGCTTCAGTTTCTCCTCTGAAAAATGGGATAATATGTAGCTAAGAGAGCCTTGGAGTTGCCTCCCCAGCACTTATTCTTCTCTTGGTAACTACCATGACTTTTGTTAGGGTATCCACATCTCCCCCAATAGACCATTCCACTTCTGAAGACTTGGGCCTAGCGCAATTCCATTTTAAGGCCACTATTACAGGACCCAGTGATGGGTGCTGGCCTAATTCAGGCCAATGAGCTTGCATAAGTTTACTGGTTTATTTCCAGAAAAATTAGTTTCCTTTTTCCTGCTAGATAAGAATGGGAGACATATGTGGTCTCACTAGCAATTCAGGCTGATGAGTTTGCATAAGTTTACTGGCTTATTTCCAGAAAAACAAGTTCCCTTTCTCCTGCTAGATAAGAATGCATGACATATGCAGTCTCAGTAGCAATAGAAAGCCACGCTGACACTAAAACAGAGGCAAGCCCTAGATGGAAGCTCTCACTGTGGATGGCAGAGTGGAGTGATGGAAAATAGAACTCCCTGATAAAGTTGTTGAACTCCTAAATGGACCCATCCTTAATCCTGTTATACTTCTATTGTGTAAACCAGTCATCTCCTTCACTTAGTATCCCATAGTGAGTTGAGCTTTCTGCTCCTTTTAATGGAAGTCATTTTAATTAATACATTATAGCACAGGATTTACTATGGGTATTAAATGAGATATAGCATTCACAGTATCTGTCTCATGCTGAAAAAAGAAAAAAAAAATCATAGTATTTAGCACAGAATTTATATATGACCCCTGCCCTTCCAATCCAACGGCATTAATGGAGGAGACCATTGTTTCTCAGGCCTTTGTTGGATAGGGAAGAAGAGGGCATGTGTAGACTCCAGCAAGACCTTAACCTGGTTTGAGGCTTGAATATCTTGCCTAGGCTGGAAAGGTGGACCCTCTGGACTGGCTTTAATTTTAAGATCAGTCCCTTTAGAGGGAGTAGATCTCGTAACCTGGGGTTTCCCTAGCCTTTGGCAAGTATACATGTTGAAGAGGGTTGGGAGACAAAGAGGGAAGAAAGGAGAGAGCTATAATTTGCTGGTGCAATAACAAAAGGTCCTACCTATCTTTGGGATCGAGATTAATCTCTCCTCTCTGTCTTCTTTTTCCTCTTCTCTTCCTTACCTTTTTTCTCACTCCCAGTTCTCATTAGGGCTGAAGAAGAAAGGGAAGTCAAAGCTGGGATGGCAAAGGAATGGAAGTATATGCCAGAGGGGGAAAGGGGAACTTGTGTAAGCTAGTTCTGATGACTTTGCATCCAAGTATAGCACAGATCTCAGTTTTCAGACTAAATGGTAGCTTTAGACTCCTATCAGAGGTTGGCAAAACTGGTTTCTTGGAGTTTTTGCATGAAGAACAGGAAACTAGGCAGAGCAGCCTGGTTCAAGGACGAAGGGTTATGTTATGACTAATAGAAAGGAGGAATCATTTGGAGTACACGTAGTGGCTGTAAGTCAGATTTCAGTCATTTCATTATCCCCAGATTTAGCCCAAGTCACCAGGGAGAGGAGACTGCAATAAAAGAAAAAGTTAACAAAAAGCTGACATGACTGAAATCTGAAGGAACTTGATTCACATGACATTACTGCTTTGCAATGGTGCTATATTACAAGGGTAGAGCTCATTTTTCCTAGTTTAGCATACTGCGCTTCAGAGTACGCTAGAACACAGGATGGAAAAGGAGTGTGAGAAAACATTACTTCACAAAAGTGGGTCAAGGGTGCCATGTTCCAACTGTGAAATGGATGCTTAGAAATGAAAATAGAACTCCAGTGTGGTCTGACCAGAACAGGATTGAGCTGCCACCCTCTTATCGGGACACTAGATTTATGGCTGTGGTAAAGAATTGCCCTAGTCTTGTTTTTATCAGTCACATTCCAATAATGCCTCATAATGAATCCATGGTCAATTAAAAGCCCAGTTGTTTTTTGCATGAACTGCTGCCAAGTCAGGAATCCCTATGAATTTGTGTTGTTGATTTTCTTTGAACCAAATACAGAACTTTACAATGATTCTTCTTGAAAGTCATACTGGTCAGATATTTTGCATCTCGCTTATTTTGTCTATTAGCTATTACTCTAAACTTTATGCTTACCTTCTTCATCATTTAAGACATGTATAAAAATATTGACTAGGGCCAGGTGCAGTGGTTCATGCCTGTAACCCCAGTACTTGAAGCCAGGAGTTTAAGACCAGCCTGGGAAACAAAGTGAGACCCCCATCTCTACAAAAAATTAAAAATAAAATCAGTTGGGTCTGGTGATATGTGCTTGTAGTCCCAGCTACTTGGGAGGCTGAGGTAGGAGGATTACTTGAGCCCAGGAGCTTGAGGCTACAGTGAACCATGATCACTCCACTGCCCTTGTTCCAGCCTGGGTGATGGAGTGAGGATGGAGTGAGGGTGTGTATAGCTATTTGGTCAGTGGCCAAACCATCTCACAGTATATATATACACACACACACACACACACACACACACACACATATATATATATTTATTTATTTATTTTTTATTTATTTATTTTTTGAGGCAGGGTCTCACTCTGTTGCCAAGGTTGGAGTGCAGTGGTGTGATCTTGGCTTACTGTAGCCTCAACTTTTAGGGCTCAGGTGATTTTCCCACCTCAGCTTCCTGAGTAGCTAGGACTACAGACACACTCTACCATGCCTGGATAATTTTTGTACTTTTAGTAGAAATGGGGTTTCACCATATTGTCCAGGCTGGTCTTGAACTCCTGGGTTCAAGTGAACCACCTGCCTTGACCTCCCAAAGTGCTGGGATTACAGATGTAAGCCACCATGCCTGGCCTCATGGTACTTTTATACCACTTTCCCTCTCCACCTTATCCATCATTGGATCATGAGATGCATTGTGTATTTTCTTTATGAAATCAAGTTACACTGACTCTAGCATTTCTACCCTGGCGGCCTGGCCCTGGCCCAGTATCTTGCACGTAATAGGCTCTCAATAAAAGTTTGTGGAATTAAACTGAATTCTGTGACTCATCAGCATAATAAACACATATTTAAAAGAAGGAAATGAGGCATGATTCACTGATGAACCACTTGGGCACTCAGTGCTCTTTATATTCCTTTATATTGTTTTAAGTGAAAATGTCACACATTACAGGAAAATAAAATGTCAACTATGATTGATAATATACATTATGCCAACTATCATCATTATCAATACCCAAAATTATAATTTTTTTTTTACAAAAAACATAATCATGTGCATTTTTAAAATTTAATCTGTTTTTTTCACTTTTTGACTTCATCTATTTTGGCTACCTTCCTATTGTTCAGTAGAATTTTGTTGCATGAACCTTAGTCTCTTCTAAGTGTTTAACACATTATCTGTTTAAATTCATTAGATTCTGACATAAGAATCATTTATTTTCAAATTATGGAGTTAATCTATTCTTCCTTTTTTTTTTTTTCTAGATAGAGTCTTGCTATGTTGCCTGGCTGGAGTGCAGTGGTGCTAACATGACTCACTGCAGCCTTGACCTACTGGACTCAAGTGATCCTCCCGCCTCAACCTCTCAAATAGCTGGGACTCCAGGTGAGTGCCACTACAGCCATCTAATTTTTGTACTTTTTGTAGAAATAGTGTCTTACTACGTTGCTCAGGCTGATCTCAAACTCCTGAGCTCAAGCAATCCTCCCACATTGGCCTCTCAAAGTGCTGGGATTATAGGTATGAGCTATCACGCCCAGCCTAATCCGTTCTTCCTAATGTATATTAAACACCCACCATATGGCAGACCTTGCGTCAGAACATTGAGGAATTAAAAAGAAAAATTGGTAAGGGCCTGGCCCTCCAGAGACTTGGAATCTGATAGAGGTCACAAAATAAGCACATTTATAGTGTTGGAACAAGGCTCTCTGTGTTAGGGTCTACTACAGGGGAGTATGCCATGTGCTCTGGGGCCTTGATTAAATACAAAGAACTATACTTTTCTCTCCTGTGGGGCTTGCTGGAACTTGGAGCAGCAGCCAAGAGATGTTCAGGCAGCTGAGGCTCTCATCACAACCAAAGTTCTTCTGCCACTCTTGGACCTAGGATAGGAAAATTGATGGGCTCTCTGCCTTCAGGCAGCTCCTGCTTGGGCAGTGTGTGATAGAAGAGGCACTTACTTTCGGTGAGGGTCCGCTTCTCCTTCCTTTTGTAGGCCATGTGGTCCTGACCACAGGGACCCTGACAGAGGGAGAAAGAGGAAAAGGCCAAAAAACAGGAACCATGAAGAAGCAGAAAGACTCTTAAGGTGACCTTCATGAAACCTCACCTCTGGAATTCATACCTTGGTATAATCCCCTCTCCTTGAGTGTGGATGTGGCCTGTACCTTTTCTACCTAGCAGAATATAGTGAAGGTGATGAATTACATGTGATTGTTGATTATGTTGCATATGATATGAATATTAGTGCTGTCTTACTGAACTGCTCTCTTGGCTTGGAGGAAGCAGATGGCTATGTTAGGAGCCCCACATGCCAACAAACTGTGGGCAGCCTGATTGACAAGCACCATGAGACTGAAGCCCTGAGTCTTATTAATGCAACCACAGGAAACAGAATTCTGCCAACTGAATTCTGAGTGAGTCTGGAGCAGATGTTTCCCTAGACCAACCTCAGATGAGATCACAGCCTTGGCTGACACCTTGATTACAACCTTGTGAGACCCTAAGCAGAAAATCCAGCTAAGTCAAACCTGTACTCCTGAACCACAGAAACCGAGATAATAAATTTGGGCTCTTTTAAGCAGTTAAACTTATGGTAATATGGCTAAGCAGCAATAGTTAATTAATATCCTAATAGTTAATCTCTTTTACCTTCCATAAGAACTGCAGGAGAAAAAAAATGATCATAGGGAAGGGAGATTGAAAGGGAACTGCAGCAACCTCTATGAAGAGAAGAAAGTGACTAGGGAAAGGACTTTTGCTGTGAAGCTCCACCACATGTATTCATTCATTCATTAATTCATTCATTCATTCATTTGTTAAAGATGTTAAAGTAGAGATATGTGTATCAGTCAGCCTTCAGGAAAGGCTATTGGCATGGACTGAATTGTGTCTCCCTGTATTAGTCCATTTTCACACTGCTATAAAGAACTATCTGAGACTAGGTAATTTATAAAGAAAAGAAGATTTAATTGACTGTCAGTTCTGTATGACTGGGGAGGCCTCAGGAAACTTACAGTCATAGAGGAAAGGGAAGCAGGCACATCTTACATGGTGGCATTAGATGGAGGGTGGGGGAAATTGACAAACACTTTTAAACCACCAGATCTTATGAGAATTCACTATCACAAGAACAGCATGGGAGAAACTGCCCCCATGATCCAATCACTCCTACCAGGTCCCTGCCCCAACACGTGGGGGTTACAATTTGAGATGAGATTTGGGTAGGGATACAGAGCCAAACCATATCAATCCCCAAATTCGTATGTTGAAACCTTAACTTCCAACATCTTAGAATGTGATAGGGCCCTTAGTGGGTGTGGTGGCATATGCTTAAAACCCCAGCTACTTGGGAGGCTGATATGGGTAGGCTTTGTGTCCCCACTGAAATTTCGTCTTGAATTGTAATCCTCAGGTGTTTAGGGAGAGACCTAGTGGGAAGTGATTGGATTATGGGGACAGTTTCTTCCATGCTGGTCTCATGGTAGTGAGTGAATTCTCATGAGATCTGATAGTTTTATAAATGGTAGCTTTTCCTGCGCTGACACTTGCTCTCTCTCGCCTGCTGGCATGTAAGACATGCTTGCTTCTCCTCCCACCATGATTATAAGTTTCCTAAAGCCTCCCCAGCCATGTGGAACTGTGATTCAATTAAACCTCCTTTGTTTATAAATTACCAAGTCTCAAGAAGTTGCAGTTGTTTTTTTTGTTTTTTTTTTTTCAGATGGAGTCTTGCTCTGTTGCCCAAACTGGAGTGCAGTGGTGCGATCTTGGCTCACTGCAAACTCTGCCTCCTGGGTTCATGCCATTCTCCTGCCTCAGCCTCCTGAGTTGCTGGGACTACAGGCACCCACCACCTTGCCCGGCTAATTTTTTTTTTTTTGTATATTTAGTAGAGACGGGGTTTCACCATGTTAGCCAGGATAGTCTCGATCTCCTGACCTCATGATCTGCCTGCCTCGGCATCCCAAAGTGCTGGGATTACAGGCGTGAGCCACCGCACCTGGCCAGTTAATTTTTTTGTATTTTTAGTATAAATGGGGTTTCAGAGTGTTAGCCAGGATGGTCTCGATCTCCTGACCTCGTGATCTGCCTGCCTTGGCCTCCCAAAGTGCTGGTATTACAGGCATGAGCCACCTCACCTGGCCCAGGCAGTTCTTTATAGCAGCATCAAAATGGACTAATACAGAGGCTGAGGTGGGAGGATCACTCAAGCCCATGAGCTGGAGGCTGCAGTGAGCTATGATCATGCTACTGCACTCCAGCCAAGGCGACAGAGTGAGATCCTATCTCTAAACAAACAAACAAACAAACAAAAGCAAAAATCTTGATAGGCCTTTAAAGAGGAAATTTAGTTAAAATGAGGTCATTAGGATAGGCCCTAATCCAATCTGACTGGGATCCTTATAAGAAGAGGAGATTAGGACATACAGAGAGATGACAAGAATGCACCCACACAGGGAAAGGCCATGTGAGGACAGCCAAAAGACAACCATCTGCAAGCCAAGGAGAGAAGTCTCAGGAAAACCAAATCTGCTGACACCTTATTCTTGGACTTCTAGCCTCCAGAACTATGAGAAAATAAATTTCTGATGTTTTAGCCACCCAGCCTGTGGAATTTTGTTATGGCATCTCTAGCAAACTAGCACAAATATAAAAACTACTGTAGATATTTTAAGCAGAGAAAGATTTAATATAGGAAGTTAGGTGCTTTCAAAAGCTTTGGAAGAGCTGGAGTAGCTGGAGTTGGGGCTGCCACTAGAACTAATGTGTTTAAGAATGCACTGCCTGTGGTCTGGGGACTGTGAAACTGATGCCTCTTCTGTTGGCTCTGCCATGGCCATCATAGCTGCCTCTTCACAACTGAGTCAGTGAAAAGCTGAGGTCAACTGCCCATCAGGTGCCCATGATCTCAACCGCCAGGAGGAAATGGCAGCAGGGTGATGGCCTCCATCCCAGTTATACCTTCCAAATCTCATGTGAGGGCACTTAATTGAATCTAGTATCCTAGCTGCATGGAATCTGAAGTTTTTAACCTTCCAGCCTCTGTAGCACAGGAAGACACAAAGAAAGGAGTGGGAAAGGACGCTGAAGCATGCAGACATATCCAGCACAGTATGCTAGATATCAGATGAAAGCAAGTGCCCAATCTGTAGGTACTCAGAGTAGACACCTGAAACTGACAACATAATTCATTAAACTTCCCTCCTATATCAAAGGTATCAAATGCATTAAAAAGAAGAGGATTTGTAAAGAGGATTTCTTTGGAAAAGTTGTGCAGTGAGTTGTATTTCCATCAACCCCTGAGGAATAAGGCTGACTGCTTTTCCTATCACCTCAGGTCAAGAGAGAAGGGATTAAACAGAACCACCCTGAGAACTTGTTATGTATCTCCTGCCATTGTGGGGTGGGAGGGTCCATACTGGACTTTCATCTGGCTTCTGCCTGGAAAATTTAAAAGATGAAGATGGTTTGACTAGATACTTGAACCTTGGGAATAAAGGGAAGATGGTTGACCTGGGCAGCTTGCTCTTCTAGAGTTTGTTGTGAGTAGAGAGTGTGTGAACGTTTAAGAGCTGTAGGATGACACAGGGGAAGTCAACTGGGAGAGGTGGGGGAAGCACTGAGTTGAATAATTGAAATGTTAGCTAAGCTAAGAAGGGCAGAGTATGGTGTTCCAGGTAGAGGGACCAGCATATGCAAAGGCTCAGAGGCACAAAAGGGTCTAGAATGTCCAAGGAAAAGTAAAATGTTTAGTGTGACTGAGGTGTAATTTGGAGGCATGAGGAGAGTAAGAAATTCACTTGGGAAAATGTCCTAAGCAAATGCTGTTTGTCCTTTGTCCTTTGGGAACTAGGGGATTACTGTAGTTTTTTAAAATTAATATACTTTATTTTTTGGAGTAGTTTTGGAAATATAGGAAAACTAAGCAAATAGTATAGAGAGTTCCCACATAGCCTCCTAGTTTCCCCTATTATTAATATCCTACATTAGCATGATCCATTTGTTACAATTAATGAATCTATATTGTTACACTTTTTGTTGTTGTTATTTTGTAAGACAGAGTCTCGCTCTGTCATGTAGGCTGGAGTACAGTGGCATGATCATGGTTCACTGCAGCCTTGACCTCTCTGGCCCAAGTGATCCTCCCACCTCAGCCTCCTGAGTAGCTGGGACCACAGGTATGCGCTACCAAACCCAGCTAATTTTCAAATTTTTTATAGAGACTGCGTCTCACTATGTTGCCCAGGCTGGTCTTGAACTCCTGGGCTTAAGTGATTCTCCTGCCTCTGCCTCCCAAAATGTTGGAATTATAGGCATAAGCCACTGTGTCTGGCCTTATATTGATATACTATTATTAACTAAAGTCCATCATTTGTTATTTCCTTAGTTTTTGCCTAATGTTCTTTTTCTGTTTCAGAATCCTATCTGGACCCTACATTTTTCGCATCTCCTTTGGCTTCTCTTGGCTGTGACAGTTTCTCAGACTTTCTTTTCTTTTTTTGATAAACTTGAAAGTTTTGAGAAATACTGGCCAGGCATTTTGTAGGATACCCCTTTATTGGAATTTTTCTGATGTTTTTCACATGACAAGATTGGGGTTGTGGGTACTATGGGTTTTAAAGACCATTTGATCTGTGTTTTACAAAAGTGATATGGGGCCAATGTGGAAGGTGAACTACTTCAAATTTATTAAGTCAGTACCCTTTCATTTTCAAGCCCTGCAGTGTCTTACCTTCACCATTATTAAAGAAACAAAACAAAATAACTCACTCCTTAATGTGGCTCACACAGCTTTCCAGGATCTGGACCCAGTCTGCCTCTCTGACTTCATCTGCTGACACTCTTTTCCCTGTTCTTTATGCCAAGCCCATGAGCTTCTGTTTCTTTTCTTTTCTTTTTTTTTTTTTGTTAAGAGGTGAAGTCTCATCCCTGTCTCCCAGGCTGGAGTGCAGTGGCGTGACTGTAGCTCATAGCAACCTTGAACTCCTGGGTTCAGGCAATCCTCCTGCCTCAGCTTCCTGAGTAGCTGGGTAGCTGGGACCACAGATGTACACCATGTCCAGCTAATATAAAAAAACTTTTTTTTTTTTTTTTGAGACAGGGAGTCTTGCTATGTTGCCCAGGCTGGTCTTCAACAACTGGCCTCAAGTAATTCTCCTGGCCAGGTGTGGTGCCTCACGCCTATAATCTCTCAGCATTTTGGGAGACTGAGGCAGGTGGATCACTTGAGCTCAGGATTTGAGACCAGCCTGAGCAACATGGTGAAACCATGTCTATAAATATATATATATATATATATATATATTTTTTTTTAATTAGCCAGGTCTGACGGCCTTTATTTCCAGCCACTTGGGAGGCTGAGATGGAAGAATCACCTGAGCCCAGGAGGCTGAGGCTGCCGTGAGCTATGATATGGTCACTGCATTCCAGCCTGGATGATGGAGTGAGACCCTGTCTCAAAAGCAAAAATGAAACAAAACAAAACAAAACAAAACAAAAGATTATCCTGCCTTTGCCTCCCAAAGTGCTGGGATTACAGTGACCATGGCATCCAGCCCTCTATTTCCGTTTCTTGAAGGTGCTAATAGTCCAGGTAGAAGATAATTGGGTTAGAGGAGGAGGAACAGATTAGAAAATATATATGTGGTAGAATTGACAGGATTTTGCTGATTGGATCTATGATATTAAAAAGAGAGAGAATTTGAGCACAGTTCTGAGATTTGTAGTTCAAATTACATGATCAATAGTCATGCCATTTACTGAGATGGGGAATACAGGAGTTTGGAGGGGGAGCATCATGAGATCACCCTGACATACTGAGTTTAATTTGTCTGTGGGGTATCGAGGTGTTCTTGTCCAGCAGGAAGTTGGAAATCATGAGTCTTAAGTTCAGGAGGGATGTTGGAATAAGTGTAATTGGCAAACAAGAGATTGTGGCAGGGGCTGTGATTATTAATTCAACTGGGATAAACCCAAGGGCCATATTTGCAGTAATTCAAACCCTTGGCAGTAAACAGTTGAATGTGAACTTCAGGTCAGCAGAGAAATTAAGTTTATTTTGGAGACTATCAGGCAACAGGAGGCCAGGACTTTGGGGAGGATTTTGTGGTCTTTCTACTCTCCAGGCTTAAACTAAATGCTGCTTCTTTTCTACTAGAATGAAACTCTGAGACTTAAAAAGGCTGCTGTATTAACCAATTAGCATAGCCTCAGAAAAAGTAACAGAGAGATTTGGGGCTTGGGCAGAATGACATAAGCAGAAAATGGAGTGTTAGATAGGCCAGGTTATGATGAAATTACTCCAAGGTATGTTGTTTTCCTAGGGCCTTTTCTTTTCTTTTTTAAAGACAGGGTCTTACTCTGTTGCCCAGGCTTCAGTGCAGTTGTACAATCATAGCTCACTGCAGCCTCAAACTCCTGGGCTCAAGCAATCCTGCCTCAGCTTCCCAAAGTGATGGGATTACAGGCATGAGCCACCATGCTTGGGCAGTATCCGTATAGTCCTTATGCCACTATATTTACATTTTTGGGATTTTTTTGAGACAAGGTCTGTCACCCAGGCTGGAGTGCAGTGGTGCTGGTGCCATCTTGGCTCACTGCAACCTCCACCTCCTAGGCTTAAGTGATCCTTCCACCTCAGCCTCCTGTGTAGCCAGAACTACAGGTGTGCACCGCTACACCCAGCTAGTTCTTTTATTTTTTTGTGGAAAAGGGGTCTTACTATGTTGCCCAGGCTGGTTTCAAACTCCTGGGCTCAACCAATCCACCTGCCTTGGCCTCCAAAAGTGCTGAGATTATAGGTGTGAGCCACTGCATCCAGCCTATATTTACATTTAAAAACTGACAAAAGTAGTACATTCATGGTTGGCAGATGCTGTGGACTGGCTCACTCAATAACCATCCCAACTGCCTTCTCTGTTGACTTTTTCTATTATAGAGGCTGCAAACAACACACACAAATTCCCAGACTTCATCACAATCTAAGACAGCTATGTAATATAGTGTGGTAAGTAAGCACATGTCCCTGAGGTGGGCTTCCATTTCTGAATAAAAAGGCAAAGACTTGGGTTCACTTCCAAGATGGCTGAATAGGAACAGCTCCAGTCTGCAGCTCCCAGCAAGATTGGTGCAGAAGACAGGTGATTTCTGCATTTCCAGCTGAGGCAACTGGTTAATTTCATTGGGACTGGTTAGACAGTGGGTGCAGCCCATGGAGGGTGAGCCAAACAGGGCAGGGCATAGCCTCACCCAGGAAGCACAAGGGGTCAGGAGATTTCCCTTTCCTAGCCAAGGGAAGCAGTGACAGACTATACCTGGAAAACT
This sequence comes from Colobus angolensis palliatus, assembly GCF_000951035.1. NCBI lineage: Eukaryota > Metazoa > Chordata > Mammalia > Primates > Cercopithecidae > Colobus > Colobus angolensis. The sequence goes on from NW_012115921.1 coordinate 2,015,676, forward strand.
GGTACACTTTGCCCAAATACTGCACTTTCCCCATGGTCTTAGCAACTGGCAGACCAGGAGATTCCCGCCTGTTCCTCACTTGGCAGGTCCCATGCCCACAGAGCCTTGCTCACTGCTAGTGCAGCAGTCTGAGATCAACTTGCAAGACTGAAGCCTGGCGGGGATACCATTGCTGATGCTTGAGTAGGTAAACAAAGCAGCTGGCAAGCTTGAACTGGGTGGAGCCCACTGCAGCTCAACAAGGCCTACTGCCTCTATAGACTCCACCTCTGTGGGCAGGGCATAGCTGAACAAAAGGCAGCAGACAACTTCTGCAGATTTAAACGTCTCTGTCTGACAGCTCTGAAGAGAGCAGTGGTTCTCCCAGCATGGCGTTTGAGCTCTGAGAACAGACAGACTGTTTCCTCAAGTGGGTCCCTGACCCCCGTGTAGCCTGACCTCCCAGTAGCGGCTGACAGACACCTCATACAGGTGAGTGCTCGTCTGGGATGAAGCTTCCAGAGGAAGAATCAGGCAGCAATATTTGCTGTTCTGCAGCCTCCACTGGTGATACTCAGGCAAACAGGGTCTGGAGCGGACCTCCAGCAAACTCCAACATACCTGCAGCTGAGGGTCCTGACTGTTAGAAGGAAAACTAACAAACAGAAAGGAGTAGCATCAACATCAACAAAAAGGACATCTACAGTAAAACCCCATCTGTAGGTCACCAACATCAAAGACCAAAGGTAGATAAAACCACAAAGATGGGGAGTAAACAAGAGCAGAAAAACTGAAAATTCCAAAAACCAGAGTGCCTCTTCTCCTCCAAAGGATCGCAGCCCCTCACCAGCAACATAACAAAACTGGATGGAGAGTGACTTTGACGAGCTGAGAGAAGTAGGCTTCAGAAGGTTGGTAATAACAAACCTCTCTGAGCTAAAGAAGCATGTTCTAACCCATCACAAGGAATCTAAAAACCTTGAAAAAAGGTTAGACGAATGACTAACTAGAATAAACAGTGTAGAGAAGACCTTAAATGACCTGATGGAGCTGAAAACCACAGAACAAGAACTTTGTGATGCATGCACAAGCTTTAATAGCTGATTCGATCAAGTGGAAGAAAGGATATCAGTGATTGAAGATCAAATTAATGAAATAAAGCAAGAAGACAAGATTAGAGAAAAAAGAGTAGAAAGAAATGAACAAAGCCACCAAGAAATATGGGACTAGGTGAAAAGACCAAATCTATGTTTGATTGGTGTACCTGAAAGTGATGGAGAGAATGGAACCAAGTTAGAAAACACTCTTCAAGACATTATCCAGGAGAACTTCCCCAACCTAGCAAGACAGGCCAACATTCAAATTCAGGAAATACAGAGAACACCACAAAGAGACTCCTTGAGAAGAGCAACCCCAAGACACATAATCATCAGATTCATCAAGGCTGAAATGAAGGAAAAAATGTTAAGGGCAGCCAGAGAGAAAGGTCGGGTTACCCACAAAGGGAAACCCATCAGACTAACAGCAGAAACACTACAAGCCAGAAGAGAGAGGGGGCAATATTCAACCTTCTTTTTTTTTTTTTGAGACGGAGTCTCGCTCTGCTACCTGGGCTGGAGTGCAGTGGCTGGATCTCAGCTCACTGCAAGCTCCGCCTCCCGGGTTCACGCCATTCTCCTGCCTCAGCCTCCCAAGTAGCTGGGAC
>NW_012115921.1:2018919-2020540 GCF_000951035.1 Colobus angolensis palliatus
CATCACAATTAAAAGAACTAGAGAAGCAAGAGCAAACAAATTCAAAAGCTAGCAGAAGGCAAGAAATAACTCAGATCAGAACAGAACTGAAGGAGATAGAGACACAAAATCCCTTCAAAAAATCAATGAATCCAGGGGCTGGTTTTTTGAAAAGATCAACAAAACAGATAGACTGCTAGCAAGACTAATAAAGAAGAAAAGAGAGAAGAATCAAATAGACACAATAAAAAATGATAAAGGGGATATCACCACCGATCCCACAGAAATACAAACTACCATGAGAGAATGCTATAAACACCTCTATGCAAATAAACTAGAAAATCTAGAAGAAATGTATAAATCCCTGGACACATACACCCTCCCAAAACTGAACCAGGAAGAAGTTGAATCTCCAAATAGACCAATAACAGGTTCTGAAACTGAGACAGTAATTAATAGCCTACCAACCAGAAAAAGTTCAGGACCAGAAGGATTCACAGCCGAGTTGTACCAGATGTACAAAGAGGAACTGATACCATTTCTTCTGAAACTACTTCAATCAATAGAAAAAGAAGGAATCCTCCCTAGCTCATTTTATGAGGCCAGCATCATCCTGATACCAAAACATGGCAGAGACACAACAGAAAAAGAAAATTTCAGGCCAATATCCCTGATGAACATCAATGTGAAAATCCTCAATAAAATACTGGCAAACCGAATCCAGCAGCACATCAAAAAGCTTATCCACCACAATCAAATTGGCTTCATCCCTGGGATGCAAGGCTGGTTCAACATATGCAAATCAATAAACGTAATCCATCACATAAACAGAACCAATGACAAAAACCACGTGATTATCTCAATAGATGCAGAAAAGGCTTTTGACAAAATTCAACAGCTCTTCATGCTAAAAACTCTCAATAAACTAGATATTGATGGAATGTATCTCAAAGTAATAAGAGCTATTTATGACAAACCCACAGACAATATCACACTGAATGGGCAAAAACTGGAAGCATTCCCTTTGAAAACCAGCACAAGATAACAATGCCTCTCTCACCACTCCTACTTAACATAGTGTTAGAGTTCTGGCCAGGGCAATCAGGCAATAGAAAGAAATAAAAGGTATTCAATCAGGAAAAGAGGAAGTCAAATTGTCCCTGTTTGCAGATGACATGATTGTTTATTTAGAAAACCCCATCGTCTCAGCCCCAAATCTCCTTAAGCTGATCAGCAACTTCAGCAAAGTCTCAGGATACAAAATCATTGTGCAGAAATCACAAGCATTCTTATACACCACAAACAGAGAGCCAAATCATGAGTGAACTCCCATTCATAATTGCTACAAAGAGAATAAAATAGCTAGGAATCCAACTTACAAGGGATGTGAAGGACTTCTTCAAGGAGAACTACAAACCACTGCTCAACGAGATAAAAGAGGACACACACAAATGGAAGAATATTCCATGCTTATGGATAGGAAGAATCAATATCATGAAAATGGCCATGCTGCCCAAGGTAATTTATAGATTCAATGCCATCCCCGTCAAGCTACCAATGACTTTCTTCACAGAATTGGAAAAAACTACTTTAAAGTTCATATGGAACCAAAAAAGAGCCCACATAGCCAAGAGAATCCTAA
>NW_012115921.1:2021600-2036725 GCF_000951035.1 Colobus angolensis palliatus
GAATACTATGCAGCCATAAAAAAGGATGAGTTCATGTCCTTTGCAGGGACATGGATGAAGCTGGAAACCATTATTCTCAGCAAACTGTCACAAGGACAGAAAACCAAATACTGCATGTTCTCACTCATAGGTGGGAATTGAACAATGAGAACACATGGGCACAGGCTGGGGAACATCACATACCTGGGCCTGTCGGAGGGTGGGGGGCTAGGGGAGGGATAGCATTAGGAGAAATACCTAATGTAGATGATGGGTTGATGGGTGCAGCAAATCATCATGGCACATGTATACATATGTAACAAACCTGCACATTGTGCACATGTACCCTAGAACTTAAAGTATAATAAAAAAATAGAAATTAAAAAAATAAAATTAGGAAAATAGTATCAACCAAAAAAAATCAGTTACTTCAGAGGGTTGAAATTTAAAAAAAAAAGGTAAAAATGTTAAAAAAAAAAAAAAGGCAAAGACTTGTGAGGAGGAGTGTTTTTGCCATTCTGCCCTCTCCCTGTCTGGAGCTTTGATCCAATGTGGTAGCAAGCAGCCATTTAGTTACCAAGACAATGAAAGGTGAGAGCTAAGTATGGTGGAGCAGTAGGATGGAAAGATCCTGATTCCTTGATGACAACCTTTAGCAACTATGCTGGTTTTGGTCCACCCACCTCTGGATTTTGTGTTATGTTTAAAAAAAGCCTTTACTTTTTGTTTTGTTTTTTGATTCAGGGTCTTGCTCTGTCACCCAGGTGGGAGTGCAGTAGTGCAATCACTGCTCACTGCAGCCTCAACTTCCTGGGCTCAAGTGATCCTCCCTGCTCAGCCTCCTGAGTAGCTGGGGCCACAGGTGCATGTCACCACACCTGGCTAAGCCTTTACTTTTTTGAACTAGTTAGTAAAGTGGCCCTCAAACTTAGCTACCCATTAAAATCACCTGTGGAGTCTTAAAGTTCTCAGTTTTAAGATCTCCCTATATACCCCCAAATGAACAGGAATTTTTGGTGGTAGGACCTAAGCCTCAGTAACTAGAGGCAGGATTTCATTCTGTCTCCCAGGCCGGAGGGCAGTGGCACAACCATAGCTCCATAGCTCATTACAGCCTCGAACTCCTGGCCTCAAACGATTCTGCTGCCTCCCAAAGTGCTGGGATTACAGGTGTGAGCCACTGCGCCCAGCCCTAGCCTCAGTAATTTAAAAAACTCTCCAGCAGATTCCAATATGTAGCCCAGATTAAGAACCAGTGGTTTAAAACACCTTTTTTGGTTGTTATTATTTTTTGTCATTTCCAGCTGGATACATTTGTAATTAATACATGTTTGAAGCTATATTCAAAAAATTGAAGCATATAGGTTCTCCTTCTCCCATTTCCAACCAGCTCCATCTCTACTCCCATCCCTAGCAGAATCATAATTCTCAGAGTGCTGTACCTCTTTCTTCAAAATTTCCTCTCTGCATCTACAAATGGCACATTAGTTTTCTATTACAAAAATCCTTGCAGGGACTATTCAAGTGAAACCAGAGAAGTGACGTTGCTGTCATAACTTAGAAAAACCAGGACAGTGCTGACTTCAAGTTTTCTATCTCCATAAGCCACCAGAATACCTGGAAAATATCAATGTTTTAGCATCCAAACTATAACTTCCAGCCTGCCTTTTGTAGTCTGAAATATCAGAATAATCATATTTCATTGATACAGTTTAATTTTCCACTTCAGATGTTTTAAACCTTGTATACAACTTTTTGTCTATGATTATTTAACTGTGAGAGACAGAGGATGTTGAAAATGATGTTTCTGGGCTTCAACATATGGAAACTCAATTTTTTTTGTAGTAAAGTTCTCTTCTTTGAGTTCCTGCATTAAGTTTCAGTTGTTTGAAGGTAGGTTCTGTTGAAGAGACATTATCTTTGAATAACAAGCATCATATTTTTTGTTCTGTATTGTTTCATTTTAAGTTGAAAATCACATTGAGATCTAAGAGCAGTTGAAATTGGCACATAATAACATTTCCAGCAGCCCTATTGCACTTGTTATCATACATAAAAATGTATATTAAAATAACCCTCTGTTGAAAACACACAGTTCCAGGGTTAGGATTCCTATGGCAATCAAAGTATTAATTTTGGGAGTTTACAATGTAACTTGCAAAAACATATGTGAATTTATTTTACTATGGGAGGCAGAATTGCATGACAGGTTTTAGAATGAGAAGGTATGGGTTCTAATCCCAACTCTGCCACCTAATGGCTATGTGATTTGGAGCGGGTTACTAAATCTCTGTGCCTCACTTTTCTCATCTATAAAATGGGAATATTATTGTGAGAATTAAGAAGATAATACATGTAAAGCATCTAGAACTGTGTCTGGTATACATCACATATTAAGTAAATGTTATCTGTTATGATTATCTGTATTAATTTGAAACCTATGTTAATTAATTTCTCTTCCCTCTCAACCTGCATCTGTGTCTTTTTTGGTAGTTCCCTATAACAAGTTGGCTGAAGAGGAAAAATTCCAGGACTTGTTTTAAGATGGTTCTGTCCAATATGCTGGCACTACCCAAAAGTAGGTGGTTGTACCATTGCAGTTCCACCACAGCATGGCCTTGAAAGATAGGGTGAAGGAAAATCTTCCCAGTGGACAGTATGAGTCTATATTGACTTAGGATAGTGGCTAATGGTTTGGCTGGATGGTCAAACCTTAGAAGGATCATGATTTAAAAACTGGTGGCAGGGAGAGCTGAGAAAGAGGTTTGTAGGGAGTTACGAATGTTACGAATTTGCACAGAATGGGAAGATAGTATATCCTGTGTGAATGCTCACCAAACAGCAATCTTATCAGAAGATCTTAATAAGTAGGTGGATGAGATTGCCAGTTTTGCGAACATTTATTACCTTCTTTCCCTAGGTTCCCCTTTTTTGTTCTATGGAAGCCACATAAAATGGTCCATAGGGCTATTTGGGGGCTCAGCAACATGGACTTCGAATCACCACTGCTGAGTGTCCAACCTGCCAACAGCAGAGATTAACACAGCATTTATTTGGCACCATTCCCTGGGAGTACCAGTTTAGCCACCTTGTGAAAAATTGATTATAAAGGATCACTTTCATCATGGAAGGGACAGAACTTTGTTCTCACTGGAATGAATAGACACTTACTCTGGATAAAGATTTGTTTTTCCTGCTCACAAGGCTTCTTCCAAAACCATCATCCAGGGATTTACAGAATGTGTTATTCACATGGTATTTCACAGAGCATTGCTTTTGACCAGGGAACTCACAGCAAATGAAGTGTGGCAATGGGCTCATGCTCATGGAATTCACTAGTCTTGCAAAATTCCCCATTACCTCGAAGCAGCTGTCCTGATAAAGTGGAAGAATGACCTTTTGAAGGCATAGTTACAGTGCCAGCTGGGTGGAAACACCTTGTAGAGCTGGGGCAGTGTCCTTCCGGATGTGGTGTATGTCCTAAATTAGTGACCAACATATATTGCTGTTTTCCCATAGCCAATTTTTCTGGGTTCAGGAATCAAGGAGTGGAAATGAGAGAATTTCTTCTTCTTATTACATTCAGTCATCCACTATGAAATTTTATCTTCCTATCTACAACTTTAGGCTCTGCTGATTTAGAAGTCTTGTTTTTCAGGGGAAGAATATTTCCTCCAGGGAGCACAGCAATTGTATCATTAACCTGGAAGTGAAGATGACCACCTGGCCACATTGGGCTCATCATACCAGTGAATCAACAGGAAAAGGAGAGGGCTACTAAACTGGCTTGGGATAACTAATCCTGACTATTAAGGAGAAATTGAATTTCTCTTCAGAGAAGTTCTCTTAGAGACTGGTGTGACTCATATATCAAGGCCAAGTCTGCTGGATTAGACCTGTAGTTAGTTAAGACTCATTAATGGCAAGGCATAATGTCCTAAATCAAACCAGCTTGGAAAAATGAGGTATTTGCTTACATAATTGTCTCTTGGAACTTAATGAAGTGTCACAAGCCCTCAGATGCTGGTACAGCTCCCCATATCCTATCTCCACTTCTATCTATTTGCACACCAATTTCATTCTTTGTTCTTATTGCAGACTGATTTCTGTCCTCAGTTCACGTGGCTGAAAACATGGCTGCTAGTAATATAATAACAGCTTTAGCTACCTGAAGACTAATTTCTTTCCTATTCCAGTGGCAAGCATTCTGGGAAAGGACTCTGATATGCCAAACTTGGTTCAAGTGCCTGGGGGAGAGGTCATATTGTACCAACATGTGTCTTCCATGGAAACCTCCTGGATAGAGTTGGTTGATCAGGAGGTTGGGGATGGGCAGGGAGGGTGATTGTGAGAAAGTCTGTTCCCAGAAAAAGAAGGGAGCTGGGCTGACAAATTATGGGGCTCTATTACTAAGTAGACCCATTTTTATACCTAATAATAATTATAAATATAAATAAATAAGTGGTAACTAATATTTACAGCATTTATTCTGTGAGACCACATATACATATATGATGTTTAGCACAACATAGGGTTCTGAGAATTTAATGATTGTGTCTGTGTGTGTATACACAGTGTGTGTACATATAATAACAGTCTTTAAGGTAAGTTCAATTTTTGTCCCCATTTTATGGATGAGAAAACTAAGACTTAGAGAGAATTAAGTAACTAGTCCAAGTAAGTAGCTGAGCTTGAACTTGAACCCAATGTATTTGTTTCCAAGGACTGTCCTTATAACATGACACTTGAGTCCCTTCCCCTTGTTCTGCAGGCTCTAGGCACCTAGTCTTACCACCAGACTCCAGAGTGCTGACTGGGTCCCTGAAGCCCTCATTGGGTCCTGCCAGATGCTTTCTCTGGGCTGGAATTTGCCTCTGGGCCCCAAGTATCTGCTTCTGTTGGATAAATTGAGTACAAACCTCTGTTTTTTTATACATAAGAATGGATTGCTATAAGGATTATGGAAGCTAGATGAAGGCAGATATTCATATTCACTGCTAATCTCCTGTACCCAAAACAGTGCCGGACACTTGACAACTATTTGTTAAATGAATGCACGAGACAAACTGAGGCTCACAAGGATTTTGCTTAAAGAGTAATTGGATATTCTTGCCTTTTGGCTATTATTAGGCTTTTGTGTGTGGGGTTAGGCAAGTGACCGGGGAAGATGTGGAGGAGATTTTGAAGAAGCTGTGTGTATGGGGAAGCAGTGAGAGAAATGGGGAGAGAGAGAGAAAGAGAGAGAGAGGAAACTGTCACAGGGAAATTAGACAGAATGGAAAGGGAAAGAAGGGAGAAGACAATGGAGGCGTTAAATTAAGTATTTTTTTCAAATGTATCTATTTATGTATTTAATTGACAAAATTGTATGTATTTATTGTGTACAACATGATTTTTGAAATTTGTATACGTTGTGGAGTGGCTAAATTGAGCTAATTAACATATGCATTACCTCATGTACTTTTTTTTGTGGTGGGAACACTTGAAATCTCCTCTCTTACCAATATTCAAGAATGCAAGACATTGTTATTAAATATAGACACCGTGTTGTACAACAGATCTCTTGAAGATTAATATTTCCCTGTGGTCTGCAATATAAATGTCCCTTCTATGTCCCCATGGAGTTAGTAGTAGAATCTGCATTATTCACTATTGCTTTAAAGGTATCTTTGTCAAGTGCTGGCCTTAAGGCAGGTCCAGAGTAATGCCATGGGGCTGAGCATACATGGGGTATAATTAAATGAGATAAGGTAAGTTAAATCTCCACCCAGCACCTGGCCCACAGAAGCTAATCAGTAAATATTTCCTTGGGAGCCCATGACCTTGGCTGACCTCCTGTGTGTCCCTTCCCACAGCACAGGGTTCTTTGCATGCCAAGAAGTCTCAGAATGTCTGCCTCCCTGCTAAGCCGATTTTGCAAGGAATCTTCTTGATGGCATCACCAAGCTCTGAGATATGGAGACTTTGTGCCACTTCACTCTATGCACAGTTCTTTCATGCTGTGTGAGGTAGGAGCACACACACTCACCAAAGAAAACACCCTTTAGCCTGGTTGGGAGACTCCTGGGTTAGGCGCTGATGTAATTTGTTTTCACAAAAACTGTAACAGCCTCCTGAGTTAAGCATTTGCTCAGCTGGTCTTTGCCAGACGACAGATGCTTTGTGTCATTGCCTGTTGACCATGGCCTTAGTCACACATTGTACCTCAAAGGCTGAAACATCCCAGGGTAAAATGATTATGAGGAAGATGAGCTGCTCCAGAGATCTAGAGGGATCACGTTGGGTACTCAGCCAGGCTGGCCCCAGGGATTCTGCTCCAGGTGTAAGAGAATTGGTTAAACAAAGGAAATGACAATCAGTTCAGGCCCTTACTGTGATTGGGCACAAATGTTCTCAGAGCTGCCATAGATAGTTTAATCAGGATGTCCTTTTCACTTGAATGAGAGGAATGCAAGTTCTATGTTTATTTGTTTGTCCCTTCTATCAGACTGTGAGGCCCAAGGGGGCAGGCGCCTCTAACTGATTCAACAGCATGTGCCTGCTGCATAGCACAAAGCCAAGCACAAAGCCGGGCACAAAGGACGCACTTAGCGAAAGTTTGTGAGATGAAAGAATGAGCACGGTGTCCTCCTCGGAGTCCCCTCTTTTCAGGCTCCACTTTATACCCTTTCTCTGGCGCGGGTCCCTGCTGACTGCAGGTGTCTCCTAAGAGCTTGTGTCCCTATGTTTCCTTCTTATCCTGGAAATGGAAGTTTATTTTGAAGCCTGCTCTATTGTTCGTCCGGCCTGTAATCCCAAACTGAATGAGACTGATTTGTTGTATGCTTGGCTGGTCTTCACAAAGCGTGTTTTTGTGATACGTAACATTTCCTTTTAGATCAAGTGTGGCCTGGTATAGTTGCAAGGGCCAGAGCGTCCAGGGCAGCTGGTGTTCTGAATTTCAGCCTTCCCATTTTCTATTGTTTTATTTTTAAAAATTATTATTATTATATTTTATAGAGACGGGGTTTCCCTATGTTACCCAGGCTGATCTCTAACTCCTGGGCTCAAGTGATTCTCCCTCCTTGGCCTCCCAAAGGCATGAGCCACCATTCCCAGCCCCATTTTCTAATTGTGTAATTCAGTAAATTGGATTTCACAGAACCTCAGCTTCCTTTGTCCATAAGGTGGATATAACAAGGTGAACTTGGCTGAGATTAGACCCAAATATTTTTGGATCACTTGAGAAGTAGAGACTGAAAAAGAACTGTCATTTGTAATCCGTACACATTTTTGTGTCTCTAAAAAGAGGAAATGTCTCAGAAAATGCTTCTTATAAGCTGTATGCAAATACAGAGAAAAAAGTCTTACCTTGGAATGGGGAAGGTCTGTTACTATGATTCCAAGAACTAAAGTGTTTGGCAAAATTGTGTAAAATGTCAACATATTAGGCAGAATTGATCTCTTCAAAAGGTTTTATTTGGAGCATTTTATCTTTCCTTCTCTCTTTCTTTCTCTCTTTGTCTCTCCATCCCTTCCCTGCCTTCCCTCCTTTTCTTTTCTTTTCTTTTCTTTTTAGACAGGGTCCAGCTCTGTCACTCAGGCTGGAATGCAGTGACACAATCATGGCTCACTGCAGCCTGTTATAACCTCCTGGGCTCAAGCAGTCCTCCCATCTCAGTCTCCCGAGTAGCTAGGTGTATAGTTATGTGCCACCACACCTGGCTAATTTTCTTTATTTTTATTTTTTTTGTAGAGATGGAGTCTCACAATGTTGGTCTCAAACTCCTGTGCTCTAATGATCCTCCCACCTCGGCCTCCCAAAGTGCTGGGATTATAGGTGAAAGCCACCATGCCCAGCCTAAAATTTCCTGTGTATTTATACTGCCATTTGTTGCTTTATTATTGCATGCTCTTGAACATTTCTAATGGATAAACCATTTTTCTTTTCTTTTCTTTTTTTTTTTTTTGAGACAGAGTCTTGTTCTGTTGCCCTGGCTGGAGTGCAATGGCATGATCTCTGCTTACTGCAGCCTCAGTCTCCTGGACTCAAGCTATCCTCTCACCTCAGCTTCCTGAGTAGCTGGGACTACAGGGGCACCATGCCCAGCTAATTTTTATATTTTTTGTAGAGATGAGGTTTTGCCCTGTTGCCCAGGCTGGTCTTGAACCCCTGGGCTCAAGCAATTGGCCCACTTTGGCCTCCCAAAGTGCTGGGATTAAAGGTGTGAGCCACCATGCCAGGCCGAGTAAGCCATTTTCCAACTAGACAATCATAGAGACTCAAGAGCTGAGAGACTGAAGATGGCTAGGCAACTGTATAACCATGATCATGCTAGAGGAGAGAATGAGAAAAATAACTTAATTGGGCTTTATGGGACTCAGCATTGACTGGCCTGTTATTATCACACACAGTGTTCCATGGTTAGAATGTTTGTTCTGTTATTGTTTAGAAGTTGGAGTTTTCCATGAAATAGACACGTTAATTCTCAGACTTCCTGGAACATGATCAATCCTAAGGCAGGAAATAAAGACTAAGGACATGGGGCTTAGGTTGAAGTGTCGGGGAGATAACTGCCTCCTTGATCTGAACCTCAAGGATTTGTAGAATGAAGTATCTTCCCACTGCGGGGAGGCAGGCTGGCCCTTCCTCCATGGCAGCAGTAGAGAGCAATGTAGAAGTCAAACCCAGAGACTGGGGAATCTGGGCAAAGGTACTGAGTTTCAAATTTCTCTCTGTTGTAATTCTCTTTTCTCTCCAAGCCTTTGGTAATGTCTTGTTAAAAGTTTCAGCCTAGTCTGCTTTATCACAACAGGGAAATGGTGGAGGAGTCTGTACCGCCCACGCTGGGGCACAACAGTGGGGTTAGGAAAGTTGTACCCTGAAGGAAGCAGGTGTTCAGACATAGAAGTCCCCCATGTGGGGCCAGGCAGCTGGCAGAGATGAAAAGTACAGAGGAAATGAGTGGACCATGTAAGTGTTCCCCAGCAGAACTGGATAAAATCCTGATTTCATTGGGAGCTCGAGGTGGGTGGATCACAAGGTTAAGAGATCAAGACCATCCTGGCCAACATGGTGAAACCCCGTCTCTACTAAAAATACAAAAATTAGCCGGGCATGGTGGCATGTGCCTGTAGTCCCAGCTACTTGGGAGGCTGAGGCAGGAGAATCACTTGAACCCGGGAGGCAGAGGTTGCAGTGAGCTGAGATTGTGCCACAGCACTCCAGCCTGGAGACAGAGCAAGACTCCATCTCAAAAACAAAAACAAACAAACAAACAAAAACAGTCCTGATTTCATCAAGTCAAGTAGGATGAGGCTCAAGCTACAATAATGGTGCATTACATAGAAGGATGAGTTTACAAACAGGTTAAGTCTGCATACTTGAGTTCTATTAGACACTAATATCTACTTCATTCAGCTATAAAGGACATACTATTATAGTCAGATCTCACTAAATGTAGCTACGATCATTTCCAGTATAAATTGAATTGATCAATCTTTGAGATGCCTTCATGTTCAGAAGTTCTGTGAGTTTATGGGGTAGTGGAAATACCACTGGAGTCAGCCCGGCCTGAGTGTCCATTAGGTCCCCTAACCACATCCTCCTCGTTCACTGTCTTCTTTCCCCTCAACTGGCATGGAATGTGGGGCAATACAGGAATGTTTCAGAACATGTAGCCAGAGCAATGTTGTAATGTATTAGCAGTCACTCTTAAGTGGAAAGGATCTTGTTCTTCAGATAGTCATTCACATTCTTGGAAATTATCGCTCTGAGGTCTCCTTGGTTGCAGGAGGGGAAACTCCCATTAATCTTGTGACATGCTGATGAATTGCTTGAGAATTTCTTAAAAGCAGAGGAGACATGTCAGGAGGAACATAAACAAAACCTCAATTTCAAAATAGCAAAACAACATAAATCTTTCTTGAAATTTTCACATGAGCAGAGCATGCCATGCTACATGTCAAGGCCAAAGAGCCACGAGGCAGATTGTGTTCCCCAAAAATGGCCACAGCAGCATCTCTCCTCCCACATGTTCTTCCTATGATGACACGTTGGCACTTGTACACCCCTCCTTGTGAGACATGGGGTCTATATTCCATCTGCTTGAATCTGTGCAGGCTTTTGAATTTGGGGGAAATGATGCTATGTAATTACTGAGCCTTGGTCATAAAAAGCTATGGTTTCTGTCTGGTTCTTGTGAGATACTTGCTCTTGGAACCTGTAGTAGATATCTATTGCTATGTAACAAATAACCTCAGAACCCAGCAGTTTAAGACAATACACATTTATTATCCATCCCACAGTGTTTCCGAGTTAGGAATTCAACCACAGTTTAACTGTGTCTTCTGCTTCAGAATCTTTCACGAGGCTATAATCAAGATTTTGGTCAGGGCTGGGGTCTCATCTGAAGGTTTGAATGGAGAAGGATCTACTTCCAAAGTCACTTTTGTGGTTTATTTGTGGTTTTTGGCAGGATTCACTTCTTTAGGGATTGTTGGACTGAAGACCATTAGTTTTGTATAGCTATTGGCCAGGGTAACACTCAATTCCTTACCACATGAGCTTCTTCAGTGTGGCAGTTTCCTTCATCAAAGCCAGAGAGAGAGATTATTTTGTGACCTAATTATAGCAGAAATATTCCTTCAGTGTTGCCATGTTCAATGGGTTAGAAGCAAGTTAATCAAGGGGATGAGATTACACAAGGCTGTGAATACCAGCAGGTGGAAATCACTGGGGACAATTTTAGAGGCTTCTTACCATAGAACTTAACTAGCACACTATGAGAAAGTCCAGATGGGAGGTCATATGAAGACTTTCTGACCTCAAACACCAAGACACATGAGTGAAAGAGCCTTCAGATAATTCCAGCTTCCAGCTATTCAGTAACCCTCAGCCTTGAGACTTTCCAGCTGAGGCTCTAGATGTTGTAGAGCAAATACAAGCTGTCCTTGTCATGTCCTTCCCAAACTCCTGACCCATATAATCCTTGAGAATAATAAACTGTTGTTTTACACCATTAGGTAGCAACTGGAACAAGCCACATATCTTGCAGTTTCATTGTTCAGCTTGTCACCTGATTTGACCACATGAAATGACCATTGCATTTTTGCCCGTGCCAATTTTTGCAACTGGATTGATATCATAGTTCAGCTCAAAGTTTGCAAGCTGAAAATACCTTAAGAGTCCACATAGATCTGAAAAACCTCATAACTTTCTGGCTACTATAGATAACTTTTTGTCTTATCTAATAAAAGCAGCACCCCATTTTGGGTGTCTTGCCTGTAGCAGCAGTTTGTAAAATACTTTCAAAGGGCACGAGACAAATCAAGTTTTCCCAGGCTCAGTTCTGGGATTCAACTGAGCTTTTATGGTCAAGGGCATACTCCTAAATCAAATAGGATGTTCTAAACATTCTCATTAGTCCATTTTGAATAGGACTATCATAGTGCTTGGTCTGGCATGAACTATCCATCAGAATAACTCTGCATACTTTTTGTTTACATTTGTGTATTGAGTAATTTTTTGAATTACCTTAATTAACATCTGGCACTAGAATTCTTGATGGGAAGGAAGTGTTTTTGTTTGAAAAAAAGAGTTTAATAATGAAGCAACAGAGGTATAATTCCTCCTTCCCCCACTAGAGCCTCTCTGCATGAGATAAGGAAAGGAATTTATGTCTGACTTTGGAGAGATTAGATGGAGAAGAAAGAACAGAGGAAAAAGGAAAGAGAAGGAAGACAGAAGAACCAGAGGAGCGTGCAAGGGTGGGTGCAGTGAGGTGAGGGTGGGTATAGTGTTGAAGCCAATAGAGAAAACCATCTTAAGTGGGTGGCTGACAAGGACTGCAGAGAGCAAGAATGTGCAATGAGGAATGAGACTTTTAGGCTGTCCAGGGTACAGTGAATGAGAGGACTCCCTTTTGGTGAAACCCCTCCCAACATTTTCAGCAAAGTCTGTTAAATTCATATATGGTATATTAAGATCTTTTTCTGTTAAAGAGCTAAATTTGTGCTTTGATTGATGTAGTACAGAGAGCAGAGACTACTCAAAGAACATTATCGCTGAGAGACTAGGACAGTATGTGTCCTGGGTATTTACAGAAATTTTGGAGAAAGCTGTAGACTTCCAAAGGCCATGGGGATGTGTATTTTAAGCCAATTGTTACCTAAGACTTATGAAGCAGAGAGGTCTCAACTGACATGTGGGCTACTTGAGCATCTCTGTGTCAGGTCCAGCCAGGTTTCTCGCCCCCATATCCTTCCTCAATTTTCTACCCTGTCTCTTCTCACCTATGAGCCCAGCCCTGCTCCAGGTTCCTGGTACATTCTTGAGATGTAAGCAGCATCTTAAGATGACTAGATCCAGCCTGATGGTCTAGGGCGCCACATAAAATCAGTCTTGCTGCTCAGGACTTTCCTGATTCATGCCCCTCTTTTGAAAAGTAGAACTTATTTTATTCTCAAATCCTGGGGTCTTCTCTCCTCCTCCACCCTGTGGGTCTCAGGCCTTGTAATTGGGCTTCTGCTTTGGGATATTTTCCTAAATTTCTAGGCATAAACTAGGAGGAAAGCAGTTTACCCTAGAATGGGGCTAAGTCTGCCTATGGAGGGGACTAGATTGCGAAAACCTTGAGCTCTAGGCCTAATATGATACCAACTTGCTATTTGACTTTCACAAAGTCACATTTACTCTATAGCCCTTGGGGTCCTCACGTTTAGAACATTGTGATTATTATTAATAACTTAGCAGGCTTGGACACAAGTTATATAGGGTTCTTAGCACCATGGACTAGTCCCACAAGTCAGCTGGTCATGGACTAGTCCCATGAGTCAACTACTCTGCTGCTTGAGAACAACAGCTAGAACTGGAAGGAGTTTGTCCACTTCAAACACACAGACTCAACCAGTAGAGCAGGGTCAGCCCCGACATGAAAGAATGCTGGCCAGGGAAGGCAGGGACTCAGAATCACAACCAGAACCCAAGCCAAGAGGACCTGGGTTCATGACAAGTCTCAGTTTTCGTGGTAGGGGGGCACTGAAAAGACAGACTGAGGGAAACTGAGGCTGAAAGTCAAGTATATGGACTGAATCAGTATAGCTGCTAGGTTGTGGCTAGGAGACCCTGGGGTTACTTCTAGCTTACCAGTTCTGGGGACAGAAGTATCAAGATGATATCGGGGCAACTGGATCAGCTGGTGCAGTTGAGGTTGCTTAGGCTTTCCCTTTCCTGTTCAGGCCTGCCCTACCATGGTACCAAACCTGTCTATGGAATGGGCTAGATTGCTAATGCCAGATATGTCCAGGCAAGAGATTCCAGGGTTCCATGAACAATCTCAGATATGTTGGAAGGGGTGCAGGAACCCTGGCGAGGACAAGCTCCAATACCTTTTATAGTCCTCAGAGAGGATAGGCCAGGGCACATCTGGATTGGGTCTCTTTACATTCTGTGTATTAGATTCACTTCTGGGATTCACTGCAGTGTGGCAGAGAGAAATCATAGTGCCTGATACATAGTAGGCTTCTAATAAAGATTGGTTAAATGAATGATGAAAATTGAATAAAATAAATAGAAAAGGCTGATGGCTGGAGAAAAGATAGATTAGCAGTGATCCTGGGCTAATGGGCTCAGGGAAACGGGCCTGTTTTCCTCATGTGATCCTTACCACCACCAACTGAGCTTCAACCTTTCCCCTATAATAAGAAAAATAATTCTCAAAAAATATTTTCAGATTACAGATTGCCAGAACCGGAGAGATGTTCCTACTCTTGACCCAATAATCCTACTCTTGGGATTTTATCATAAGAAAATAATTCAGCAACAACAAAAAGCCAAGTGCGTAAAGGTATTTATGACAGCATCATCTGAGGCAGCAGAAAAATGGAAACAGCTCACGTGTCCACCAATAAGGGACAGGCTGACTAATTTTTGGTATGGATATTCTGTAACCATAAAAATGATCACTGTGAAGATTAGGTACCAAATACAGAAAACACAGAATAAATAATTTGGTCAAAAGAAGTATACCAAATGCTATATATATTATTAGTGCAAATGTGTTGCATGTTTCTTCTTTGTCTCAAGCAACTAATTTTTTCCAAGTTCCTATCACTGTAGTTAAATGCCAAAAATAATACAAAAGTTACTTCAAAATATCTTTTTTTTTTTGATAAAGTCTCACTCTATCACCCATGCTGAAGTGCAGTTGCATGATCATGGCTCACTACAGCCTCCACCTCCTGGGCTCAAGTGATCCTCTCACCTCAGCCTCCCAAGTAGCTGGGACTACAGGTATGCAACACCATGCCTGGCTAATGTAAAATTGTTTTGTAGAGATAGGATCTCACTATGTTGCCTAGGCTGGTCTCGAACTCCTAGGCTCAAGGAATCCTACTGCCTTGGCCTCCCCAAATGCTGAGATTACAGGTGTAAGCAATAGCACCCAGCTTACTTCAAAATATCTAATGTTCCTCATCCTGCTCCAATCTAAAAAATGATAGATAGTATTGGGATTCTGGGAAGATGGCAGGAGTAGAGCAGCATGGTTTATGAATCTTCTTGAATCACCACATTAAAAAACAGAGCAATTAGCTAACAAAACTAAAGACCTGGGGACAACTTTTATAATAAAGCTAGGTGACAAAATGCAGTCACCAACAACCACAGACATATTATTGGCATCTGAGGGGGAGAAAGCAGTGGGAAGCAATAGGACATCCAATGGACCTGAGAAATTATGAGAAAGCATCAGACACGATGAAAAGCACAGAGAGTCAATTTGAGAGCAGCAGCTAAAACTGGAAAGAAGTTCGTCCACTTAAATAATGGAGGAGAACAAAGGGCTAAGGTAAGGCCTGAAGAGACTGGGGAACTGTTTGAACATGAACTCTTGAAACTGAGTAGCCTGTGGTATGCCATTTAAAGACTGGCTCTCATCTAAGGAAACTTCTAGGAGGGGAATCAAAATTGAATAAGATAAGTACAGAAGAAACTAAAGAAAGAAGGTTTAGATAAAAGTGGAGAAGGGCTGGGTGCGGTGGCTCACATCTGTAATCCCAGCACTTTGGGAGGCGAAGGTAGGTGGATCACAAGGTCAGGAGATGGAGACCATCCTGGCTAACACAGTGAAACCCCATCTCTACTAAAAATAAAAAAAAAAATTAGC
>NW_012115921.1:2037675-2038045 GCF_000951035.1 Colobus angolensis palliatus
TTAGCTGAGGAGTGTGCCTGTAGTCCTGAGGAGCAAACCTTTGGTACATAATCTTCATAATGATCATTTTTATGGTTACAGAATATTCCATACCAAAATTTACTCAGCCTGTCCCTTGGTGGACACATGAGCTGTTTCCATTTTTCTGCTGTCTGAGATGATGCTGTCATAAATACCTTCATGTGCTTTGCCTTTTGTTGTTGCTGAATTATTTTCTTATGATAAAATCCCAAAAGGAGTGTGCCTGTAGTCCCAGTTACTTGGGAGCCTGAGGTGGGAGGATCACTTGAGCCTAGGAAGTAAAGGCTGTGAGCTGAAATTAAGCTACTCCACTCCAGCCTGGGCTACAGTGAGACTCTGTCTCAAAAAA
>NW_012115921.1:2038585-2040935 GCF_000951035.1 Colobus angolensis palliatus
AAAAAAGGAAAAAAATTATATGAGGAAAAGGAATAAGCAATATTATACCTACAGACAACAAAAGCATGTATGTCAGAGAGACATACTCAAAAGGAGATCAAAATATAACATTCTATTTCAAACAAAAGATTTAAGAGCAAAGTAAATTAGAATCAGAAAACTTGGAAATGAGATGAAAGAACAAAAGAATTTGAAGCCACGGGAAAAAATTGTTGTAGAACTGAAGACTAAATTAGAAGACAATGGAAGGGGAAGACAAAACAAATAATGTCTTAAGATAGATAGAAGGAAAAAAGGAGAAATTGAACAAAATAACCTTTTAATTTGGGAATACTTTTAGATTTACAGAAAAGTTGCAAAAATATTTCAGATAATTTTTGTATGACCTGCACCTAGCTTAGCTTATTGTAAACATGGCTATGGTGTATTTGTCAAACTAAGAAATTAACATTGTACAATGTTATAAACTAAACTACAAACTCTGGATTTCACCATTTTTTTCCTCTAATGTCCCTTTTCTGTTTGAGGATATAAAGTTACTTACATTAGAAGACAACAATTTACAGCCATGTAACAACACAATGTTTACAATGCTCAGCATCCAAAAAATTACTAGTTATGAGAAGAAGCAAGAAAGTGTGACCCACAAGCAGGGGAAGAATCAGTAAACAGAAACAGATGTAGATATTAAATAACTAATGGAACTAGCAGAAAATAACTTTAAAACAGTTATTATAAATATGCTTAAGTATTTAAAGAGTAATATGAACATAATAAGGAAGGAAACGATAGATATCAAAAAGAATGAAATGGAAATTCCAGAGCTGACAAATAGAATACATAAAATGAAAAATTCACTGATGGGCCTAATAATGCATTGGACACTGCAGAAAAGATCAGTGAACTTGAAAACAGAGCAATAGACTATCCCAACAAAAATGCAGAGCACGGAAAAAGACTGAAAAAGATGTTCAGAGCCTCTGTAACTTACTGGACAACAACAAGAAGTATAACAGATGTGTAACTGGAGTCCTAAAGGCAAGGGGCAGATGGAATAATGGCAGAAAAAGTTCTCATATTTGACAAAAACTATAAATCCACAGACCTAAGAAGTTCAGTAAACCCCAAGCAAGATAAGTACAAAGGAAGTCAAACCAAAGTAAAACATAATCAAATTGCTGAAAGCCAATGACAAAGAGAAAAATCTGAAACTCAGCCAGAGAAAAAGAGATACTTTTAGGGGCACACAGATAAGAATGAATGCAAAAATAAGCCCTTGTTTCTAACAACACCTTCAAAGTACATACTAAAACAAAAAAATCTGCCAACCTAGATAGAGTTCTCTACCCAGGAAAAATATCCTTTAAAAATGAAGATAAAATAAAGACTTTTTTAGACAGAAGCTGAGAATTTGTGACTATCACCTGGATACAAACATGTTAAAGGAAATCTTTTTTTTTTCTAGATATGCTCTTGCTTATTTTTGTAAAAACATTTTGTAGAGACAGTCTCTCTATGTTGCCCAGTCTGGTCCTGAACTCCTGGCCTCCAACAATCCTCCCACCTTGGCACTCCCCAAAGCTCTGGGATTACAGGCATGAGCCATTACAACTGGCCATGTAATTCTTGAGACTATAGAAATATGGTACTACATGGGAACTTGGAGCTACATAAAGGAAAGCAGAGTGGAGGAAATGATAAATATATTTATGCAATTTTTTTTAGTTTAAACTTTTCATTAAAAGATAATTCACTATTTAAAGATAACAACTTTTCCTGATGCTTATAACATTATGACCACAACAACACAAAAGATGGAAGGGTAAATAGAAGCATGTTGTTGTAAGATCTTATACATGAAGTGGTGTAATATTGTCTGAATGTAGGCTGTGGTAGGGTAAATATGCGTATGCAAAACAAGAAGCAACAGAACAAAACATGCCCAAAAACAAGAAGCAACAGAACAAAACATGCCCAAATAAGTGCAGCTAAAAAACCTCAAATAGGAAGTAAAATGGAATACTGAAAAAGCAATCAAATAATTCAAAAGAAGTCAGGAAAAAGAAAAAAAAGGAACAACAAAGAACAACAACAAAAAAGAAAAAATGGAGGCGGGGCACCAGCGGCTCACACCTGTAATCCCAGCACTATGGGAGGCTGAGGCAGGTGGATCACCTGAGGTCAGGAGTTTGAGACCAGCCTGGCCAACATGGTGAAACCCCAGCTCAAAAAAAAAAAAAAAGAAAGAAAGAAAAAAGGCCAGATGTGGTGACTCACACCTGTAATCCCAGCACTTTGGAAGGCTGAGGTGGGAAGATCATGAGGTCAGGAGTTCAAGACCAGCCTGACC
>NW_012115921.1:2048655-2049017 GCF_000951035.1 Colobus angolensis palliatus
AGGTTGAGGCTGCAGTAAACAATGATCACACCACTGCACTCCAGCCTGGGTGACAGAGTGAAACCCTGTCTCATTTATTTATAATAATAAAAAAACAAGGATAGAAAAAGATAGACATCACAAACACTTATCAAAAAAGTGCAGTGGCTATATTAATATTAAACAAAGATTTCCGGACAAGAAATATTACCAAGGATAATGAGGGACATTTTCTAATGATGAAAATATCAATTAATTAGAAGATTTTAAGTATATGTATATACCCAGTAACAGAGCTTCAAAATATATGAATTGCAATTAGACAAAACTAAAGAAAAAAGAAAAAAATGAATAAAAACTAACAAAAATGAAAGGAGAAATGG
>NW_012115921.1:2049367-2052913 GCF_000951035.1 Colobus angolensis palliatus
AAAAAAAAAAAAAAAAAAAAAAAAGAATAAAGAAGGCTAGAACATTATTTACCCACTGATCTAATTGGTAGGTAGAATGTTAACAACCAGTGACAACAGAACACACATTCTTTTCAAGTGCATGTAGAACATTGAACAAGATAAAACACATTCTGGGCCTTAAAACAAGTCTCAATAAAATGAAAAGAACTGAAATTACGCTGAGTAGGTTCTCTGTTTAAAAATAAAATTAAATTAGAAATCAACAACAAAAACATAACTGGAAAATTCACAAATATTTGGAAATTAAATGACATTCTTCTAAATAACTCATAGGTCAAAGAAGGGAAATTATATTTTGGAGTGAATGAAAATGAAAACACAACAAATTAGAATTGGTGGTATGGGCCGAGCACGGTGGCTCTCGCCTGTAATCCCAGCACTTTGGGAGGCTGAGGTGGGTGGATCACTTGAGGCCAGGAGCTCGAGACCAGACTAGCCAACATAGTAAACCATGTCTCTGCTAAAAATACAAAAATTAGCTGGGTGTGGTGGCCCATGCCTGTAATCCCAGCTACTAGGGAGGCTGAGGCATGAGAATTGTTTGAACCCGGGAGACGGAGGTTGCAGTGAGCCAAGATCATGCCACTGGACTCCAGCCTGGATGACAGAGCGAGACTGTCTAAAACAAAACAAAACAAAACAAAACAACAACCGCCCTCACCCACCACACACAGAATTGGTGGTATGAAGCTAAAGCAGTACTTTCAAATAAATTTTAGCATTAAATGTTTGTATTAGAGAAAAAAAGGTCTAAAAAAAAATCAATGATCTCATCTTCCACCTTAAAACAAAAACTTAGAAAAAGAGCAATTGAACACAAAATAAGTCGATGTAGAAACAATTAAGAATGTAAGGAAATGGGTGAAAATCAATGAAATAGAACACAGAAAAATAATAGAGAAAGTAAATAAAACCAAAAGCTGTTCTTTGAAAAAAAAAAAAAGTCAATAATAAATCTCTTACCAGGCTAACAGAGAAAGAGAGAGAGAGAGAGAGAAGAGAAGAGAGAAATTACCAGCATTAAGAATGAAAGAATGAAAGAGGGGACATTGTTATAGATTCTATAGATATTTAAAAAACAAAAGAATATTATGAACAACTTTATGTTTAACAGGTAAATTCTATTATACATTAGAATGGAATAACACCAATTCTAGACAAACTCACTTAAAAAATAGAGGAGAAACACCCCCAACTTGTTTTAGGAGATTAGCATTATCTCGATACCACAAACAAAACTGAAGACCAACATCTCTCATGAATAGAGGTAGCAGATTAAAACCAATGGTAATACTTTGGCAAATTAAAACCAATAATACTTGAAAAAGAAAATATATCATGACCTAGTGGGGTTTATCCCAGAAATGGAAGGCAGACGTAACATTTGAAACAGAAAATCATCAACATCTAAAGATCAGTTAACTACTTACATATATTTCACCTAGTTTTTATATAGTTCTATTTTGTACATTTAAGATTTTAAATAATCTGAAATTAATTTGGGTGTATGGGGCTAGGGTAGGAATATAATTTTTTGCCAAAGTGTTGTTTTTTATAATATCATTTGGTGAGTGAATAACTTGATATTTCTCCATTAATTTCTCATTTTTCCTTTGTCTTTTAAGTTACTAATTTACATATTGTGTCAGTACTTCTGCCAGTATTATAGTTGCATAGTGTTTAATAATAGTAGTTTTAAAATATATTTTCTGTCTGGCAAAGCAAAGGATGTCCCATACTTTTGTGAACGTTTTCCCCCGTTCTTTCTTAAAATTAAATATATTTAATAAGAGGTAATATATATACTTAGTTTTAAACTCAAATTATAGAATACGGTATACATATTTAATAAATGTTACTAGTTTCTTGTATATCCATCCACAGATATTTTATACATAAACTAGTGAATATTATTTTTCCTGTATTTAAAATGTATATATACAAATGCTAGCAAACTGTGCATGGTCTTATGTATGTTGCTTTTTCACTTAACTTTATATCTTAGAGCTCATTCCATTTTAATATATAAAAATCTTCCTCATTCTTTTTTACAACCACATAGTATACCAATGAATGAATACCACAATTTTTTGAACATTTTTCTGTTGATGGTTATTTAGGTCATTTCCATTTTCTTATGTCATGACAATAAATAAAAAATAATTTTGTACATATACTTTTTAACATAGATACAAGAATATCTGTCAGATTAATTCCTAAAGAGGAACTGCTAGTCTAAAAGGCAAGTGCATTTATGATTTTTAAATATTGCCAAATTGCTTTCCATAGAGGCTGTACCAATGTATAATACTGTGAAACAATAAGAAATACATATATGTATTTATTGGTCTCTGATCCTGGTTCCTGACACAGAGCTCCTAAAACCCTTGTAATTTCTGAAGTGAAAGGGTACCAGGAGCATCTTTGTTCTATTAAAATGACTCTTAGTGGGCTTTTAGGTGGGGGCTGTTCTCGAGGAAGACCAAGCCATGATTAGAAGCTTGGAACTTTCAGCCCCACCCCACCCCATCCTCAGGGAAGGGGAGAGGGGCTGGAGATTGAGTTAATAATGAATCATGCCTACGTGATGAAGCCTCCATAAAAGTCCCTGAAGTACAGGGTTTGGAGAACTTCTAGGTGGGTGAACCCACCGCGTGATGGGAGGGTGGTTCACCCCAACTCCACAGGGACAGAAGCTTCTATGCCTGTCCTGCTTTCGGACCTTGCCCCATGTACCTCTTCCTCTGGCTGTCCATCTGTATCCTTATCAGATCCTTTATTATATAATAAACTGGTAACGTAAGTGTTTCCATGAGTTCTGAGTCATCGTAGCAAATTATCAGACCTGGGGAGGGGGTTGTGACAACCCTCAATTTGGTAACCTGGGGACCTACTCCTTGTACTTGGTGTCTGAAGTTGGGGGCAGTCCTATGGCACTGAGCCCTTAACCTGTGGGGTCTGCAGTAACTCAGGAAAGTTAGTGTCAGAATTGAGTTAAATTGTAGGATACCCAGTTGGTGCCTACAGAGAATTGGAGAATTGGTTGGTACGGGAAAAGCTCACACACATTTAGTGGCCAGAAACATTATGAGAGTATAGAGAAGAAACATTTTTGTCCCCCTTTACAAAATACTATCAGCAACGTTTGAGGGTGCCTGTTTACCCAAATCCTTATCAACATTGTTTTCAAACTTTTTGACTATTAACATTCTACGTGGTAAACAACTTACATTGCCTATTGTTTTATTCACATTACTTTTATTAGTGATGTTTAAGTTCTTGTTTACTATTATTTTATTTCTGGAAGTTGTCTTGGAATTTTAAAATACAGCTTTTATAACTAAGGTATAGCACTGATAAGTAATGATAATTTTGTCTTCTTGCCACATCTGGTTTTTGTTTTATTCCTTCCTTTATTGCATTGACCTAAACTGCTAGAACAATATTAAATAATAATAATAACATTGATGATTCTTTTTTGGTTACTGATTTTATTTTTTTTTT
>NW_012115921.1:2055598-2110956 GCF_000951035.1 Colobus angolensis palliatus
AGAGCCTGCTATTGGTCTATTCAGGGATTCAACTTCTTCCTGGTTTAGTCTTGGAAGAGTGTAAGTGTCCAGGAAATTATCCATTTCTTCTGGATTTTCTAGTTCATTTGCGTAGAGGTGTTTATAGTATTCTCTGATGGTAGTTTGTATTTGGTTACTGATTTTAATGGAATAATCTGTAGTATTTCAATTTTAAGTAAGATATTGCCACCACTCATTATGTTAAGGGATTTTTCTGCTCTTCCTAGAAATTTAAAAGTGAAAAAAAAAACCCACCAGAAATGGATGTGGAACTTTATCAAGTGCTTTTCAGAATATAGGTTTGGGTGATTTATTTTCTTAAGGATGAACTGTATAATTTTAATACATTTCCTAATGTCAAACCATCCTTACGTTGTTAAACCCTCCTTGACTATCATGGATGATTTTTTGATGAGATTTAATTCAATTTGCTAATTTTTTTCCAGATGTTTTTCTGTCCCCATTCAAAAGTGAGACTGGTCTGTTGTTTTTTTCTTTATGTGTGTGTATGTGCTGTTCTTGACAGGTTTTGCTATCAGGGTTATGATAACCTCATAAAATGAACTGGGCAGCTTTTCTTCTTTGCTTTTTTGCCCAAATTCTTCTCTGCTCTCCTGGCCTGGGGAGAACAAGGCTGGCCTGTGTTCAGACCTGCTCCATAGCCTCTGGTGACCTCCAGCATGTTCCCAGCTCTCTTCTTGACTCTTGGTGGTGTTGTCTCTGGCATCTCTCTGTTTCTCCTCTGGTCTGGCTTCCCAATGTGATCCCCTAGCATCTATGGCTCAACCTGAACTGGCCTCTGTGTGAACTCAAGGGAGGGGATTTCCTTGGCAGATGGAGGTTCTCCATGTGCCCCCATCCCCCCACTTCCTCCAAGAGCTCTCCCAGCTGTGATCTTTAGCTCCTCCTTGGGCTTCTGCCTCTAGCTCTCTGCTGCCCTCTAGCCACAACATCTGTCCTTGTCGTGACTTCCCGCAGGCAGAAGCATTGAGAATGGGACTCTGTTCAACAGATCCAGTGTTCACAGATGTCTCAAAGCCCTTGGAAGTTCTCCAAAGTGACTGGTTTGAAGGGGGTGCTGCAATGAGGCAATGGGTTGTTTTGGCTGCCTCTGAAGAAAAGGGGTGCCAGAATAGACCCAAAGCCTGGACTCTGCCCTCAGTGGGGAACATGAATTACATTTCTGTCAAAGGACAACTCTGAGAAGGCTTGGTGCAGCCAGGCAGGACAGCTCTGCAAAGTCCGGAATGGGGAAGGGATCATGTTCAGTCTGGACCTTTGCCCAGTGTGCTTCTTTCCTGTCCTTCCCTGCTAACTGAGACAACGTATATGTCTAGCCTTTCTGTTCAGCTGTCAACTGTGAATGACAACAGATAGGGACACTTGAGCTGTGCATGGAATTGTCTGGCTTTAGGCTGACACCTTCCTTGCCATCCCCCTGATGCCATCTAAGACCAAGGCCATGGAGAGACACTTTTGTAAGTATGCTGTTCATCACTATTTAATATCACCTAGTGGTTCTAGAATCAGGCAGATTTGGGTTTGAATTCTGGGCATGCCACTTACTAGCTCTGTGATTTCAGGCAAGTAACTCAGCATCTCTGAGCCAAGTTTTATCATCTTTAAAACAGAAAAATAGTAGGTATACTTGTTAAGCTTGTTGTGAGATAATAATGCATATAAAGCACTTGGCCTAATGCTCAACCTAGTAAATATTCTATAGACGTTAGTTGATATGGTTTGGCTGTGTCCCCACCCAAATCTCATCTTGAATTGTAGTTCCCATAATCCCCACATGCTGTGGGAGGAACCTGGTGGGAGGTACTTGAATCACGGGGACAGGTTTTTTCTGTGCTGTTCTCATGATAGTGAATAAGTCTCACGAGATCTGATGGTTTTATAAAGAGTGGTTCCCCTGCACACGCTCTCTTGCCCGCCGCCATGTAAGACGTGCCTTTGCTCCTCCTTCACCTTTTGCCGTGATTGTGAGGCCTTCCCTGCCATGTGGAACTGTGAGTTAAATCTCTTTTTCTTTATAAATTACCCAGTCTCAGGTACTTCTTCATAGCAGTATGAAAATGGACTAATACATTAGTTAAGATTATTCTTTATCCTGATTGTTCTCTGTCTCTCTTGAGAATCAGGGTAACTTCTTCACTGATATTCAAGGCTCTCTTGAGGTTGGGGTCAGTTCATGAACTGTCTTTCCAGCCTTATCTCCACTACTCTGTTACACATACATTATTAGTCAGCTAAATTTTCACCTCTTTGTATATGCTGTTCTCTCTGCACTCAGACTAACCTCCTCAGCATCCTTGACTGAGAATCTTCCCAACTGTCAAGGCCCAAGTTAAAGTATGACCTACTCCATGAAGAGTTCCTGGCTGCCCCTTCAGAGGTTTTTCTCTGCCTCCTGTAGCAGCACAGCCATGGTAACTATTTTCAGTCAAGAACTGGATGAGATTGGCCCCTGAGAATGAATTTAATGTCAAAGTTTGTGTGATGAATGTCCTAAGTTTTGGTGGACAAACCCACCCCAAGAGTTGATCTCTGAGTGCCTGAGCCTGAGAGGTGCTATTGGCTCCAGCATTTCTTTTATTTTTATGTTATTTTCTTGAGACCGGATCTTGCTCTGTTGCCCAGGCTGGAGTGCAGTGGCATGATCTCTGCTCACTGCAACCTCTGCTTCCTGAGTTCAAGTGATTCTCCTGTTTCAGCCTCCTGAGTGGCTGGGATTACAGACACATGCTACCATGCCTGGCTAATTTTTGCATTTTTAGTAGAGATGGGGTTTCACCATGTTGGCCAGGCTGGTCTTGAACTCCTGACCTCAGGTGATCCACCCGCCTCAGCCTCCCAAAATGTTGGGATTATAGGTGTGAGCCACCACACCCTGCCAGCTCCAGCATTTCTATGTTGGAGGGGTTAGGAGGCATTGCAGTGGAAGGGGAAGCAAGAAGTCTTGTTTTGTATGGAAAACATGCTGATTTCACTTACACTGCATACTTTTTAGGGATGGCTTAGGGGATGGGGGTAAGAGGTTGGGGTCAGGTGGCATTGGCCCTGCTGATGAACCATGGATATTCCTGATCTGTGAGTGAGCCAATGGAGTCCTTAAGAATGGCCAATAACTAAATCAGCACTAACCTAAGCAGTTGTTGGATGTAAGACTATGAACAAAAGTGTGAGGTCACATGGAGTCTGCAGAGAGACAAGCCAGACTGCTACCATGTGTTGTCTTATAGCCACCTCCAGATCTTTCTCTGAAAAGCCTGTTAGGGAGATGAGATATTTGGCCTGGTTGGATAGGCTGGGCCAGCTAGTATGGGTGAGAACTTGAGATTCTTAGGAGTTGGGCTTCTGGTCAAAAGAGAGAGAATGGGTTTAGGCAAGAAAGGGCTTTACTTCTCCAGGGACTTCTCAGGTTGATGGGAGCTTGGCCCAGCTCTATCTACCAAGAACCATGGTCAGGTGGTCAGATTAGGGCTAGAGGTATACGCATCTCTGGGAAGTGAGTTGAGGGCTGCCCCCACGGATCCCATGGCTTGGGTCTTGCTTTGCAACATGTGACCTGGTGTCGGGGCATCCTCCCCCGGATCAATGGGCTGGGTGAGGGAGGAAAACAGTGTAAGGTGAAGGTCGAGGAATGACCCAGGCCTGAGACAGAGGCCTCAAAAGATGCTTGCTCCTTTGGCCTGCTGTGTGAGGCAGCAAAGGATGAGCTGAGCCCAAGGTGGGGGTGGGGTCACAGGCAGAGGACCTTCTAGAGCACAGCTCTGGAAAAGCCTCATTTGCAAGACTCCAGTCTAGTCCCCAATAGTCCCTTCCCTACCTTTCTCTCTGAAAAGTTTGTTCTTCTCTTAGACCCGGAGGAGTCATGAGTGCTGTTGCCAAATATTTCCAGTTTTCCCTTCTTCCAGGAACATGATAGGATTGTACTTTTTGGCTCCTTGGTGACCCTCTGTGGCCAAAGGGTTGTGAAGGGAAGGGGCGTGAATC
This sequence comes from Colobus angolensis palliatus, assembly GCF_000951035.1. Lineage (NCBI taxonomy): Eukaryota > Metazoa > Chordata > Mammalia > Primates > Cercopithecidae > Colobus > Colobus angolensis. The sequence goes on from NW_012115921.1 coordinate 2,059,619, forward strand.
ATTTCTGGGCCAGAGCATATTTCATTGCCAATACAAGACCCTCCAGAGCACTCTTTCCACCCACATGCAGTGATGTTCAAATGATGGCTGCTTTATCAGCCTGGGCTCCCAAGTGAGGTGCAGAGTGAAGTCCCAACCATGGACAGGTAGCACAAGAGGGAAATGCACCTCTGCTGTTATAAAGCACTGACCTCTGTCAATCTACCTCCCTGAGGATCGAGGTCTTCTGTCTATTTTCAGCTTTTACTGTCCCACAGTATTGCTTTTTTTTTTTCTTTTTTTACCTTCTAAGCTCTATGCCCTTTGATTTACTTCTGTCCTCTTATGTCCTGATCTTTCTTTTCCTGGTTCTTATCTTTTACACACATATCCCTGGGTCCCAGTGCTACTTTGCCATTGCTTAGTTCTATCCTCAGGGCCTCTAAACTCCCCTCTTTGACTTTGAAGAAAGATGGGCTCCTTTCAGGCAAGATTGTAGAGGCTGGAGCTGGAGAGAGCAGAGGGCGTATGGTGGCAGCTACCAAGGCAGCTCCCAGTGATCTCCACCTCATGATATTCACACTTTTGGGTAGTCCCCTCCCACCTGGTACCAGTGTAAGTCTGTGTGATCAGTAGACTATGGCAAAGTGATGGTATGTGACTTCCCAGATTAGGTTATAAAGGATTGTAGTTTCTGTCTCAGTCACCCTGTCTTGGATAATTTGCTCTGGGGAAGCCATGTCATAAGCTGTGGAGAGGCTCATGTGGCAAAGAACTAAAGCCGCCTGCCATTTGAGCTTCAGATGCCTGCAGCCATGGCTGACTCCTTGATGGCAACCCTGGGAGAAGCCCTGAACTAGAACCATCCTGCTAAGCCACTCCCAGGTTCCTGACCTCATAACAAAAGCTATGAAGTGTGGAGTCATTTATTATGCAGCAATAAATAACTAATAGGGGGCAGGTGTTTGGGAGATTGTGTTTGGGATGTCAAAGCCCAGTAGAATAACAATCCTAGATCTCTGCTTAGGATAGGTTGTGTCCCTTGATCTGGGACAGATTTGGCCACCATGGCTGGTGACCTGAAGGGTCAGGCTTCACATATGTCTTTGTGTATGGTTGCTGAGAGCACTCCACCCAGGGGAGGAGGGGATGAGAAATACTAATACAGATTGTTGTCTATCCCTTAGAAATCTCTCTTGATCCAGTCTCAAAAGACTCACTCAGGCCTGTCTTGTGCTAAACAAGGAGTTCTTAGTTAAAACTCAAGCCATTTTACAAATAATGCAAAACACTGGTGCACCATCTACAGTTCTTTAGGATACTTATGCTGGGTGTGACACACAGGGAGAGAGCCTACATGACACCGAGAAGGTTCCACACATCCTGGTGGTACTGAGTGCAAAGAGCAGTATCTGAAACTAGGAACCTGTGGGACAGCAGATGCCCCAGAGAGAGATTTGCTCATAGGCAAAAATAACTTCTGTGAGACACACTCCACAAAAGTGAAAGCCTAAGTTATTAAAGGGGAGCATTCCTTGGTGAAATCAGATCTATTACTGTTAAAGCATCTTCACTCATGCTTGCAGGCTTGCAGGGATTGGGAAAATTTGGGGTCCAATAATAACAACAAATATTATTTATCTACTTATTAAGCACTTACCATTAGGGTAGGGAGATTGGGAGATGTTGTTCAAAGGATATAAGATTAGACACAGAGAACAAATTCAATATCAACCTTGTGACTGTAGTTAATGGCGATGTATTATATACTTGAAAATTGCTAAGAGAGTAGATTTTAAATGTTCTCATGAGAAAAAAATGATAAGTATGAGACTTCAAAAAGTTCATGGAAAAACGGAATTAAAAAATTAAAATACAAAATATAAATGTGATTTCTCACTATAAGCTCCATCAAGATCAAGACCCTGTTGTAACTGATGATAACAACCACTTAGTCCATTCCTAAAGAACCAAGGGGTCCTGGGAACTTAGCCATGTCAATTCAGTCTTTTTTACATTATTATTTGAAGAAAAATGGGTACCTTTTAAAGACCTTTTAAGAGTAGGAAACAAAAAAGAAGTCAGAAGGAGCCAAATCAGGAGTGTAAGATGGATGCTTAATGATTTCCCACCAAAACACTGTCAAAATTGCCCTTGTTTGATGAGAAGAATGAGTAGGAGCATTGTCATGGTGGAGAAGGACTCTATGTTGAAGATTTCCCGGACATTTTTCCACTAAAGTTTTGACTAACTTTCTCAAAACACTTTCATACTTAGCAGATGTTATCATTCTTTGGCCCTCCAGAATGTCAACAAGCAAAATGCCTTGAGCAGCCCAAAAAATTGTTGCCGCGACCTTTGCTTTTGACCTGTCTGCTTTTGCTGTGAGTAGACCATTGCCACCCCTTGGCAGCCATTGCTTTGATTGTGCTTTGTCTTTAGGTTCGTACTGGTAAAGCCACCCCTCATCTCCCATTACGATTCTTCAAAGAAATGCTTCAGGGTCTTGATCCTACTTATTTAAACTTTCAATGGAAAGCTCTGCTCTTGTCTGCAGCTGATCTGGGTGCAATAGTTTTGGCATCCACTGAGTGGAAAGTTTGCTCAACTTTAATTTTTCCGCCAGAATTGTGTAAGCAGAACCAATTGAGATGTCTATGGTGTTGGTTATATTTTTGTGCTGGTAATTGTCAGTCCTCTTCAATTAGGGCACAATTGGGATGATATTTTTCCTCACAAATTGATGTGGATGGTCTGTCACTGCAGGCTTCATCTTCAACATTGTCTCATCCTTTCTTAAAATGAGGCATCTGTTTGCAGACTGCTGATTTATTTTGGGCATTGTCCCTATAAACTTTCGTAAAGCATCAGTGATTTTATCATTCTTCCACCCAAGCTTCACCATAAGTTTGATGTTTGTTCTTCAATTTTAGCAGAATTCATGTTGCTCTGATAGAGGCTCTTTTCAAACTCATGTCTTATCCTCCTTAGTGCCTCAAACTAGATTCTGTTCATACATATTATAACAAGTTAGTGTGAGTTTATGTTGGTGCAGAAAAAAATTTAAATCCATGCGTAGTTTTTTCATTAGACACATTTTCCATAAACTTTTTGAAGTCTCTTTGTATGTGAGATAATGGTTATGTTAATTTTTAGTCATTCCACAGTGTATTCATTATCAAACATCATGTTGTACATGTTACACAAATATATACACTTTTATTTGTCAATTAAGTAACTAGAAGTTCAAAGAGTGGACATATTATGAAGTATAGTATACTACAAGATAGAAATGAATTTGAAAAATTAAACTTGGGAAAAAAAGCACTTACCATATGACTATTTTAAACTATTTACTTCTTGAAAATCATCTTGAGCATCATCTTTTTCAAGCTTTGAAATAATCTATAAGGTGGATATTATTCCCATTTTTCAGATGAGGAACCTGACATTACATAACTTGCTTCTTCCAAGTGCCTCCTCCAAAGGTCAAAGCTGGGGCCACACAGGTGGGTGCCTACCACCCTGAAAGGCACAGTCCTCTGGTGTCCCCATCTGATGCAAAGAGTCCAGTTCTTGTGTTGTGAACACAGTAGATCCACTCCTCTTTGAGACTGATTCCCTGGAAGGGATCCCATGCCACTGCCTGGCCCAAGACTCTTGGTTGCAGGAAGCTGACCTGCTTTTATCTACAGAGTCAGCAAAATGTGAAGATAATTTATAATAGCCATTAGCAGAGTGCATTTGAGGTTAAGTATGAACTTCCTGAACTTCAGCTGTACACAGATCTGTGCAGGAGCAAAGAGGAGTCAAATTTCTGGAAGCAATCTAACCATAACAAACGAAGACTGTATTGCTTCAAGGCTTTTAGGTAAGTGCTAAAGGGGAGATGGAGAACAACAATGTGAACATACTTAACACTATTAAACTGTACACTTAAGAATGGTTAACATAGGCCGGGCGCGGTGGCTCAAGCCTGTAATCCCAGCACTTTGGGAGGCCGAGACGGGCGGATCACGAGGTCAGGAGATTGAGACCCTCCTGGCTAACACGGTGAAACCCCGTCTCTACTGAAAAATACAAAAAACTAGCCGGGCGACGTGGCGGGCGCCTGTAGTCCCCGCTACTCGGGAGGCTGAGGCAGGAGAGTGGCGTAAACCTGGGAGGCGGAGCTTGCAGTGAGCTGAGATCCGGTCACTGCACTCCAGCCTGGGCGACAGAGCGAGACTCCGTTTCAAAAAAAAAAAAGAATGGTTAACATAGTAAATTTTCCATTGTGCGTGTGTTTTTTTGCCACAATTAAAAATAAAAATAAAAAAGGAGACCATCTCCTTTTTTATTTTTATTTTTAATTGTGGCAGAAGTGATGATCTATAGCCTGCACAGATATAGATCAGATCAATTACTGATAATTTTCCATATTTATCAGTTGGTAAATGGGACCTGTCAAGGAAGTGTGGGTCTGTGTGGGATATAGATCATCAAGATGGAGAAATGGGGGAGCAGATGTACAATCAGATCAGGCAGAGGTAGACCATAAAAGGCCATCACAGAAACTCTACCTGTAGCCAGTTTCATTCTGGTGAGGGGGGTTGGCAGTTAACCCCAGGCCCCTAGGCCATGACTGTACTTTATTCAAAGTCACTGTATATGTGTATACGTGCATACGTACACACACACACGTATGTGTATGTATGTATAGGCTATATATACACACATCTGTATATATGTGTATGTACATGTATATACATGCACACATGTATACATACATGCATATAAATGTATATACATGTATATATACATATATGCATGGATGTGTATGTATATGTATGTTTATGCATGCATGCATGTGTATCTATATGTATGTATGATTCACAAACAGTATTACATGGTTAATATCATAGGGGGATTTATGTCATTCAAATGATCCTTTTGTCATCTTTACAAAGTCCTGAATCATAGAAGCTTTTGTTTAGGAGGGAGGTCTGAAAGAATGGACCTGCTGGCATTGTAGTCATCATTCCTAGACTGAGTGTATGTCCCAGATGAGCTGTCTACTGTGTCTATCTGTTTGGGCTACATGTTAGACCAGAAGCAGCGCACAGAAAGCCAGCAAGGCAGAAACAGCACCATGATTCTGATTATCTAATGGGAAGATCCAGCCTCTCTTCTCTTGACCAGACTTAGCTGCAGGCTCGCTGGGAGACAGGACCCTGACCCATCTCTCAGAGAAAAGCCCTGCCAGTGACAAGGTGACAAGTCTGGGAACAAGTTTGGAAATCTTGGCTTCTTTTGAAAGGAATGAGGCCTCGGATGCTGGGAGTGGGGCAGTGGGGAGGGAAGCTGTGGCTCTTGTATTTGCTCATGGAGAAATGGAAGACTGTTAGAGAAACAGGGCTTGACTTAAAGGTATGAAACTGGAGTGACAACTGATTCCCAGACCTTTAGAGCTCTCTCCTCTTTTTCAAGGTTCTGGGATAGTATTTAAGAGTATCCCTTCAGCCTAGCCAGCTTTCCTACCTCTAGACTGGAGAGGACCCTCTCTTTGACCTTTGACCCTGCCATACCTAGCACAGGACTTAAAAGTGGCTCCTGTTGCATCCCATGGCGAGTGCAGACAGCCCTATCCTATACCCTTTTCATTCCTCTTAGCTTAGTATACGACAGTCTTTTACCCTAGTTTGTAGTCTGTGAGGGCTGACACCATGTCTTATTCGTCTTGGGAGCTTCCATAGCTTCTCTTTCCCTCTGCTTCTCCTGGTGCCTTGCATAAAATAGAGGATCCCAGCAACATTTGTTAAAAAACCCATCCCCAGATGCTCCTCTAGACAGTACTATCTTCTCATTTTTGCCCTACAAACCAACTGCTGTGGCTTTGAAACTTTGCATTGTTGGCTGTGGGTTCTGAAACTGCAGTTGGTCTTATTCTGTGGTCTCTGGATTCTTGCTTGATTGCTCTCTTTCTGGAAATCTCCCAGATAAGTCACAGCCAGTCATATCCACACTGCACCTCTCCCTGGAATAGTCAGCATGAGGGCAGAGGTAGAAGGGCCTTGAGAGAGCATCCAGGAAGCCCTTGTATTACAGATGGGAAAGCAAAACCCCTGAGAAGAAAAGGGACTTGCCCGAGGTCATGGTTTTGAGTCAGGGCCAGAAATCAGATTTTCTGTCTCCCAGAGCCCCCAGGGCTCCTAATCCTGGCCTGGTGTTCTTCTTTGCACTGGCTGAGTTTTAAAAAGGCATTTTTTCTGGCCCTTACTTTTCAGGTATTGCATCCAGAGAGGCAGGTTGGTAGCTCAGCCAGCCAAAGGGTGTCTGCTTCAGGGGAGAACAAGTGTTGAGAACCTGAGAAAAGAGAGCTGGCTCAAAGGAGTGGAGACAATAGCCAATGGCTCTCTTGATGTTCTCTCCATGCAATGACTTCTACTGCGAAATCGTCGTTTGACAACAAACCTTATAAATGAAGTGTCTCGCTGTAACTCACCCTGAACACAAACTTGGTTAAGTGTTCGTGGCCATCGGAATTCCCTGCCCACCCCATCTCACTATCTTCTGGCAGGAGGACTGTTTTGTTTTTGTGGTCTCATGGTAATGTTTTTCTCATCAGTAGAGGCTAATTCCTGCCTGAGCCCTGACCAAGGCCACTGGCCGCATGCCGTAGTAAGGACTGGAGGAGAAGAAGATAATAATGCTGCTTTTCAAAGCCCTTTCCCAAGCACTGCTTACTTGATCCTCAGTGAAGCCCTGGGTGACAGGCAGGGAAGTCCTTATTAGTCCCTAGTTTATGGAAGACACGATGGCCCAGAGAGAATGAGTGATTAACCCAAGGGCACATGGCTTGGTGAGTTATTGAGGTCAAGGAAACAGTGTTCAAATTCCACCTCTGCTACTTACTGTGACTATTTGAGGTTTATAACTCACTAGTGTGGAACCTCAAATGTTACTTAATCACTCTGCCTCAGTTTCTTCACTTTTAAATTAAGAATATAGTACATCTTTATTGAGATGTTGGGAGATTAAATAAGCTAATATATGTAAAGTAGTTAAGCCTGTGCCTGGCAGACAGTGAGTGGCAATGTTAGAAATTGTTGCTATTATTATTGTTATTATTATTTTTGGTGACAAAGTCTCACTTTGTCCCCCAGGCTGGAGTGCAGTGGCGCGATCTTGGCTCACTGCAACCTCCGCTTCCCGGGTTTAAGCAATTCTCTTGCTTCAGCCTCCTGAGTAGCTGGGACTACAGGTGCATGCCACCATGCCCGGCTAATTTTTGTATTTTTAGTAGAGACGGGGTTTCACTATGTTGGCCAGGCTTGTTTCAAACTCCTGACCTTGGCCTCCCAAAGTGCTGGGATTACAGGCCTGAGCCACAGCGCCCGGCCAATTGTTGCTATTATTATTAAGTCTGTCTCTGCTGTGTGACAGGAAAAGCCTCCACAGAGCTCATATAAAGATCCCTCCAGGGGATCTCTAAGAAGATAGATTTCAAAAGTCATAGCATTACAAAAGCCTCAGTGATAATCCAGTTTGTCTGCTCATTTGATTTTATTATTATTTTTCTGATCTGACCTTTGAAGATAATCACACACAATTATTAGATGCATAGTAATTAGGTGCATAAGGTCAGTGGTCCACATAAATCATTGACATTATTATAATTATGTAGCCAAATAAAATTTTAAATTTTTTTGATATTATTTCATGTCTATAAATATAGACATCCATGTTATCACATTTCTCCATGACATTCACCATTTCATCTTGATCACATGCACTGACAATGACTCATATTAAGAGGTAAAAGCAGAAAGAAAGAACAGTATTACTCATAATATTCGGGAAGTGGGGGAAGGGAGGAAGGGGAAGTGTAAGAATGGCAATTTCCTTAACGTTTGTAGCAGTCAGTCAATTGATACTGCCTAAAATTGAAGCATGTAAAAAAGTTTATTCCAGTCTCTGAATATTTTTCATAACATATTTTCTTAACCTTAGAGGTACAACATCCTTGAGAAATACTATCTCCTTTAGGCCAGGTGCAATGACTCATGTCTGTAATCCCAGCACTTTGGGATGCCAAGGCAGGTGGATTACTTGAACTCACTAGTTTGAGACCAGCCTGGACAACATGGCAAAACCCAGTCTCTACCAAAAATACAAAAATTAGCCAGGTGTGGTGGCACATGTCTGTGGTCCCCGCTACTTGGGAGGCTGAGGTGGGAGGATTGTTGGAGCCAGGGAAGTTGAGGCTGCAGTGAGCTGTAATTGCACCACAGCACACCAACCTGGGTGGCAGAGTGAGACCCTGTCTCAAAAAAATAAAAATAAAAATATCTCTTGTGGAGAATACACCAAAAATTCCATTAGCTTTATTAACATCTTTGTCTTTTCTTAAATTCAAGGAAAATTTAATTTTATACCTTTTATTAAATATCATATAAGGTATGATCTCTCTTTTTTTTTTTTTTTTTTCCCCGAGACGGAGTCTTGCTCTGTCGCTCGAGCTGGAGTGCAGTGGCCGGATCTCAGCTCACTGCAAGCTCCGCCTCCCGGGTTTAGGCCATTCTCCTGCCTCAGCCTCCCGAGTAGCTGGGACTACAGGTGCCCACCACCTCGCCTGGCTAGTTTTTTGTATTTTTTAGTAGAGACGGGGTTTCACCGTGTTAGCCAGGATGGTCTCAATCTCCTGACCTCGTGATCTGCCTGTCTCGGCCTCCCAAAGTGCTGGGATTACAGGCTTGAGCCACCGCACCCGGCCGGTATGATCTCTTTATAAACCACTTTTTATATTCAACTATCCATACATCCATTCACTCTTCCTTCTTAGTTACCTATCCATCCTTCTCTCTGTACACATAAGGAGAGTGACATCTGCAACAATGCTCACTTGTGTCAGCCATGGTTATTTGGTGGTGGTGGGATATTGAAGATTTTTAAATATTTTCTTTGTGTTCTACAATATTGTTTGTTTTTTTTATAATAAACATGTATCATGTTTATAAAAATAAAGTATTATCTTAAAAAAACAGAGGGAGACAGTGCTTCTGAATTTCCCCTAAACAATTGGGGATTTCCTTGCTTTTCCTACTCTCCCTCACGCTATATACTCCAGAACCAAGGCTTTCAGGTTCATCTGATATTCCAATACCCATGATTGTTCCAGAGGCTTTTGCTTCCAGAGCTCGGGGGTCCTTAGTGCTGGGGAACTTGAGTGGTGGAAATTCTTTGCAAGGAGACTGTGGATACCCTGGCAGGGAAACATACAGCTGAGGAGAGGAGGAAAGACAGCCAGAGGACAGTGAGACACAAAAGGGTTGTGAGTCCAGGCATTTCTCATCTTACATAGGAGGAGAGCAAGCCTAGAGGAGAAGAGTGGCTTGTTCAGAGTCAGCCAGCCTGCCACACACAGCAAAGGCAATCAGTTGTCCCTTTAAAGGCATTCAGTATTTTCCCCCAAGTCCTATGAGTAAGGAAAGGTGGTAGGGCTTCAGCTCCTTATTCTCAGCACAGAAAGGGAGAAGGAAGGCAACGTTAGGGCATGGCAGGGAGATTGGGACTGCAACCTCCCCCTCTTCAGCAGCTAGTCTTGTTTTTCCTATTGGATCTGCCATAATTAGCATCTGTAGGGACTTCAAGACCTCCCTGGAGGCATCTATAGCATCCATCACACAAAATGTTTAGAATCAGAGTAAAGGAGTCCTGGCAGATATTGTATCTGGATTTGAGCAAAGTGGAGAAGATTCAGAAAGCTCTCGGGGCCAATTCTTGTCTTTCCCACCCCAACTTGGGGGCATGGCCTATGTTTCCATAAACCCTCACAATATTCTACATTTTTTTTTTTTTCCCCCTGGGGAATGTGGTGGTAGTAGGGGTATGGAGTGGACTTTTTCACAACTCTTGAGGACAGTCCCCATCTAAACGCCAGGAAATTGTCAGCACCTCCCTAGTGGACAGCTCCCCATCAGCCACCAGAATCTCCCCCATCTCAGTGGGGCCCCTGGGCCACTGGTGTTCTGGGAACACTGGCTTGTCTTTCTCTTGTTCTTCTTTCTTTCTTAAAAAATTCACTTTGGTGTAAGAAGCTCCAATTTAAGAGATTTCATTCTTTAAGATATCCAATGTATATAAAGGAATGAGTTGGTCCAAATAAAGGACCTTTGGCTAAATATAAGAGCCTGAGTAATTGAATTAGAAACAGCTCAAGGATGGGTGTGTATCACAGCTCAGGAATCTTTTATAACAGGATTTTCGGAACCAAATCAACATCGAGAACACATTGTCTTACAAAAATTGTTTTGGGCTATTTCCCAGTATTAATGCAATATGGGAGAGGTTAGTTGGACACAGAAATCTTAGAATTCCATGGATATTTTAATGGTTTAAGGCTAAAGTTCAGCATATTTGGAATCTGGGTTGTCCCAGAAAATCCAGAGTTATGCTTATCTTGCTCATAACCAGAAGTCTAGAATGACTCAGGTAGAAGAGAGAAGTCTAACAGGAAACGGAGGTCCTGGCTTTGTGAATGCGCTGGGAACTAAGGTACTAGAGGGTACACAGATTTTCCTCTAGCAAAAGGAGTAAGCATAAAAGAGGGAGCACAGAGGTTTGAAAAATTGTGAAGCCATCTGTTATTGCTTCCCTTAACAGAGGTGGAACACTGCCACCAGAGCCTGTAAGAAGGTATGTGGCCAGGTCAGGTGCTGGCAGGAGAGGCTGGTTGACTTCCATTAGGCTCTTTATGAATCAGCTTTTAGGTTGGAAAGTCTCCTTGGCCCAGAGCCTGGTTCTCACCTTGGTAGGCTTGGAAACACACGTTTGTCAACACTGAGAGTGGCTGTATATCACTCAGAATAGGGTTTCATTGTCTGAGCTTGCAAGTGCTTATTGTGTAAACTACTTGCTAAGTATTTGTTGGCGATGAGAAGCAAAACCACTTGAGGACTGGGCATTTGCTGCCTCTTGTCAGTATCCCCTCTTTTTTAATGGAAAACCGTCTGGGAAACCAGGTCATCATCAGAAGATTGCTTGGTGAGCTTGGAATCAGATTTAGAGGTGACAGTTTTATGATGGTGGGGTTTGATGGCAACAGGTTCTAATCAACTGTTCCCCCATACCTGGGATGGGGGAAAGCCTACCTTTGAAGCTGGGTAGGTTAAGGCCTTGGGTCAGGAGACTGCCCCTCTTTGTTTGGGTTCCCCCAGAAGCAGACCCTGAAACAAGGATTTGAGTGCAAACAGTTTAATTGGGAAATGGTTCCGGGAAACAGTGGTAGCAGAGTGAAATGGAACAGGGAAAGGAAGGAAACCAATACAGGTATGTTACCAAACAAGATACCACTGTGGGTAACTGAAGCTTGGCCTCACTGGAGACTCTGGGAGACAGTGTACAATATGCATCCCCATGTTAATCCAACCTAGGGGCCAGAGATCTGGGTCTTTTTATTTTTTTTTCTTTGAAACAGAGTCTCACTCTGTTGCCCAGGCTGGAGTCCAGTGGGGTGATCTCAGCTCACTATAACCTCTGCCTCCCAGGTTCAAGCAATTCTCCTGCCTCAGCCTCCCGAGTAGCTGGGATTACAGGCATGCACCACCACACCAAGCTACTTTTTGTATTTTTAATAGAGATGGGGTTTCACCATGTTGGCCAGGCTTGTCTTGAACTCCTGACCTCAGATGATCTGCCCACCTTGGCCTCCTAATGTGTTGGGATTACAGGCACAAGCCACTGTGCTCAGCCGAAGATCTGGATCTTTATGCACCAACTCTCATAAGTCGTTGACTGAGTGATACTCCTGACCAGGGAGTGGATTGGGTGGCTAATTTGTCAACACATCTTTCCTACTGTGTACATGGGAAGAACGAGCTCTGGTGGCCAGAGAGTCCTCAGGTCAAGAGAAACAGATGTGGTGGTTAGAAGTTGGGCTGGTGGGTCTGAAATGGATAGTGCTGAGGGGATAAAAGAAGGGCACAAGTCGCATATTTGCCCATCCCTGTATTGTAGGCAGTCATGAATTGACTTTGCTTAAAAAAGCTCATCACTTCTTTTTTCTATACTTGTATCATTGACCCTTTATGATTGGTCAATTCTCTTTATTTATGTGTGTGTGTGTGTGTGTGTGTATATATATATAGATATATAGATATATATATATATGTATTTTTTTTTTTTTTTGAGACAAGTTCTCACTCTGTCACCCAGGCTGGAGCACAGTGGTGTGATCATGGCTCACTGCAGTCTCAACCTCCTGGGCTCAAGCAATCCTCCCACCTCAGTCTCCCAAGTAGCTGGGACTATAGTTGTGTGCCCCCACGCCTGGGTAATTTTTTTATTTTTATTTTTTTGTAGAGATGGGTCGCTATGTTGCCCAGGCTGATCTTTAACTACTGGGTTCAAGTGATCCTCCTACCTGAGCCTCCCAAAGTGCTGGGATTACAGGTGTGAGCCACTGTGCCCAGCCTCTTTATTCTTTATTCTTTAAAGTTTGTTAAACGGAATCAATTAGGTTCTGTGCTTACTACTCCTGACCCCAGAATAGTCTATGATTATTGCTTTCTACATGTTCTAGTTTTATTTATAATGTGGGGGTTTAAAATTTTTACTTCTTAGAATTTTGGGAGTGCCTTGCTGATGACCATATGTACTGCTTAAACGAGGTGGGATGGGAAGAAGGAGAAATAGATCAGTAACTAGAAAAGGAGTAACATTTAGAAACAAAGTATTTGGTGGGTTCTGAACTTTTTGTGCAACTTGACCACAAATTCTTAAGTTCATCTGGAAGAAAAAATGCAGAAGTCTAGCCAAGAACATTTTGAAAAAGAACAATAGTGAAGAATTTTCCCTATTAGATATCAAAATATACCATAAAGCTATAGTGGTTAAAACATTGTGGGATTGGCACAAGTATAGACAAATAATTCAGTGGAACAGAATAGAGACTCCAGAAACAGATTCCCCAACATGTAAAAGTTTAGTATATGATGAATATGGTATTTCACACTTGATCTTAGCCAAAAGACTGAGAAGTAATGAACACGGTGTTTGAAATGACAGGGCAGAAAGAGGGGAATAAGGGTGAATATTATAATAGATGATGTTATTAGATATCTATCTGGAAAATAATTAGATTAGAATTCCTATCTCACACATATACAAATGAAAATACATTTTCAAATGGATTACGGAAGTAACACTAAAGAACAAAACTAAAATGTTTTAGAGCACAACATTTGAGAGCAGTTTTTCAATCTTGGAGTGGGAAAGACCATTCTGAGATTCTAAACTTGAGAAGTCTTAATAAGAAGGGGCTGGTAGATTTGACTACATAAACTCGAAAACTTTTTTGCAAGTTAAGACACCATAAAAGCATTAAGAACACAACAGAAACTTTTTCTGCATCTCTGTCTCCTCTCTCTGGTGTCTATCTTTCTAAGTCTGGCCTCTCCCCAGTCCCTGTCAGCCTGTCAGAGTCTCAGCTCCTCCCACTTTGAGTCTTGGCTCCTCCCTTTCTGGGTCTCAGCCCCTCCCTCTTTGAGTCTGGGCTCCTCCTTCTCTGAGTCTCAGCTCCTCCCTCTCAGAGACTGTTCCTCCTTCCCTGTCTTGGCTCCTTCCTTCCTGAGTTTCAGCTCCTAGCTCTGAGTTTCTCATCCTCCCTGTTTGGTTTTCTCCGCAATCTTGTCTCCTACCTCTTCTCTCAGGTTGTCTCACAATCTGTTTCCTCAAGAAAAGTAGACGAGTCCTGGACAGACAAATGATGAGTTTCATTCATAGGAAACAATAAGGAAAAAGAAAAAGAAAAAAAAAAACAGCATGGAAAAGATTTGCAATGTATATAGAACAAAATATCAAGATTCATAAAAAATATATAGCAAGTGTAAATCCATCAAAAAGGCACAACTGGCCAGGCGCGGTGGCTCACGCCTATAATCCCAGCACTTTGGGAGGCCGAGGTGGGTGGATCACTTGAGGTCAGGAGTTCGAGACCAGCCTGGCCAAAATGGTGAAACCCCATCTCTACTAAAAATACAAAAATTAGCCAGGCGTGGTGGCACACGCCTGTAATCCCAGCTACTCAGGAGGCTGAAGCAGGAGCATCACTTGAACCTGGGAGACGAAGTTGCAGTGAGCTGAAATTGCACCACTGAACTCCAGCCTGGGCAACAGAGTGAGACTCTGTCTCAAAAAAAAAAAAAAAAAAAAAAAGTATATCCTACCATTCCTATGAGAGAAGTCACACAGAAGTCTGAAATACACAAAAATGTCTTTATAATTAAGTGATCTTCACTTTTTTTTTTTTTGAGACAGAATTTCGCTCTTGTTGCCTAGGCTGGACTGCAATGGCACAGTCTCGGGTCATCGCAATCTTTATCTCACAGGTTCAAGTGATTCTCCTGTCTCAGCCTCTTGAGTAGCTGGGATTACAGGCACGAGCCACCATGCCTGGCTAGTTTTGTATTTTTAGTAGAGACAGGGTTTCTCCATGTTGGTCAGGCTGGTTTCGAACTCCTGACCTCAGGTGATCTGCCCGCCTCGGCCTCCCAACACATTTTTATAATTATAATTAAAAATAGTCTTCACAGTTTCATTATAATGCTCGTGTCAATTTCCTAAGTTTTTAAAATTTAATTTAAATTAAAACCTTGACTTTTCTTTAGTTTTTAAAATTTAAGGACTTAATCCTCTTCCACATAAAAAAGTGGCCAAATTTGCATTTATGTAGATTACATGTTATTGTCTAAACTAAACCTTTTTTGGTATTTGTTTGCTTTTACGTCAGGCTTTGAAGTTGTTAAGAAATTTGCTCTGCCCTCCCTACTCTCCTCAGAGGAGATGTGACTTCTTCCCTGGATTACCCTAAGGATACACCACCCTTCAGTACCCGACGGGGCCAAGGGCCAGGAAAGGGGGCAGCAACTGAATTCCTCTCTGGGATCTGACCGGCCTCAGAAGAGAGAAACACCACGTGGACTGGAGCAGAACCGCAGTTCTGTGAGCTGTGAGTTTGTCAGAGAGATGTCCCTGACCACAACAGCTGGGTTTGTGATTGTGATTCCCCTGGCAGCTCTGTGAATCCATGTGCTCATCTTTCCTGACATGAGCCTCTCCTCCTTGCACGATGAGATTTTTACTATCCACCTGGAGCAGTTGAGGTCCAGAGAGGCCAAGGAAATAAACGAGAAGGACAACAGCAGGATTCGAAGCCAAATGCCACATAGCGTACATGCCTGAATGAGGGCATGGGTTCCCTAAAAAAACCTCCCTTCCTTTATGCTCCACAGGCTCTTGTACCATTCCCAATTATGCCCCATTGGAAGTATCTTGTAATACCTTAACTATTCTTGTACACAGCTCTAACACCTCTGATTGTCAGGGATTCATGTATACCTGTGGAGACTAAAGGGTACAGCAAAGCATTTAATTTTCTCAGCAAATCATCCACTGGTTCATATAGAAGCAGCCTTAGATAGGCAAATGGGTGTTCCCTTTGCTCTCTTTGCCTCCCTTATGACCCTCTGTTTCTTTTTTGCACTCCTTGGCCTCCCCTAGGATTCCTACTCCATTATAGAATGATAGCATCATATCCTGAGGTTTTCAGGTCTTAATGTCTTTTAAAATAGTCAGAGGAGCATCATAAACAAGTCTTTCTCAATCCCAGCACTTTGGGAGGCCAAGGAGTGAGGATCGCTTGAGCCCAGGAGTTCAAGACTAGTCTGGGCAACATAAGGAGACCTCATCTCTTAAAAAAATGTAAAAACTTATCTGGGTGTGATGGCATTTGCCTGTGTTCCTAGCTATTCAGGAGGCTGAGGTAGGAGGATGGCTTGAGCCCAAGAGGTTGAGGTTGCAGTGAGTTGTGACAGCACCACTGCACTCCAGCATGGGTGACAGAGCGAGACTTTGTCTCAAATTCCCATGCCCCAAAACCCAAGTCATTCTCTTTCTAATATTGATTGCCTTCCATCGCTTGGGGTTTTTATGCTAACAGAGTTTCTGCCACTCTATGGTGACTATCTAGAGACAAGCCTTCTCTACAAGGATGGTGGGGTTATGTTTTGGGAAGAAGTGGGCAAGGGGAACAGGAAACCTCATCCTTCTACCACCGCTCCTCTCCCAGGTGGCAGGCCCCTTGAGGGCAGGGATGTGTCAGAATCCCACCTGTCCCCACACTAAGCACAGGGTCTGTTGCAAGGGGAAAGCTCAGTGAACCTTGGATGAGTGAGCGAAAATACTCGGGCTGTAGAAAATCAGCCCTCAATGACATCCCTGAAGCCCATGCCTCCTCCACATGTGCAACCCACTTTGTCCCCCACCCACTGCCACTGGCATGACTCATTTTCATTCATTCATTTAACAACATTAAGAACTATGTTCACTGACTGTGCTGGAGCCCTCTAGAGGGGCCAGACAACCCCAACAATCGCAACACTGTCTTCTGCTGCTAGGATGGGGTCGACACAGGGCATGGTGGGAACACAGAGGAAAAGGGCTGGATCCAGACAGGGCAATTGGGAAAAGCTTGAAGTTCTTTCTAGAAGCTGTAAAGTTCTGGGCCAGAGGTAGGGACAGGGTGAGGGTAGCCAGCAGAGAGAGAGAGCTGGCCTGCAATGGGGCCAACAAAAAATGTGGCTATTTTCCCAGCCGCTGGCCAGGAAGGGGAGTGAGAAACCTCAAATGAAGCTTTGACATTGTTTTTCTTTCTTCTGGAGTGCTGCCACGTGCCGCCACACAGAGCATCTCACGGGTAGATGCATATTATTGCAATGTGTTTATCTAGGAAACCAGAGCCCAGCTCCAGCATCTGGTTTTCAGCATAATCCTGAGTGATGGCTATTTTCCCAGCCGCTGGCCAGGAAGGGGAGTGAGAAACCTCAAATGAAGCTTTGACATTGTTTTTCTTTATTCTGGAGTGCTGCCACGTGCCGCCACACAGAGCATCTCACGGGTAGATGCATATTATTGCAATGTGTTTATCTAGGAAACCAGAGCCCAGCTCCAGCATCTGGTTTTCAGCATAATCCTGAGTGATGGCTATTTTCCCAGCCGCTGGCCAGGAAGGGGAGTGAGAAACCTCAAATGAAGCTTTGACATTGTTTTTCTTTATTCTGGAGTGCTGCCACGTGCCGCCACACAGAGCATCTCACGGGTAGATGCATATTATTGCAATGTGTTTATCTAGGAAACCAGAGCCCAGCTCCAGCATCTGGTTTTCAGCATAATCCTGAGTGAGGTCCAATTTTCCAGTTGGGTTGATGAAAATAAAACTTGGGAAGTTGTGGGCTGGCTGCATCAGGGGTTGAATTCTGGGCTCATGCAGGGCCATGGGTTGCAAAGCCGGAAGGTCTTGAGCAGGTCATGGATTTATTGTGGACAACCTTGTGCAGGGAGGGAGCTGCTGCCTGGCCTGGCTCTGAGGAACACGCCTCACAGAGGAATGATGTCTTTGGATTTTCTGTCTTAACCTGACACGAGTTGAGTGAGCACCTACTTTGGCCGAAACACTGGGCTGTGTCATGGGGCAGGGGTGAAGCACAGGTGTGGACCAGCGCCTGAGCCCAGCTTGCCCGAGCACAGTGCAGCCGAGGAGAGATGCCCGAACAGACAGGCATTACACAGGTGGACTGCTGAGCGGGACCCTGATAGCTTGTCAGGGCTCATCACTTTGAAGCTGTCTGGAGACTTGGGATCCGAGAGAGACTCATTTTTAAAAGCCAGCTTGAAAAAAAGGTGCAGGAAGGTTTCAGGCAGACCTGGAAACCAGAACTAAAATCCACCAGCTCTCTTTGCACCTCTGTCTGCAAGTCTTGCATATTTGTTTCATGTTTCTCTCTCCTTGCAGAACAGGTTTTTCTGATCTCCTGACAGCGTGGCAGAAAATGCAATTGCCCCACAGCTCCTGAGTCCACATGAGCCTCTTTCTCTGTCTTTCTTCCCCCACTCCAAGTTCCTTGGGGAAAAGGTGCTAATTAGCCTTGGCGGGTGACAGGCTCACTATTGGTAAAAGCAGCAATGGCTAGGGGTTCAGAGTCACATGTATGAGTATGGCTAAGAGGAGCCCACCCTGAGGTCCCATGCCTGGGGGTTCTTGTTTATAGAAAGTGCTTAGTAGTGAACTAGAAGTCACAGACAGCTTCTCCTTTGATGCAGCTCCACCCTTGGGAGGGAGACAGGACAGGGAAATGGGGGCCAGCCATTAGTGTGAGAGTAAGGCTGGACCCAGGGCTCCTGACTCCCAGCCCAGTGCTCTTTCCACTACACGCTGTTCCACTGGTCCTGATGTGGAGCCAACAGTTGTGAAATGGACTGTGCCTATGTGGTTTCCCCTTGGGAGCAGCTGCAGAACGAGCAGTGTTGATTAAATAGGATTTTGTTGGCGGGTCTTGGAACGAGCCGGGAGCCAAACACCAGTGGTATGGCTAGCTGCAACCCTTGGGGAGGTTATCAGAAGGAGCGTGTCATAGATCCCGGACAGGGTGACCTCTCACAGGGTTCAGGATCCTGGCAGAAGGATGGGCCCTTACCAAGGATGGTCTTCTTTACCCTGAGGTTGCTTCCTAGACAGAATGTAGGGAAGGCCCAGGCAGGGCAGGGAGGAAGAACCTCTCTTTCCTGAGTCCCACCTCACACTAAGGAATCACACTGAGGCATAAAATGGTATTGGGGGAAAAGGCCTTTCTCTGAAGCAGGAGAGAAGGGTCCCCAAGACAGGCCAGAGAGCCAGCTCCTAAAGGACTACAAGGGGTAGGACATTTGGTGTCTCCTTAGTCATCTGTAATCCTGCAGAGCAATGACACTTTCCCTCATTCCACCATCTTGGTGTGGGAAAGGATACTCATGTTTTTCCAGATACTGTCAGTTTTGTGTGCACCTTGCTGTCCCTGCATCTGTCTCTCCAGCACCTCATGGCTGGAGTCACTGAAGTTCCCACTTCCAGGCCTGAGCCCATCTGGGAACCTGAGCCAATCCTGACAACAGCCGCAATCCCATTCCATGGGGCTTGGAATCATCTTCCTGCTGGTAGCACCAGGCTGGGCTTCCTGCTTTGCTGTGTTGGTATATCCACAGGACTGGGGTCCTGCCTTGGTCCTTTCGTCCTAGTTCACTTGGTTATACTTCCTTGAACCCTTCCTGGGGCTCTATACCTGCTTATAAACTTTGGCCCATTACTCCAGCCACTGATGAAGGGAACCCTGGGCATGGTGATGAACCTTCACCTGGCTGTATGTTACCTCCCATCTCTATCATCTCTGCCAACTGGCCTGGCTATCTTTAATACTGATGTTAACTAGGGATGACCTCTGAAGAGTTTACCAGCCCATTTTGCAGCTGGGCTGGAACCTGTGGCTCAGGGTTAGTGAGGAGGCTTTCTCCATTTTCTTTGTTCCTCTCCTTGGCCCTACATACTTTCTCTGTTAGCCCATTCTAATGACACTTGGCATGGGCTATGCTTCCTGTTCCACTGAGTCATGCCCAGGAGTCTTCTCTCCTTTCCATTTGTCTCCCTTCTGTTGGTTGCAAAGGTCATTAGGAGTCCATGGACAGCAGCCCTTCCCCCAGTGAGTAGATCGCCTCATGTACCGGTAACGGTTACTGACTCCAAAGTCAAATTCTTCATGTAGACATCTCCCAGAGTACTATGGGTCATCCCACATCAGCTCATCAACCCATGTGATTAACCTGAGTCAAGGCAACTCTGGCCAAAGTGAAGAAGGGGAAAGTCAGACTATATATATTCTTTATTCTTTTGGTTTTAATTCTCCCTCTCATGATGCAGGCAGGTATTACCTGAGCACATGCAAGGCTGACTTGTCCCAGTCTCTTTCTCATCCAGGTGCTAAAATGGCATTGTCTCTGAACTTGGGTCTATAGAATTCCTGCCAGTGCAGGGTCTGTTCTCTTCAGTCAACTCCCATTCCTCAGACATGGTTTCTATTGCCTTTTGTCCACAGCTGAAATTCCCCCATCCATCCATCCATCCATCCATCCATCCATCCATCCATCCATCCAATCAATATATCTGCCAAGTCCTGTGTAAACAACTCAGGCATGGTTTCTTCCTGCAAGGAGCCTTGTGTCTGCCTCAGGCCTCAAACCCTGCCTCTGTCTGGCGGGACCTGGACTGTCTCCAGCTGGACTCACTAACATGCCTTCAGTCTAGGCTCATTCTTATGGGGATAGCAGACAATGTCAGGGAGACTGGCAATAAACATGTAAACATATATTAATTGTCAACTGCTAATTGGCTAAATGTTATATAAAGAATAAACGAGACTGCAAAAGAAAATGACAACAAATTATGGGGGCACCTACTTAGGAAGGGTATTAGGAGTAGGCTTTCTGAGGAGGTGACTAAGCCAAGATCTGAAGGATGTCGTAGGGGAAAAAATGTGCAGAGAACGGAAAACAAGTGCTAAGGCCCTGAGGTGGAGAAGAAAACATGTTCCAGAACTGGAAAGAAGCTTGATGTGGCTGAAGTACAGCAAGTGAGAAAGTGGCATAAAATGAGACCAGGGAAGAAGGCAGGAGACATATTCATGCCCAGCTTTTTGGCCTTGGTGAGGAAGTTATAAAAGGAAACGATTAAAGCAGGAATTGATGTGATCTGATTTAAAAAATTGCTCTAGCTGCTACGTGGAAAATAGATTGGAGAGGGGGTCACATGGAAGCAGGGAACTGCTGGTCTTTTAGCCAAGGGATAACGGTGTCTTAATCTGATGGGACGGCACTGGAGACATGTTTGGGGTGTAGAGTAGGATGTGGTGGACAAGGGAGATTCATGCACTTTTACCACATTTCTGGCTTGAGAAACTGAGTGAATAGTGGCATCTTCAACTGAGATATGAAGATCACAAGCAGAGAAGCTTCCGAGTTCAGGGAGGAAATCCAGAGTTCAGATTTGAGCATGTTAAGTTTGAGATCTCCATTAGACATCCGCGAAGGTCAAGTAGGCACTTGAATAAATGAGACTGGAACTCAGAAGAGGCTTGGGCTGGAGCGAAAGCTGAATTGCCAGCATATGGAGAATAGGTAAGGTAGGAGGGACACCCTCTTATCTGTTTCCCTGGGAGCCTTGCACTAAAGCTAAGGTCTTTCAAACAGCCTTGAGTAAAGACGTCGGGCGCAGGGGACCTGGAATACCCTTCCAATATGAGGGCTCTTGGGTTCCTGCAGGGCCAGAACTGTGCATAATAGTGATTCAACTGG
The DNA here is from genome assembly GCF_000951035.1 of Colobus angolensis palliatus. Lineage (NCBI taxonomy): Eukaryota > Metazoa > Chordata > Mammalia > Primates > Cercopithecidae > Colobus > Colobus angolensis. The sequence goes on from NW_012115921.1 coordinate 2,080,793, forward strand.
GGCAGGAGAACTTTCTTGGCTCCACTGGGACTAGCCTTTCCTAGGATTGTTTTAAATTCCATTGATTATTCTTTGCTTTGCTCTGGAAACAACTACTCTTTATGTAAGCTCTCTCTGAAAGTGACAAATCATGGAAAAATTCTTTTGGATTTCAATGCAGTGAACGCAGAGAGGGCACATCTTGCTCTGCGGTGTGGAGGCCGTGCTGAGGATGTGCCGTGGGCCAGAGAGCTGGAAAGTAGGTTCAGGCAGCCAGGCTGAGTCACCCCTTCACCCCTGAGAAACCCACGCAGAGCATCACATGATGTGGAGGGAGAGGGGCACTCAGTCAGTCTAATATTCAAGGCAGGAAGGGTAGAATTGGAAAGAGAGGAGAAAGTGTCACTTTGGTGTGGCATGAGAACACGACGTGCTTCTCTGGCTTCCAGGAAGAATGTTTCCTGCCTAGGGCTCTGGATTCCCTGTGGCTGAGCTCTCTGGGATAGAGAGGGAGGGAGGTGTTCATTCCCACTTGGAGATGTGGGCTGTTTTCTTGGGGCATCTGAGCTGGTACTTGTGAAAAGGACAGGACTTCTATAGGTGCAGTTTTCCTTTTACCTGCTGAACTCTTCTGCATGTCAAAAAAAAAAAAAAAAGTCCCCGACTTGACCACAGGGACCTCCTTCCCCCCACCATGGAGATTCCTGCTGTCATTCTTCTTGGCTTTAAAGGACACACTTGAGGAAGCAGTCTCTTCTGATGAGCTCCTTGTCCCTGCTCACCAGATGCAGTGATTCCTGAGCTCCTTCAGGGATGAAGTGTCTTAGCAGTTCCTTCCTGATCATGGCTCTCCTCTCCTCTGGCCTTCTCTCTCAGCTCTTTCTTCCTTTGTCATATTTTTATTTCCTCACTTTCCCACCCACGGTGGAATGAAGCACCGTATTGAGTAGAGGCTGATAGCGTTGGCCAGAGCTGCAGAATGCTGATGGAGGAACAGGAAGTAAGCGAGGAAGGGGCAGAGGTGCTTCTAAGTGCTCTGTGCACTGACCCAGAAGGTCGTTTTTGGAGCCACCGGGCTGTGGTCTTGAGCATGAAAGAGGAGGGCTGGGGTGAGGATCAACACTCCAGAGGGCTAGGAAAGAGGGAGCCACTGTCTCCATGGGATTATTTCTGGAAGACAGTTTTCAAGGTGGTATAGTGGCACGACAGTTGTTAAGATGATGATGAAAAAAGATTAGACAAAGCAGCATTGAAAGCAGCAGCACAAACTTGTGGAGATGGGGGTTAGTGTGGCCCCGATGGTCCTCCTCCCTCCACCGCCCTTCTCCCACCCCCAGGTGTGTCACCCTGAAGTTAAAATTGGTCCTGTTTGGATGAGGCAACATAAATGGGAGGCAAGGCAGTAGCTGTTGAAAATTCAATCGTGGAGGCCTCTTTGGGGCATATGTGGCCCAGGAGTGACTGGCACAGAAGTGCTGGAATTAAAACCACCCCTGCCCCTTTCTTTTCTCTCTACCTCTTATGAGTTTTATGGAGTTAGTACTCCTCCCCTGAACAAAAACTCCAAAGACCTTCTGACTTCCTCAGTAAGATCGAAAGTTCTTCTCATGGACTTAAGACCCTCTATGACTTGGCCTCCAACCCCTTCTCCTGGACTCTCTTTTGTGTACTCTATTCTGGTCGTACTGGCCTCCTTGTTCCTGGAAGATGCCAGCATGCCATGCCTCGGGGATTCACATCTGCCGGGCCCTCTGTTGGGATGCTCTTCTCGCACAGTGCTGCCTGGCTCACTCCCTCACTCCTTTTAGGCCTCCGTTCAGAGGCTCCCTTAACAAAGAGGCTTTCTCTACACACCCCACATCAATTAGACACTTTCTTCACTCACACCCCCACTCCCCTTACCATGATTCATTTTTTTCTTTGTAGCTCTTTATCATCACCACATAATGTATTCTGTATCAATCTCTTTACTATCCATCTCTCTCTGCTTGAATGTCACTGTTTTGTTTGCTGCTGCATTCCCGATGCCTACAAGAATGTCTGGCACATGCAGGCTTTCAATAAATATTTGTTGAGTGAGTGAATGAATGACTACATCTGACGAGAAGAGAGGCTTTGATGACTCTTTAACATTGATATGTAATCTGTTGAGTGCATGTTTGCCACGTTTATCAACATTCTTTTAAAACTAGATTCATTTTCTGATAGTATTATCTCATTAGTACAGGGGACCGCCTGAGCATTAGGCCACAAGCCAGGCTATTCCTGGAAGGATTGCAGGACAGGCTTGCAGGAGGATGCACAAGCTGGTACCCTGGGGCCCTTCATGTTTGAGAAGAGAACCACAGCACTTCTGGGACTTCCACAGTGACCTCACTCTTATTTGATTTTCCCTGGCTACTTCCTCTCTGCGGATGAAGTGGGGGAAAGGAGTGTATTATTAGTCAGGGCTCTCTAGGGAAACAGAACCAGTAAGATATCTACCCATCCACGCTATTGAGTATATATCCTGTCGAATATATAGATACACACATACATATGGGAGGAAGAGAGAGGGAGGGAGGAAGGGAGGAAGAGAGAGGGAAGGAGAGAGAAAGAGAGATGGGTTTTAGGGAACTGGCTCACATGATTGTGGGGCTAGCTAGTCTGAAATTTGTAGGGCAAGCCGGCAAGCTGGAAACTCAGAACATTTCTATATTGTAGTCTTGAGGCTGAATTCCTTCTGTTTCTAGAACTCTCAGTCTTTGCTCTTAAGGCCTTAAACCTATGAGCTAAGGCCCATCACAGTATGGAGTGTAATCTGCTTTACTCCAAGTCTACTGATTTAAATGTTAATTACACGCCAAAAACACCTTCACAGCAATGTCTAGACTGGTGTTTGATCAAACAACTGGCCACCATAGCCTAGTGCAGAGAATTAACTATCCCAGGGACTCACCCTGGCAGCAGTACACATGCTAGTGAACAGTCCACTAGCTGCAGTTTCTTAGAATTAGGAGGAGCTGCCAAGGTGCCTTGTCTCATTCATGCCTCTGGTGGAGTCCTCCTGCAGCAAGTCACACTAGTGAGCTGTGGGGCCCCATCAGGAAGGACTGGGAGGGGGTGCTCAAGCCCCTTATTCTGCCTTGTTCTGGCCCTCCTCTGGCCTGACCCTTACCTCAAATCCATATCCCTGGGGGCCCTGAGTCATTACCTAGTTTTTCCCTTTTGTCACTTCATTTATTCTGAGCTCCAGGACTAAAAAGAGAGAAATCAGTCCCTATTCACATGGAGCTTACATTCTAGTTGGAAATCAGTCAATAACTTGAAGAAATAAATCAAAATATTTCAGCCCGTGATAAATACTATGAAGAAAATAAGACAGGACAATGGGATTGGTAGTGATGGGGTCTCACTTTTCTGAGGAGGTGCCATTTGAACTGAGAGTGAGGGATGTGTGGGAGTCTGTCATGCCCAGATCTGGGGAGCAGGGGGGTCAGGAAGTGCAAAGGCCCTGAGCATGCGGCTTCTTGGGGGCCAGAAAGAAGGCTGTTTGCTAGGTACACAATGAAAGAGAGAGTCGCACGAGGTAAGGTCAGAGAGAAAGAAGGGCCAGGTCATGGGGGTCTTGCAGGCCATGGTTAGGATCCTGGGACTTGATTCTAATTTCAAGGAAGCTGCTGGAAAGTCTGTAGTGGTAGAATGCTATAATCTCACATTTTATAAAAGGTCACTCTGGCTGCCATGTAGAGAATGGACCACACAGGGCAAGAGTGGAAGCAGGATGCCTTGTTGGAGACGTCACCCAAGCCAGAGATGATGGTGGCTTGGAGCGGTGTGACAACAGTGCAGATGAAGAAAAGGTAAATTTGGTGCATTTTTGGAGGTTAAAATGACAGGCCTTTTTGATGAATTGGATGTGGCAGATGCAGGAAAGAGGAATGAAGGAAAATTCTTGGGTTTTTGTCTAAAAAATTTGTTGAATGGTGCTTTCGTTAACTAAGATGATGGGAGAAGCAACGGCTGGTGGAGGGTGAAGGTGGGCAATCAGGTTTGTAATGCCTCTTAGGTATGCAGGGATGTGGTCATGCCTGGTCACCTATCTGGTGCCAGCTTCAAAGAGGCAGACCTGAGCTGAAACCTGGACAGGGCAACTTTTTCCCAGTGGCTGCCTGGAATTCACCTGCTTTCCTTTATCAGCAAGCCCACCGATGGGATGGTAACCCCATGAGCTATACCTGTGGGAAGTTCTATCTGAGCCTCTCAGCTCTCCTTGTATCTTGAGCCCCAGCCTTCTCTCTCTCTGAGGCAGTTCCTGCCTTCTGTTGAATTCAGCATAGTTCCACAAGTTCTTATGGACACCAACTCAGTTTCAGATCCTTGCTGGATGTTGGTGGCACAAGGACCTGCAAGGCATGGCTAGGCCAGCGTTCACAGTTCCTGCCTGCTCTCTGGAGCAGGACTTTTAAAACCTGGGTTCGTGGATGGACTGCATATTAGTCCGTTCTCATGCCAGTATAAGGGCATACCCGAGACTGGGTAATTTATAAAGGAAAGACGTTTAATTGACTCATAGTTCTGCAGGGCTGGGGAGGCCTCAGGAAACTTACAGTTATGGCAGAAAGGGAAGCAAACACATCCTTCTTCACATGGCAGTAACAAGGAGAAGTGCCGAGAAAAAGGGGTAAAAGCTCTCTATAAAACCATTAGATCTCATGAGAACTCACTCATTATCACAAGAACAGTATGGGGGAACTGCCCCTATGATTCAATTATCTTCACCTGGTCCCTCTCATGACACGTGGAGATTATGGGAATTATAATTCAAGATGAGATTTGATGGGGAGAACACAGCCAAACCATATCAGACTGCAAGGGAAAGGTCTGTAACTTCCAGACGTGGTATAAAATTTGTGTTTAGGTATATTATATATTAATTTTTTGTAGGAAGGGGACCTATGGCTTCTAACAGACACTAAAAAAAGGTAGGTGACCCCCAAAATGCCAAGACCACTATTCTGTGGGTGAGGTGCCCAATGCTTAATCCCTCTCCCTCCAGTCTCGAGTTACCACCAGCACCCAGCCTTTCCCAACCTTGCAGCTGCTTCAAGATGTGACAGGTATGATAAAATGCAGGGCAGGTCGGGATAGGCCAAGAAGCAGGAAGGGGCTGGATCTTAGGGTGTGTGAGGGACAGGTACAGAATTCACCTGGAGAGAGTGTGGGGGGCTTCAAATGCCAACTGAGGAGTCTGGATTTACTCCTGCGAATGATAGGGAGTTAGAAAACATTTTAAGCATGGATGACATGGACAACTTTGTATATCAGATAGTCATCTTTCATAGTTAGGTGGAGCATGGACAGGAGATGGGTAAGGCTGGAGAGGGGGAGTCAGGAGGAAAGAATGGGAGATGAGAGAGTGTGGATTTGGAGTGGAAGGAAGAGAAATGGAGGGAGTGGTTGCTAAATGACCACTGCCTGTTGCTACAGGGGGAGGCTATTCTGCAAATGCTGAGCTTGGCAAAAGAGGCTTTGGGGTCTGAGGGGAGAAAAGAAGGGTAGCTTGCTGGCCAGAGAATTGGGGAGACACCTATGTTGAATGAGGGTCTGCAGGAAGACTCCCTGGAAGATGGACAGCCTGACTCTGCAGTGGGGCCAGGCTTCTCTTGGAAGATACTCTCCTGAAGTCCTCGTGGGCAAATGGTTTGGGATCAGGGAAGAGGGGACTGAAAGTCTCCCCTGCAGGAGGGGAACTGGGAGAGGTCAGAGGTTGAGGGCATGCAGAGTGTCAAGGGTAGGCTAAGCCAAAGCAGGGAAATCAGGGGAAGGACGGAGGCTGTGATCACTAAGGGGGATTCCATAGGAACAGTTGCTTCCTCATGGTGACCATGCCCAGTGCCTCTGTTTATGCTCTTCCCTGGGGCTAGAACACTCCATCCTCCTTCATACACATGCTTGGCGTCATGCCCCTGGCTGTTGTCCTTCTGTGACCTCGGGAGCAGAACCAGTCACTTCCTCCTCCCTGCTCTCACAGACCGGGGGCTTGCCTCCTCAAAGCACTTTGAAGGCTGGATTGCTGGTGACTGTGTGTGCTTGCTACCCCCACCCCCAACCAGAGACTGGACTTCCTGGGGGACAGGCTTGTCTGTCATCCATGGGTCCCCTGAGCCTGGTACAGCTGATTGCAGCCTTGCTATGAAAGTTGAACTGTTAGGTCCTGAGTGGGACACTCCTGCCAGTGGGTTTACAAAGGAGCCAGTGAAGGACATAATTTAAAAAAAAGTTTACCAACTTATTATAAAGGATATTACAAAGAATACAGATGAACAACAGCCAGATGGATGGAATAGATGCCTAGGGCAAGAGACGTGCGAAGAGGCGAGGGGCTCTATGCCCTCTCTGGATGCACCACCTTCCAGGAGCCTCCAGGTGTTCAGCTACCAGGAAGCTCCCCCAAACCAAACCTTTTGCGTTTTTAAAAAGGATGGTTAGTGGAAGTAGTTGATGCCTTGAAGTAGGTGGCGATACCTTAACTGTATGCATGTTGTCAGGCTGTAGGGCCTTTTCTGTGATTGTCAAGGGGAGTGCTGACTTTCCTTCCTTTCTTAAAACATGCAACATGATGTTTTAATGTACATTTGTATGCATAATGTACATAGGCAGGAACTTGCTGTGCAGCTATCAGTAGCTTCTTTCAGTAGCCGAAGCAGTTACTATGGCCAAGGAAATTGACATATCCATTATCTCACATAGTTACCTTTCTTTCTTTTTTTGGTGAGAGAACCTAAAATCCACTCTCTTAGCAAATTTCCAGTATGCAATACAATGTTATTAACTATAGTCCTCACGCTGTCCATTTAATCTCTGGTCTTATTCATCCTATACAACTACACCTTTCAACCCTTTGATCTACATCTGTCCAGTCCCTCCCATCAATCATCATTCTTCTGTTTTTATGTATACAATTTTTTTTAGATTCATGTATAAGTGAAATCATGCAGTATTTTTCTTTCTTCCTGTGTCTGGTTTATTTTACTTAGCATAATGTCCTTTAGGTTCATCTATGTTGTTACAAATGGCAGGATCACTTTCTTTTCAAGGGTGAATAATATTTCTTCGTGTGTGTTTACATTTATATATAAATAGATGTAACACATATATGTTTATATATACACAAAGAAATATATATACACACATATCTTTATACATATATATCATGATTTCTTTATCCATTTATCTCTTGATGGACACTTTGGTCATTTTCATATCTTGGTGGTTTTGAATAATGCTGCAATGAACATGGCAGTGCAGCTATCTTTACAAGGTGGTGATTTCATTTTCTTTAGGGTATATACCCAATAGTAGGATTACCAGATCATTGTAACTTTTTGAGGAACCTCCATACTGTTTTCCTTAATGGTTGTACCAATTTACATTCTCACCAACAGTATACAAGGGTTCCCTTTTATCTACATCCTTGCCAACCCTTGTCATCTCTTGTCTTTTTGATAATAGTCAGCCTAACAGGTGTGAGGTGATCACTCACTGTGGTTTTGATTTGCATTGTGGTTTTGATTTATCTTTTATTGTACCTGTTGGCCACTACTGTATCTTTCTCTACTTTTGTTTTCCCTCTTCTTTCTTTCCTGCCTTTCTAACCTCACCTCTCACTTCTCCTGAAAAGTCCTTTCTGGTCTTCTACTCTGTTCTAGGAAGAGGTAATAGAAAGATCCAAATGAAAGATGGCCTCAGACATGCTGGGCCCAAGCAGTCCCAGACATCCACTGTGGCCTGATCTTGCCCTGTGGACCCCTCTCTGCAGTACATTTAAGCTGGACCAGCCTTTAGTGGGGGTGGTGGGGTACTCAGACAGTCGCCTCCTGCCTTTACCATAGGAGATCTGGGACTGTCTTTGGAAACCTCAATAATGCAGGTGAGAAAACAGGCACAGAGAGGGGAAAGAAGCTACTGATAGTTGCACAGTAAGTTCCTGGGATGTCAGGCTTGCTCTGCCACTCCGAGGCTGTGTGATCTAGTGCCAGCCTCAACTTAGTTTTCACATCTATGAAATGGGCATAACAAGAGGAGAATTAATTGTGAAGATGTTCTGAAAGTTTTTTCACATCTGTCATTGATAAACAGTGGGCTGTACCTAGGACCTAAATTTCTTGATTTCCAGCCTCATACTTTTTGTATCCATCAAATATGTTTGATGGAGCTAAGGGCGAACCATTCTAGTTGGGATGTGCAGCCACTCTGGGCACATAAAGTCCTCAGCCAACCACTGTAAATGTGCTGACTTGACTCCACGCAGACTTTTTATTATATGCTGGAGATCCAGTAGAGAGGAAATTGTGGGCAGCAAAAGGGAGTGAAAAATTGCTCCCTCACCCTCAGCAAGGATTCATTATTAATTTGACAAATATTTATTGAGGACCTATTATGTGTCAGGGTTTGTTCCAGGCTCTGGAGATACAATGGTGAGCCAGACAGTAAAGTTCTTGCTCTCATGAAAATCCTGGATCTTTCTTCACCTCTGATATCCTGACGTATCCTGTCCTAAACTAGTTTCAGCCTCCCCTAAACCAAGGGCCAGAAGGCTTCCTCCCCTCCACCCTGGATTCCAGTCCCTGCTGTCTCTAAATTACAGCTCTGTGCCCTGGGGCAAAGTGCCAGGCTCAGCAGGAACACTGGCAAGGCCTTTGGAGGCCAAAGATAACACCCCTCATCTCCACCCAACTCTTCCCCAGGAGTGGTGGTCCCCTCCTGCTGAGTTCTGGGCTTTGTCAGGGATGGGCTGCCCTCTGGGGATCTGGCTAGACTCTCCCAGAGCAAAGCATAGCAGAGCTTCAGGCAGGCTCTGTCTGCCCCTCTTCTACCTCACTCTTAGAGAATTCAGTCTTACTCAAATTCCCCAGCCTCAACTTTAGGCACCAGCTTAAGCCTTCCTGAAATTTCCTAGTGTCCACATTTCTAATGCCCAGGCCTCTGCTTTTGCTCCAAGCTCAGAAGCCCAGGTCTGGTGCCTCTGAGAAGTGCCTGACAATCTCCAAGTTTCCCAGGCTGCCCTGTTGAGATGGAGGCAGCCTGGGCTGATACTAGAGCCCTAGGATGGGCACAGGTAGGCCTGGAGTTTGGTCCTGTTTCTGCCACTTGCTTCCTATGTGATATGGGGCAAGTCGCTTTCCATCTCTGAGCTAAGGTTACTTGTTTGTGTGTTCATCCACCCGTTCACCCGTCCAGCAAGCCTTTTGACTACCCTTCACCTCCTGTTGGATCAAGTCTCAGCTCCTTTACACAGCATTTAAGGCCCTTCACAGTCTGTACCATCTAGGAGGAAGCTGGATGAGAGGTTTTGTTTCCTGAATGGCTCTTGTTCTGCCCTCTGTCTTACCAGTTCTTCACACGCCTCATCTGAAACCACAGCTGGTCTCCTGTGCCACAGGCAACCTGGCAGGGGCACACTCTGGACACCTGAGCACAGGGAAGCTCTGTCTTTCTCTAGGAACTCTGGCTGCCTGGTGCTAACAGATTCAGGGTTTTGAAAGATGATTTTCCAGTTCCTGAGTTCAGGCCTAAACTTGGAGGTGGAAGAGAGGGCACCGAGGAGTAGGTTATATCAAGAACCAGGGAGGGCCAGCTGGCCAACAGGCTCAGTGAGGTAGCCTCTGGGTGGACAGCCCAGGGGAAAAAAAGGATGGGAGGACAAAGAGTTCTGTAGAAGCTGAGACCTGGAAGTGGACGTGGGCAGATTGGTTTGACTCAGAAATTGGGACTTGAGGTTGCTGCTGCCTTGATGGCCAGACTTTAGAGGAGAGCACAGCTTGGATGTGTTGGGAATGTGTCCTGTTCCATCGCTATGACTGTAGTGATTAGTTCAGGGACAGGTGCATGGCCCAAGAGTGGTCTTTCTGAGTGAATTCCAGGAATTGATCCTGAGCACTAGGGAAGAGACTTGTTCTTTTCTCATTGGACATGTATCTGGGAAGATGAAGCTTGGAATTGCTGGTAGCCATTTTTCTATAGATGTGAAGTCTGAGATTGAAACCAACAGAGACAGCAGAGCAGAGGCACAGCTAAACTGGGCGATGCCATTCTTTGAACCTAATGTGAAGCTTTGCCTGAAGCCAGCTGACCCTGGTCCTTTTTAGTTTCATGTACTCTTTTTTGCTTAAGCCAATTAGAATTTTAAAAAATTCACTTGCAACCAGAGGAGTCCTACCTGACACATATCCGATGATAAAATTTGTCTTCAGAAAGATCAATGTGATAGGGGAAGAGTCCTCAAGAGATCATCAGACCTCAGTCCCACCGGGACTCGGTGGAGCTCAATTGTTGATGACTGCCATCTTGTGTGGGATCTAATGGGGGCCCCACTGATCTAGAGACCAACAGTCTGGGGGCCCAAGACAGCTGCTCTTTGATTCCAAATGAGCTATGATCAGAGCCTGTCCACCTGGACACCGAGGCACCTGCCTTGTTGTGCCACATGTATCTGTGACTAGGAAGAGATTTGGCTGGTTACTGCCTAGCTCTATAGCCCAGTCGGCTCACGTAGTCCAGGGAAAAGGGATTAGTTAGACATCAGGACTAGGACTTGGCAAACCCATCTGGGGTAGAGGGTGCTTCTGAAAAGGGTCTACTTAGAAATAAAGGCTAGGAGAGAAATTCTGTGTCCCTCTGATGTCCATCATAGGCATACAAGCTGCCACTCCTGTCTGTGACTTACCCTTCTTCTTTTTTTTTTTTTTTTTGAGACGGAGTCTCGCTCTGTCGCCCAGGCTGGAGTGCAGTGGCCGGATCTCAGCTCACTGCAAGCTCCACCTCCCGGGTTTACGCCATTCTCCTGCCTCAGCCTCCCGAGTAGCTGGGACTACAGGCGCCCGCCACCTCGCCCGGCTAGTTTTTTGTATTTTTTAGTAGAGACGGGGTTTCACTGTGTTAGCCAGGATGGTCTCGATCTTCTGACCTCGTGATCCGCCCATCTCGGCCTCCCAAAGTGCTGGGATTACAGGCTTGAGCCACCGCGCCCGGCCTATGACTTACCCTTCTGACAGCTCTTCCCCAAATGGACTTCTGGGTCTCTACCTGGACAAAAGAGGGCTAGGCAGATAATTCAGGGCTTTTGGCCTGCAGAGTTTGAAACTGTAGCAGAGCAGAATGAAGATTAGATGGAACTGAACACTGGAACATACTACAATTGTCCCTTGATTTCTATGGGGGATTGGTTCCAGGACCTCCCACAGATACCAAAATCTGAGGATGCTCAAGTCCCTGGTATAAAATGGCACAGTATTTGCCTATAAGCTATGCACATCCTCTGTATACTTTAATCATCTCTCGATTACAGTCATGTGCCACACAATGATGATTAAGTCAACGATGGGCTACATATACAATGGGTCCCATAAGATTAAAATGGAACTGAAAAATTATTATTGCCTAGTGACAGCGTAGCCCTCATAAAGTCATAGTGCAATGCATCATTTATGTGTTGTGATGATAAACAACCATTCACATTGTTTCTGGTGTAAACAAACCTACTGCACTGCCAGTTGCATAAAAGTATAGCACATACAATTATGTGCAGTGCATAATACTTGATAAGATAATAAATGACTATGTTACTGGTTTATGTGTTTACTATATTATACTATACATTTTATCATTAGAGTGTACTCCTTCTAATTATAAAAAATTGTTCTGTAAAATAGCCTCAGGGGGTCCTTCAGAAGGTATTCCAGAAGAAGACACTGTTAGGATAGGAGATGACAGCTCTGTGCATGTTACTGCCCCTGAAGACCTTCCAGTGGGACAAGATGTGGAGGTGGAAAACAGTGATATGGATGATCCTGACCCTGTGCAGGCCTAGGCTAATGTGTGTGTTTGTGTCTTCATTTTTAACAAAAAAGTTTAAAGTTTTAGAGAAAAAAAAAAAGTTTATAAAAAATAGATGAAAGCTCATAGAATAATGATATAAAGAATTTTTGTACAGTTATACTATGTGTTTCAAGCTAAATGTTATTACAAAAGAGTCACAATTTGCAAAAATTAACAAGTTTACAAAGTAGAAAAGTTACAGTAAGTTAAGATTAATCTATTATTGAAGAAAGATAAAACTTTTAAAATAAATTTAGTGTGGCCTAATTGTACAGCATTTGTGAAGTCTACGATAGTGTGCAGTGATGTCCTAGGCCTTCACATTCACTCACTGATCACTCACCCAGAGCAACTTCCAGTCCTGCAAGCTCCATTTGTTCATTTTTAAATATTTTATGCTGTATTTTTACTGTATCTTTTCTTTGTTTACATATGTTTAAATACACAGATCCTTACTATTGTGTTACAGTTGCCTACAGTATTCAGTACAGAACATGCTGTAGAGGTTTGCAGCCTGGGAGCCACAGGCTACCCCATATAGCCTAGGTATGTGGTAGGCTATACAATCTAGGTTTATGGAAGTACACTCTGTGATGTTTGCACAACAAAATCACCTAATGACACATCTCTCAGACCATATCCCTGTTGTTAATGGATGCTTAACCGTACTGATAATAGCTAATAAAATGTAGATACTATGTAAATAGTTGTTATACTCTATTTCTTGGAAATAATGAAGAGAATAAAAGTCTGTATATGTTTAGGATGGATGCCACTTTTTTTTTTTGAACATTTCCCATCCACATTTGGTTGAATTCATGGCTATGGAACTCTTGGATATGGAGGGCCAAGTAGACATAGAATTGTAGTTTGTGGCCGGGCGCAGTGGCTCATGCCTGTAATCTCAGCACTTTGGGAGGCCAAAGCGGATGGATCACCTAAGGTCAGGAGTTTGAGACCAGCCTGATCAACATGGTGAAACTTTGTCTCTACAAAAAATACAAAAATTAACTGGGCATGGTGGCAGGCACCTGTAATCCCAGCTGCTCGGGAGGCAGAGGCAGGAGAATCGCTTGAACCTGGGAAGCGGAGGTTGCAGTGAGCCGAGACCTCACCATTGCACTCCAGCCTGGGCAATGAGAGCGAAACTCCATCTCAAAAAAAAAAAAAAAAAAAAAAAAAATTGTTGTTTGCTGGATTTCTGCTCAACAGAACAGAAATTACCTCAATACAAAATATTCTATAGTGCTCATTTCAGATGGAAATTCAGCTGTTCTCAACAACTTTTTTGTTGTTTGCATAGGTGATCCTCAACTTTGATATGTTCCATTTTTCACATAATTTTCGTTCATATATCTTTCACTTCTGTAACTATATACTGATAACTCAAACAGATACTTCATCCTTTAGTTGATGAATGGTGATTTTGCCTTCACTCTTGTGTGGCCACTTGCTACGTGCTGCTGCTTGGGGATAAAAGGCTGGGTTTCTACAGAGACAAGGGGGTATGGGAAACATTTATGGTAGAGCTGCCCCCCTTTTCCTCTGTGTGCCAAGAGAATCCCAAATTCTCTGAATGCCTGGACTTGTCCGTTGATAGCAAATTGTTGTACAATAAACAATTGGGTGTTTGCTTCCCAGGCCCATGCTCTCCTCTCCACCACTACAGTCCTTGCATCTGGTAAGGGTGGGAAGGGGGTTCAGTGGCCAATGGTCCTAGGTGATGGCAAGGGTGGTGTCACTGGCTGGGGATGGTGGAGGCTTTGCCATGTCACAGGAGTGGAGAAGATGAGGGCAGAGAGGAGTGGTGGAATCATGGAAGAGAAGCCACAGGCTCAACCTCTCAGGCCCCATGGAGCAACAGAAGGATGCTTGTGAAAGCTTTTATCTGTCAGGACCCAAGATAGGTATAATGCATGTGACAGGGATGGCAATTTTGCAAATATAAAGCAGGTATATTTAATTACTCATTACATCACTGTTTTCCCTCTGAGACCCAGCTACAAAAATTATCACTAGAGGGCAGGAGAGGTCTCTTTAGCAAGAAAGCATGTGTCCTAGCCCAGGGTACTGGCTTCTCCCGTAGTGTGGGGGCAGTGCTGACTAATGCTTCCCTGTTCACAACACACTTAGAAAGTGAGAATATGCGTATGGCACACTGGGGTTAGCTAAAGGGCATTTGGGAACACCTACATGGGAGCTAGTGAAAAAGATTCACATTTTCTTCATGTTATATTATTACAATAATATATGAAACGAAATATTAAATATTGAATTTATATAACGTTCTAAATAAAATCATTTAAATATTATATTGTTAAACATGAGCTTGCTTCAAATTAGCATATGCTTTTTTTATGTAGTTTTACCTTGAAATAGCTACATGGAATTTCTGATCAAGATTTTTAAGGGTTTCTTCAAATTCTTGTTTCAAATTTTGTTTGTTTCTAATTTTTAAATGTTTATAGATTTAGTGGATACAAGTGCCATTTTGTTACATGGATATACTGCAAAGTGGTGAAGTCTGGGCTTTTCCTGTAACTATCACGTGAATAGTGTACATTGTACCCATAATCATCATTAACAGGAAATTTTGTTTGTACGGATTGGTGATAAAAAGTTAAAAACAATTTTGCACCTACTAAAAATATATATACCAGTTGACACTATATAAAGACTGTAACGGCATTTTCTTTTTTTTCCAACAACAAATGCAGTGTTGAACTTTCTTGCGACACGCATTGGATTTAGCACCCTTCAAACCTTTTGGATTCAAGTGCACTTGGGTAGTGGTGAAGCCCTAATCTGCAGAATACACATGCGCTTTTCATCAGATATCCTGCAGCCAGTGTGGATGTGACTAAAGAGGCTCACCTGCCGAGAAAGACAGGAATAGCCCATATACATCGAGTGACTGTTGTCCTGATTTGTCCCGAAGGGCTCTGATTCATTCTTCTGACATGACATGACTACTCAGAGCACTTCCTTTTGCTCAAAAACAAACAAGAAGTGTGCCAGCTTGGTGTCGATACACAGTGTGGATGAATCTCGAAACATTGCCCCGAATGAAAGAAGCCAGACACAAAACAGTACATGCTGTATGATTCCATTTATTTGAAATTCCAGAACAGGCAAAACTAATTTGTAGTGATGGAAGACAGATGAGTAGTCGTCTCAGGCAGTGGTGGGGGTGAGTGACCACAGTGGGGAACATGGGGCTTTTGGGGGGTAGTGACAACGTTGTGTATCTTGATCATGGGAGTGGTGACACTGGTGGATCACCCTTGTATACATTTGCAGAAACTCATACCAATATATAGTTAAACTAGATGCATTTTATTGTATGTAAATTATACCTCATTAAAGTCAATTTGAAAAAAGAAACTGTACTATTTTGGACCATGAATGATATGGTTTCTGCACATATGCTTGAAGACAGATTCAGGCCTGCCATTGCTACTGTGGCCGCCAGGAGCTCCCTCCTTCTCTCCTTGCTCCCGGCCCCATCCCTCCTGGCTTGTGCTCTGTGCTCACTCGACACAAGGGACACACACTCCTCCAGTGGGTTTCTGGCCCTGTCCATGTGGGGGTGGCACACTATGCAGCAAGCTGCCAAAGGACATATCCCAGGGGGCGGCCTCCCTCGCCGCTTGGGATGAGATCACTGTCCTTGCTGTTTGATGGGGCCCACTCTTGGCTGCCCTCCAAAGAGCTGTAGGTGAGGTTCTCCCTAGAGATACCCAACCTGTGCACTCCAGCCGCTCTTACCTGAGGACCCAAGGCATCACCATTGTGCTCCACACCTGTGGCCCATCTGAAGCACTTCCACGGGGAAGCTCTGGCCTAGAGAAGGTACCTGTGCCTGTCCCTAAGGCTTACTTGTGAGGCTAGAGTAGAAAGGGGGAGGATCTGACATAAAGGAAGCAAATAAGCACCCATTTCTTGGTCCCAGGGAATTGTGGGAGGAAGAAGGAGGGAGGACAGGAGATGGTGGAGAGTGGAGGGCGGTGGCGGGGGCAATGCAAGGAGAAATGGAGTGGGAGGGGAAGAGAAGTGAGAGTGGTCAGCCGGATGGGTCTTAAATTCTCTTTCTGGGCTTTGGTCTAGAGCAAGTGTTGGCAAACTTTCCTGTAAAGGGCTAGATAGTAAATGTCTGAGGCTCTTGGGTTCATATGGTGTCTGTCACAACTACTCAACTCTGCCATTGCAGTGGAAAAGCAACCAAGGGCAATGGGTAAGTGAATAAATGTGGTCATGTTCCAAGAAAACTTTATTTATGGATGGTGAAATTGGAATTCATTTAATTTTCATGTGTCACAAAATACTCTTCTTTAGATTTTTTTTCTCAACAATTAAAAATGTAAAGACAATTTTTTTTTTTTTTTGAGACAGAGTTTTGCTCTGTTGCCCAGGCTGGAGCACAGTGGCATGATCTCAGCTCACTGCAACCTCCGCCTCCCAGGTTCAAGCGATTCTCCTGCCTCAGCCTCCTGAGTAGTTGGGATTACAGGCACACACCGCCACACCTGGCTAATTTTTGTATTTTTAGTAGAGATGGATTTTTTAGGCTGGGAGCCACTGCACCCGGCATAAAAAATGTAAAGACAATTCTTAGCTCATCATGCGCATAAAGTGGGTGGTGGGCCTAATTTGGCTGTTGGGGCATTGCTTGCCAACTCCTGGTTTAGAGTTGTGTATTTAGTGTGGGGGGTCCTGAGGGTGGAGGACTTAGGGAAAGGTGTGGCTTTTGGAATTCTGAGTGTCAGCATTGCTAGAGAAGCAATCACATTTAGCTTTTCTAGGATGTTTTCAGTTCCTGTGTGTTTTGTATGGAACCCAGAAGTTCTCTTAGCCCCTGGAGGCACTAATATATTTCAGATAAAACTCCCATCCATAATACAGATGTATTTTTTGACCTTCAGTCATTTGAATTTGACTTTCAAAGAAGTTTTCAGAAATCATTAGGCATGACATAAGTGAAATAATAAAAGAGGGTCATACAATGACATCAATATGTGCTTGGAATGCCTGGAACTAATGGTTATGAATAGTCAAATTCTGTGTTTTTGAGAGCTTAAAAAAAAGATGTGTGTGGGGTGACTACCTGGATAAAGTCCAGGGTGGGAGCCCCTTGAGGTACCACTATCAGTAGCTAATTTGACAGTGGAACAAGGATGCATTGCAGTCACTTCCTCTGGTACCGGGGCAGGCACGCCCTATGGGAAGGGGTGGGATTGGGCCTCTCTCTGGCCTTGCGTGATGCTGAACACCTGCACACATTCAGCAGGTGTGCTTTAGCTCTGACTGCACTTGTGGCTATCCATGGCCATCTCTGTTTTTTGCTTGCTGTCTTCTCCCTCCTGAGTCCCACGACTCACTCTCATTCTGCATCCCTGGATCCTTCCTTCCATGATTCCCTTTTCCTCCTCCTTGTTACAACACACACTGTCTTTTTGGTCTTGATCTTGGAGGCTTTTGATGAAATCAGGAGTTGGTACCTCAGAGTGGTGCTGTTGGACAGCTCCCAGCCCTCCCACTCTGGTCACTTGGTGGGGCTCTCCTGGGCCCAATGTTTGTGAATTGAGTGAGGGAAAATGGCAGTTTGGCTCAGGACTAGTAAGCTGGCTGGGCGTAGTGGCTCACGCCTATAATCCCAGCACTTTGGGAGGCTGAGTCACAGTCAGGAGTTCTAGACCAGACTGGCCAACATGGTGAAACCCTGCCTCTATTAAAAATACAAAAATTAGACAGGTGTGGTGGCTCACACCTGTAACCCTAGCTACTCGGGAGACTGAGGCATGAGAACTGCTTGAACCTGGGAGGCAGAGGCGGAGGTTGCAGTGAGCCGAGATTGCTCCACTGCACTCCAGCCTGGGTGACAGAGTGAGGCTCTGTCTCAAAAAACAAACGAACAAAAAAAATGAAAAAATAAAAACAAAAACCCAGGACTAGCTAAGCTGGATAACAGCCCTGGTTCCTTTCACGTCCTCCCCTGCCCCAGCCCAGGCAGCCCTGACTGCTGGTCTGCGTGTTACAGTGGCCTCTTGGGAGCTGGCCATCAGAGTCCTGCTGCTGGTGTGCTGTGGCTATGGGAGGGCTGGCCTCCCTGATTTCTTCTCTGCTCCCTTCCCTCACCCACTCTGCCCTTCTCCATTCAGCAGGCATCTTGTCTATGTAACCCACAGATTGTAATTGTGGTTTCCCAAGCCTGCACCCCAACCCAGGGGCTGTGCCATGCTGTGTGTGCTTCACAGCTGCCCCCCCTGAACCTAGTGCAGGGCTGGGCCCAGAGTGGGCCTTGATAACATTTGTTGTCTGGAATTGAATCATCAGCTCACTAGTGGAATCTGCCCAGGCCTGGCTAGAAACTGGGAGCTGTAGCCAGTCCCTCCTGCCCTGTCCTCAGGGGCCCTCAGCCACCGAGAATGCCTGCCTGTTGCTACACTGCAGAACATTTTGTCATGTTTACTAACAAGGAATCCGAGGGGTGGAGTGGGATGGGGACCAAGGAGGGAGTCCTGTAACACCACAGGGCAGCGAAGGATGGAGATGGACTTGGGGACAAGGTCAGGTTACAGAAAGGGACTTTGGTAGGAGCATTGACATGGGGCAGGGGCAGAGACAGCAGGAAACAGAGGGCAGGGGGAATGAGATGTGGGTTTCCTGTGGGGCCCTCCCTTCCTAGGAAGGATGGAGAGAAGCTGGATGCCTCCCATGCCTCGCAGGGAGAGCTATGCCTTACACGCATGTGAGAGCTTCCTTGGCATTCCTGGGGACTGATCACGGAGCACTGGAGACTCAAACTCACAACTCTCCTGAGTTCTTTTAAGAGGAGATTTCAACTCTCAGATTTTGTCTGCCGTGGGTGCCAGAGGATACTTGCTGTGGGAAAGGGCAATTTTAGGTGGAAGGAAGGGGATCTCTCTGGGCCCCATTGTTTTGTGGATAGTGTGAGGCACCCGTGAAGCCTTGGAGAAATGGTGGACTGGACCATAACAGCGTGGCCCTGGCCTAGGCTGACACTGCTGCTTGAGTCTTTAACATGTTTATTCTTTTCTTCACAAAGGACATTAAAAGGAGGCCTTTTAGCATCAGGTTATATGAAGGACAAGCAAAGTTAGGACTAATATGGGTCATCTTCCTGGAGCATCAATTTGATGTGAACATTGGAGGGGAATAGCACCCCCACCTATGTTTATATTAAAACAAATATACTAAATATACATAAAACAAAATACATAAAAAATATACATAAAACAAAAATACTGAATTTGCATAGATATATATTTAAGGAAATAGGGAGCCTGGAGAGAAATTTCGAGTTTTAGAGGCATATTTAGGCGATGCTCTCAGACCCTTGGAATTCGTGTTCTTTCCTCTGCCCTTAGCACTGTCACTTTGTCTATGTTTTACAAATGAGGAAAACAAGGTCTGGAGGGGTGTGTCAGCAACTTGCCTATGTGATAACACAGAACAAGGAGGTAAGGGTAGGACCGGAACCCACATTGCTGGGCTCTGCATTCAGCATGTTACCTGCTACACAATAGTGAATCTAGAGCTTCATGCTTTAGTATTTCGATATCAGTAGTGCCATGGAAATAAGCAAATCTCACCTGTCCAAGTAGTCTTTGGGCACAGCCCATGTTTCAAATCAATCAAGTCTAGTGGGAGGCAATATGGGGTAGTGGAAAGAGTTAGGGGCTGAAAGTCAAGAGACTGGAATTTACCTTTAACCAGTTCTTCGGATAATAAAGCTCTGTGACTTTAGGCAAATGGCTTAATGCCTCTGGGTTTACCTTCCCTATCTGTAACATGTGGTAGCTACACAAGATATTGCCTAACAGCCTGGCCTTCTATGATGTGGGACCACTGCTTGCCTTTCTAGAACCTTCAGACCTGTAGATGGGCTCTTCTTGGACATTCTGGAGTCCCTGGGGGAAAGGGAAGTCTGCAGCTCAGTTGGCCACCTCTGCATAACAAATACCAAGAGCACTGCAAGTGGAGCTTGGACAAGGTCTGGAAAATCAGCATTCTTCTGGATGCTTCCAGCCTTTGCTATAGATCATCTGCCTAGGAGGTTGGAAGCTACTCAAGCGGCTCAAGGAAAAGGTGTTGTGAGCATGCACCAGGTCATGAGATTGGAAGAGCTATCTGCTCCTGGCCTGAGGCCAGCACCCAAAGCTGTCCACATCTCCCAGGGACAGCAGCATCTTTCTTCTTTACTACTTTCTCTCTCCTCTCATCTTGATTGGCTTCCTCTGCCTGTACATAGCCAACTTGGCTACCAGCTAGAGTGGGAGTAACCCACAGCCCCTCAGTCTCCTCCAGAGAGGACTGTCAACAGGGCTGGCTGCTGAACTGGGGAAGATGGGAGGGTCTCACCATCCCATATGTAGATTTCACTTAATCTTCCTACTTTCGGTAAAGTGCTTCTTTAACTTCCTCTTTGCCAGGTATTGCTTATCCTTGAGTCTCTCTAGATCAATTTATCTGGAGATGAAATCATCTATAGCCTACCAGGGTAGTTTCCAGGCAGTGCAGCGTTAGGAGGAGGACTGGAGTAGGAACCCTTTCTTATAAACACTTCTGCCCTATCCACCTGTTTTCAGCCCCGTTTCTCACCCTGGCTCCAATGTATGAGGCTTTGTGGGGTTGGTGGTTGGAGCTTGCTTGCTTTTGCTAATATTTTTCTTTGCATTCACCTTGGTTTCAGCTCTCTCTGCTTTGCTAAGTTGGTTATCATCTAGCTTCTTACCTCTTCCAATAATTATTGACTTCTCTTGTCCTCTGTCATGTTCATGCCATTCTCTTTGTTCTTGTGGGCTCACTCTTTTTCTTTTTAACAAACTTTCATTACTTTTACTTTAATGGGTGTCAGGATGGAATGGACATACCACATATATTTACATCCCTATGTTTCGTTAGAAGTTCTAGTCACTGTTCAATACATTCTCTCGGTTCCATCAGTCCTTTGAAGCTATTCTTGTCAAGGAAACCAACATTTCCATGTTGCCAGATCTCATGGTCACTTTGCTGTCTGTCTTCATAATACTCAGTCTCTCAGCAGCATTCCACAACTTGACCACCCCGTTCTTGAAAAACTTGCTTCTTTTGACCTTCATGATAACACATGCTTCTGATTTGTCTGCTACATCCTTTGGGCATGCTTCACCCTCTTTTGGGAATTCCCATGGACTCTTTCTTTGGTCCTTTTCTTTTCTCTATCTATACACTTTCCCTAGTTGATCTCATCTAGTCCTAGGGCTTTAAACACCTTCTATATACCAATGGCTCCCACATATTTATCTGCAGCCTTGATAGCTTCCCTGAATCTCAACTACCTGCTCCTCCCAGACATCTCCATTTGGATGCCTAATCTTAAACTTAACTGGGTAAACTTGAACTCTTGATTTTCACCTCCAAACCAGTTCCTTCTTAGTATTTTCCATCAAAGTCATGCTCATACACTGAGTGGCTGAAGGCCAAAACTCAGGATCATGCTTCACTCAGCTCTTCCCTTCTCCTTTCCCATTTACTATATCAGCAAGCCCTGTCAGTGCCTTCATAATATATGATTAGTGAGTCTGCTTCTCCATTGCCACTGCTGACTGACTGCTCCTGTTAAAGCCACCATCATGTCTTGCCTGGGCTATTGCAGTTGACTCCTGAGTGGTTTCCTGGCTTCCACTATGGCCCTCCAAGGATCCACCTTCTGCATAGTACCCAAATGATTCCACTGAACATGTCTATCAGGTTATGCCACTCCTTTGTTTAAAAATTTCCAGTGATTTCCTGTTGCTGTTAAAATAAATTTCACACTTCTTACCAAGGCCTCTGCTATTCTGCAAACTCATTCTCTTTCCTTTTTAGAGATGAGGTCTTACTATTGCCCAGGCTGGAGTGCAGCAGCTTCATCATGTTTCACTGCAGCCTCAAACTCCCAGGCCCAAGTGATCCTCCTATCTCAGCTTCCCAAGTAACTAAGACAACAGGCATACACCACCTTACCTGGCTAATTTTAATTTTTTTTAAAAAGAGAGTGGGTCTTACTATGTTGCCCAGGCTGGTCTTGAACTCCTGGCCTCCCAAAGTGCTGGGATTATGAGTGTGAGCCACTGTGCCCAGCCTAAACTTTTTTCTTTTTTTTTTTTTTTTTACAGGCTTAAGCTACTCTGGCCTTTCTGGTCCTTTCCGATTCCTACCCCAGGACCTTTATACTTGTTCTTCCTTCTGCCCAAGAAGGAAGACTGCAGCCACAATCTTGACTCTCACTGCAGCCACAACTCGTCATCACTCAGGCGCAAGCTCATACATTCTCAGAGAGGCTCTCTTAGTCTATTTTATCTAAAGTAGGAACCCCTTCTCCCAAATCATTTGCTAGAACAGTGGTCCCCAACCTTTTTGGCACCAGGGACTGGTTTCGTGGAAGACAATTTTTCCAGGAATGGTTTTGGGATGAAACTGTTCCACCTCAGATCATCAGGGATTAGATTTTCATAAGGAACATACAACCTAGATTCCTCCATGTGCAGTTCACAATAGGGTTCGCACTCCTATGAGAATCTAATGCTACCACTGATCTGACAGGAGGTGGAGCTCTGGTGCTAATGTGAGCAATGAGGAAAGGCTGTAAATACAGAAGAAGCTTCACTTGCTTGCTGGCCCACGGCTCACCTCCGCTGTGCAGCCCAGTTCCTAACAGGCCATGGACAGGTACTGGTTCATAGCCCTGGGGATCTGTGCTCTAGAACATCACTTTGTTTTGCTTGTCTTAAAAAATTCATAGTAGGTATCATTATCCAAAATTATTTTGTTTATTTGTTTACTTGCATACCAGCTAACTCTCCCCATTAAAAAATGGACTCTGTGAGAAAGGGTCCTTGTCTGTATTGCTCATTTTTCATATCTTTATCTTCCACAGTGCTTGGAATACAATAGGTGCTCAGTACATAGCTGTACTCTAAATGAATGAATGACCAGTTAAGCTAAAGGGACTAGGAGCAGAGACAGCCCCTGGAGAGGGGGATGTGGGTAGAACGGGCATTCCACAGTGTGTCTCTTGAACTTTTGCTTCATCCTAGGCCAGAGTATGACACAAAGTCTTCTAATTTTATAAAGGGTCAGCAAGCACAAATTGAAGGGAAAGGTGAGGGCAGGGGCAGTGGGTGTGGGGAGCGTGGCACGGCTCAGTGAAGGTGCAGTAGGTGTTGCTCTGCAAAGATTTTGTTCCATTCTTTTGTCCCAAGCGGCACAGCGTTTTCATTGTGACGTTCTGTAACTTTCTGTGAATTTTTTTTTTTACAGCCTTTGGGTAATTTTCCACGTGGTCAGCCAGCTCCATCAAGTGCAATGGTGAGGAGTGGGACTCACAATGGCTGGGAGGCCCCGAGACCATCAGACAGGGAAGACGCGTGTCATTTGCACCCGGCACTGACTCCCAGCTCCCCTTTGTGTAGGAGGCTCCTGGACTGTGACATACAGGATGTTCCTTTGTGGCTCTTTTTAAAGAAGCATATTTTTCCTCCATGTTAAAACTAATATCTGTGGTTTATAGCTCGGAGCAGATGTTAAGAGAACACTCTCCCTAAGAGTTTGGACTGGAGTGTGGGCAATGGCTATTTATCACAGTTTCCTTTCCTTTGTGTTTCCCTGTGGTTATTGAAGTTTTTGGCTTGGGGAAAAACAACAAAAACAAAAATAGCAACATATTTATGAACAAAGAGAGCTAAAACTTAACATCTGGAAGAGAGGAAAGAGGGGAGTCAGGTACCTGAAAATATTTCCTTTAGGAGTGACTGGAGGCTCCAGGGGGATCACAGCACTCCTGTGGAATTTTTACAGAACTAAGGAAGACTGGAGTCAGCCAAACTTTTGAAACCTCAGCATGCTAAACCTCAACTCCTGCTGCCGCCGACCGAGCGCTGGTGGCGGCTTCCCCAGGACCTCCCACCTCCTTCCTGATGTGCCTGCAGTCCTGGAGCTGCGATCGCCTCTTCTTTAGCTTCTTAGAAAAGAGGCAGCATGAGAAAAACGCTCACTCACCTTGCAGAAACTTGGAATCTCTCAGCGACACGTTCTCTCTCTCTCTCTCTCTTTTTTCCTTTGAGATGGGGTCTCTTTCTGCAGCCAGGCTGGAGTGCAGTGGCACCATCTCGGTTCACTGCAACCTCTGCCTCCTGGGTTCAAGCGATTCTCCCGCCTCAGCCTCCAGAGTAGCTGGGACTACAGGCGCACACCACCATACCCACCTAATTTTTGTAGTTTTGGTAGAGATGGGGTTTCACCATGTTGGCCAGAATAGCCTCTTTCTCTTGACCTTGTAATCGACCTGCCTCGGACTCCCAAAGTGCTGGGATTACAGGCGTGAGCCACCGCGCCTGGCACGTTCTTATTAACTTGATGGCACAGTTGGCTGGCAGGTTCCCAGGTCATGTTCTCAGTGATTGGAGTTCTTGCTGTTTCTTGGACTCCTTCATGTCTTACCCAGTCCTTAGTCCCTTCCTTGCTTCTTAATTAATTTATGTCCTTGTGTAATATGTGGCACACCCACATACCCATGAGGCATGTTTAGGCTGTGTTTTTTAATGTTCTGGCTTGTCCTACATTTGCTAAGGGGGCAAGGACAGCAGTTACCTGGTTGGCTCCATTCGGGCAGCAGGACCAAAACAGTGACTACCTGTTGGAATCTACCTGGCCTAGGGATCTTTTTTTTTTTTTAAATAACAACAAGCATTTCTTATTACCATATCCAGAGAGGAGTTTTGTTTTCTCCTGAACTCTGTAAAGACAATGGCAACACAGAGGTCAGTCCAGAATGACTATACTGGCACTAGGAGATGAGAACTATGCAAGTGGAATTAAGCAAGTGTGTAGACACAAAATCATCACAAAAAGGGTGAAGTGCTGTTCAGTTATTGATGCCAGTCCCTCTTCTCTAGGGGACTGTGACAGCTGTAGCCAGATGTGGCCAGGAGATTATCTCTGTCCTGATTTTGTCAGCATCCTCTTCATTTATTGTCTGGTTTTGCTTCTAAGTCCTTTTCTGCATCTCAAGCTGTCTGCATGCCATACTGTCTGCATTGAAATGATTTGCTTTCTTAAAATGGGTCTTGGCCAGGCACAGTGGCTCATGCCTGTAATCCCAGCACTTTGAGAGGCCAAGGACTCCTGAGGTCAAGAGTTCGAGACCAGCCTGGCCAACATGGTGAAACCTCGTCTCTACTAAAAATACAAAATTAGCCATGTGTGGTGGCACACGCTGGTAATCCCAGCTGAGACAGGAGAATTGCTTGAACCCGGGATGCAGAGGTTGCAGTGAGCCGAGGTTTTGCCACTGCAGTTCAGCCTGGGCAAGACAGAGTGAGACTCCATCTCAAATAAAAAGGGTCTTAATATCAATAGTAGGGAATTCTCAGTCTGTCCATCAGCAGGTGCTGAAAGCTCACAGTAAAGGAGAAAATCTTCAATAGCTATTTTTTCTTTAAAGAGAGGGGGTCTTGTTCTGTCACCCAGGGCAGATGCAGTAGTGTGGTGATCATGGCTCACTGCAGCTTCGACCTCCCTGGGTCAAGTGATCTTCCCGTGTCAGCCTCCCAAGTAGCTAGGACTACAGGTGTGTGCCACCACACCCAGGTAATTTTTAATATTTTATAGACATCTGGCTATGTTGCTCAGGCTGGTCTCAAACTCCTGGCCTCAAGCAATTCCTCCATCTTAGCCTCCTGAGTTGCTGGGATTATAGGCATGAGCCACTGCTCCAGGCCCAGTAGTCATGTTTTTGAGGAAGTTTACTTTTATCCAGCATGTTTGGCTCTGCATGTGTTCCTTAAGATACCAGGGACTGCCTTTGGGTCACAAAGCCAGCATGACACTAACATGGGTCTCAATATTCTTTGCTTGATAGCTTTGGACCTGAACCTCACCTGACAGCTCCACACACTGTGTTCTGGCTTGTTCCTAATCCTGCCAGTTCCTGACCTGGCATTGTTCCATGTTTGGCTTCACCTTGTCTTTTGCACGTAATATTTGATCCATGCTGCTGGTTCTATTCCACCTATGGCAACCGGAATAAAAACTCTATTTCCAGCCTTGTTTCTAAAGCTCTTCCTTGGCTTAGATCTGTCTAGGTGGCTTCTACTAGCCTTGTCCAGTTGAGGAGCATGGCCTAGACACCTGTGAGGGTCTCTGCCTGCCTCCAGCTGTGCCCAGGATTGGCTTCTCCTCAGCTGTGCCTCATGCTGGGCCACGTCATCGAAGCAGACTGGTCAGCAGGGGTGGATGCTGACCAACAAAGGGCTCCTTACTGTCAAAAGTCATCAATTCCCCATCCTTCTGGTCTCCTACCATTAAACATCTGTAGCCACTTGGGGTTTTGACTTTTAACTATTTCTTGACCACATACCTTCATTACCCTCCAGAGAGCACCCTTTTAGAAATAAATGTAATAGTTATTACATTTGTTCAATGATTTATAGTCAACAGAGCACTTTATTATATTCGCATATATTATCTCATTTCCATACTTTCTTCTTTTTTTAAGCAAACATAAAATAATTTTATCAGATACAACAAAAATTAAAACATAATAAAAGTATCACATATAATGTTATATTACCTTTTAAATATAATACAGAAAAATACTACAAAATAAGAAATACAAAACCAAAACCTAGATAAGATTTTATTAATTATGATGGGTGTGCTTGCCTGTTCATAAGTTCCTTCCAGTCTGGAACACAGGAAGATAATGCTACCCACACAGCTGCGGCACCATTCGACACATTTCTTTCTGTTGCTTTTAACTGAGTTAACATAGAACACCCTAGTTCACACAAACTAGTTGTGAATGGTAGTAATAGCAGGACACTCTTTCTACTTAACAAAGGAAAGTCTTCCTTTACCTTAATCCAAAATGCTGATAAACTTAAGGTCTCATAATCATTCTTCAATGTATATGAATGACTAAGCTGAGATAATTCATTCTCTTCTTCAGGCACCAGTTACTAATTAAGCCCAATTATTGATTCCAGGTTTCAAAAAGCAAGTGGATTTTCTTTTTTTTGAGACGGTCACCAGGCTGGGGTGCAGTGATACAATATCGGCTCACTGCAACCTCCTCCTCCCAGGTTCAAGCAATTCGCCTGCCTCAGCTTTCCGAGTAGCTGGGACTAGAGGCGTGCACCATAAGCCCAGCTAATTTTTGTATTTTTAGTAGAGACGGGGTTTCACCTTGTTGGCCAGGATGGTCTTGATCTCCTGACCTCGTGATCTGCCTGCCTCAGCCTCCCAAAGTGCAGGGATTACAGGCGTGAGCCACCACATCTTGCCGCAAGTGCATCTTTTACCCAACCGTTTTCCCTTAATGTTTCAAATTTTTCTTCTGAAAAGAAATGTTTAAAAGTTTGAGATAGAGAAGTGAGATTCAACAATATCTCTAATTTTATTTCTTTCAAATGTTTTCATTAATAATATTCTCTTCAATGTGTTGCAAAAATCTTGGAAACATGTAGTAGCTAGGACAGTTACTTTTAAGTCTTGCTTGCCATAACAATGATGTCTTTCGAAATCCCTGGATATGTTTGACATGTTGGAATACATCACAGGGGAACACAATACATTTTTTCCCTGTGGTTTTAAACTCAGTTCATTAAGAATACCAAAAATATCAGTTAAATATGCCAATTTTTTAATCCAAATGTCATCTTCAAAAATATTTGTCAAATGAGATTTTTTTCAATGAGAGAAAAAGTAAATCTGATTTCTGAACTCATAAACCCTGCTTAGTATTTTCCCTTGAGACAACCAATGACCTTTGGTATGACACAGAAAGTGGATACAATTAGTTCCAATCTCTGAACAAAATGTTTCAAGAAGCTGGTTGTTCAGTGAGTTTCCTTTAATAAAACTGACAACTTTGACTGCATTTTTCAATACTTCCATGAGATTCTGTGGAATTTCTCTGGATGCTAAATCTTCATGATGTAGAAAACAATGATTCCACACAGTACAACTATTAGTCACTTCTAGTAATTTTTTAATTACTCTGCTATGTTTTCCAGTTCCGTTTGCTGTGCTGTCACCTGCAATTCCTTTACAGTTTTTCCAGTTTAATTTATATTGACCAACTATGTGCCTTTCTAATCCTGTAAAAATATCTGATCTACTTGGGTGTGAGGTTATTTAAAAAACACAAAAGACCCTTCATAAAATCATCTTTCCACGCCTATCTGACGTAAACTGAATGTCTTGTGCAGCTCCCAATATTATCAGTGCTTTCGTCACACTGGATTGCAAAATCTATACCAGACTGTTACCAAGCAATAAGCATTGTTTCTAAATACTCTGCAATAGTACAAACCCAAAGAGATAATTGTGTTATCATTAGGTACAGTTTTTAATTTATCAGCTGATTTCTCATCAAAAATCGTATGCATCGTATCCAAACATACTGGAAGAATAATTTTTTCAGCAGCTGTGTTAGCTATGTTCTTTTTGCCACATGGTATGCAACTAGATATGATGATAAGACTTTCTCACTAACAGTAGTAGAGCAACTAAGAAATTGTGTTGATAATTTTATGTCTTTTTTATTTCTTTGAAAATATTACTTATCAATAAGTTTAGCATGCTGAATTTCTAAGTGCCTTTTAAATTTAGGTTTTAAGATTTCATTTGCAAGAATATTATCACAAATAACACACTGAGGTCTGTCGTTTTCAATGGGCTTTTCACATTTGATAAAGCCATACTTTAAGTAATCTTCATAATAGCGTCTTGCACTTAAGTTTTTCTTTTTGAAATGAGGCTCAAATGAAGTTTAAGTTTGCAGATTAGAGTCTGTGTTTTTCTCTATATTGTCACTACTCACACTTCCAAATACAACAGATGAACTTGAACATGCTTCTGTATATTTCAGTTCATGATTCCTCTTTCTTTTAATAAAGAAATTATGCATTTTAATAGCAATTTGTTCCAGTTTGATTAAAATGGTGTAATTGGTACTAACTCAAAAAAGAAGAAAAAAATACACATACACACATATATATATAGTTTAAATGACATCTTTTCAAAAACTACACTCCAAGTTTGCAATTGAATCTCAGTTGAATATCTCTAGTTTCAAATCATTGTAATATAAAACTTGACTGCACAACATTAACTTTGCTAATATGAAAACCAAGCAAGACATCCAAGAGCAAGTGACTGAAAACCACTTCTTAGCCAGTATACGTTCTATTCATCATATCCCCTCCGTCAAACACCTTTCTCACATATTGAAATTGACCTCAGTATTCCTTGCAACATGCACAATTCAGACAAAGGATCCATGCAAAGCACATTGATATTTTACATTTTTAAAATTATACTTTAAGTTCTGGGATACATGTGCAAAACATGCAGGTTTGTTACATAGGTATACACGTGCCATGGTAGTTTGCTGCACCCACCAACCCATCGTCTACATTGGATATTTCTCCTAATGCTATCCCTGCCCCAGCCCCCCACCTCCCAACAGGCCCCAGTGTGTGATGTTCTCCTCCCTGTGTCCATGTGTTCTCATTGTTCAACTCCCACTTATGAGTGAGAACCTGTGGTGTTTGGTTTTCAGTTCTTGTGTTAGTTTGCTGAGAATGATGGTTTCCAGCTTCATCCATGTTCCTGCAAAGGACATAAACTCAAGCTTTTTTATGGCTGCATAGTATTCCATGGTATCTATGTACCACATTTTCTTTATCCAGTCTATCATTGATGGGAATTTGGATTGGTTCCAAGTCTTTGCTATTGTGAACAGTGCAGTAATAAACATATGTGTGCAAGTGTCTTTATAGTAGAATGATTTATAATTCTTTGGGTATATACCCAGTAATAGGATTGCTGGGTCAAATGGTATTTCTAGTTCTAGATCCTTAAAGAATTGCCACACTGTCTTTCATAATGGTCGAACTAATTTACTCTCCCACCAACAGTGTAAAAGCATTCCTATTTCTCCACATCCTCTCCAGCATCTGATATTTCCTGACTTTTTAATGATCACCATTCTAACTGGTGTGAGATGGTATCTCATTGTGGTTTTG
Source organism: Colobus angolensis palliatus (assembly GCF_000951035.1). Lineage (NCBI taxonomy): Eukaryota > Metazoa > Chordata > Mammalia > Primates > Cercopithecidae > Colobus > Colobus angolensis. The sequence goes on from NW_012115921.1 coordinate 2,110,705, forward strand.
ATTTGCATTTCACTAATGACCAGTGATGATGAGCATTTTTTCATATGTTTATTGGCCACATAAATGTTTTCTATTGAGACATGTCTGTTCATATCCTTTGCTGACTTTTTGATGGGGTTGTTTGTTTTTTTCTTGTAAATTTGTTTAAGTTCTTTGTAGATTCTGTATATTAACCCTTTGTCAAATGGATAGATTGCAAAAATTTTCTCCCATTCTGTAGGTTGCCTGTTCACTCTGATGATAGGATTTTTT
>NW_012115921.1:2111006-2114102 GCF_000951035.1 Colobus angolensis palliatus
TTTTGCTGTGCGGAAGCTCTTTAGTTTAATTAGATCCCATTTGTCAATTTTGACTTTTGTTACCATTGCTTTTGGTGTTTTAGACATGAAGTCTTCGCCCATGCCTATGTCTTGAATGGTATTGCCTAGGTTTTCTTCTAGGGTTTTTATGGTTTTAGGTCTTACATTTAAGTCTTTAATCCATCTTGAGTTAATTTTTGTATAAGGTGTAAGGAAGGGGTCCAGTTTCAGTTTTCTGCATATGGCTAGCCAGTTTTCCCAACACCATTTATTAAATAGGGAATCCTTTCTCTATTGCTTGCTTTTGTCAAGTTTGTCAAAAAGCAGATGCCTATAGATGTGTGGCATTATTTCTGAGGCCTCTGTTCTGTTCCATTGGTCTATATGTCTGTTTTGGTACCAGTACCATGCTGTTTTGATTACTGCAGCTTTGTAGTATAGTTTGAAGTCAGGTAGCGTGATGCCTCCAGCTTTGTTCTTTTTGGTTAGGATTATCTTGGCTATACGGGCCCTTTTTTGGTTCCATATGAAATTTAAAGTGGTTTTTTCTAATTCTGTGAAGAAAGCCAATGGTAACTTGATGGGGATAGCATTGAACTTATAAATTACTTTGGGCAGTGTGGCCATTTTCATAGTATTGATTCTTCCTATTCATGAGCATGGAATGTTTTTCTATTTGTTTGTGTCCTCTCTTGTTTCCTTGAGCATTGGTTTGTAGTTCTCCTTGAAGAGGTCCTTCACATCCCTCGTAAGTTCTATTCCTAGTTCTATTCCTAGGTATTTTATTCTCTTAGTAGCAATTGTGAATGGGAGTTCACTCATGATTTGGCTCTCTGTTTGTGTTATTGGTGTATAGGTGCAAACGCCTGTGAGTTTTGCACACTGATTTTGTATCCTGAGACTTTGCTGAAGTTCCTTATCAGTTGAGGAGATTTTGTGCTGAGATGATGGGGTGTTCTAAATATACAATCATGTCATCTGCAAAGAGAGAAAATTTGACTCCCTCTCTTGTTATTTGAATACCCTTTATTTTTTTCTCTTGCCTGATTGCCCTGACCAGAACTTCCAATACTATGTTGAATAGGAGTGGTGAGAGAGGACATCCTTGTCTTGTGCCGGTTTTCAAAGGGAATGCTTCCAGCTTTTGCCCATTCAGTATGATATTGCCTGTAGGTTTATCATAAATAGCTCTTATTATGTTGAGATACGTTCCATCAATACCTAGTTTATTGAGAGTTGTTAGCATGAAGTGGTGTTGCATCTTGTCAAAGGCCTTTTCTGCATCTGTTGAAATAATCATGTGGTTTTTGTCATTGGTTCTGTTTATGTGATGGATTACATTTAGTGATTTGCATATGTTGAACTAGACTTGCATCCCAGGGATGAAGCTGACTTGATTGTGGTGAATAAGCTTTTTGATGTGCTGCTGAATTTGGTTTGCCAGTATTTTATTGAGGATTTTCACATCAATGTTCATCAGGGATATTGGCCTGAAATTTTCTTTTTCTGTTGTGTCTCTGCCATGTTTTGGCATCAGGATGATGCTGGCCTCGTAAAAGGAGTTAGAGAGGAGTCCCTCTTCTTCTATTGTTTGGAATAGTTTCAGAAGGAATGGTACCAGCTCCTCTTTGTACCTCTGGTAGAATTCGGCTGTGAATCTGTCTGTTTCTGGCCTTTTGTTGGTTGGTAGGCTATTCATTACTGTCTCAATTTCAGAACTTGTTATTGGTCTATTCAGGGATTTGACTTCTTCCTGGTTTAGTCTTGGGAGGGTGTATGTGTCCAGGAATGTATCCATTTCTTCTAGATTGTCTAGTGTATTTGCGTAGAGGTGTTTATAGTATTCTCTGATGGTAGTTTATATTTCTGTGGGATTAATGGTGATATCATGTTTATCATTTTTTATTGTGTCTATTTGATTCTTCTGTCTTTTCTTCTTTATTAGTCTGGCTAGTGGTCTATTTTGTTGATCTTTAAAAAAAACCAGCTCCTAGATACACTGATTTTTTTGAAGGGTTTTTCGTGTCTCTATCTCCTTCATTTCTGCTCTGATCTTAGTTATTTCTTGTCTTCTGCTAGCTTTTGAATTTGTTTGCTCTTGCTTCACTAGTTCTTTAAATTGTGATGTTAGGGTGTCAATTTTAGATCTTTCCTGCTTTCTCCTGTGGCCATTAAGTGCTATAAATTTCCCTGTAAACACTGCCTGAGCTGTGTCCCAGAGATTCTAGTATGTTGTGTGTCTGTTCTCATTGGTTTCAAAGAACTTATTTATTTCTACCTTAATTTTGTTATTTACCCAGTAGTCATTCAGGAGCAGGTTGTTCAGTTTCCATGTAGTTGTGTGGTTTTGAATGAGTTTCTTAATCCTGAGTTCTAATTTGATTGCACTGTGGTCTGAGAGACTGTTTGCTACGATTTCTATTCTTTTGCATTTGCTAAGGAGTGTTTTACTTCCAATTATGTGGTCTATTTTAGAGTAAGTGTGATGTGGTGCTGAGAAAAATGTATATTCTATTGATTTGGGGTGGAGAGTTCTGTAGATGTCTCTTAGGTCTGCTTGGTCCAGAGCTGAGTTCAAGTCCTGAATATCCTTGTTAATTTTCTGTCTTGTTGATCTGTCTAATATTGACAGTGGGGTGTTAAAATCTCCCATTATTATTGTGTGGGAGTCTAAGTTTCTTTGTAGGTCTCTAAGAACTTTATGAATCTGGGTGCTCCTTTATTGGGTGCATCTATATTTAGGATAGTTAGCTCTTATTGTTGTGTTGATACCTTTAACATTATGTAATGCCTTTCTTTATCTCTTTTGATCTTTTTTGGTTTAAAGCCTGTTTTATCAGAGACTAGGATTACAACCCCTACTTTTTTTGCTTTCCATTTTCTTGGAAAATATTCCTCCATCCCTTTATTTTGAGCCTATGTGTGTCTTTGCAAGTGAGATGGGTCTCCTGAATACAGCACACTGATGGGTCTTGACTCTTCATCCAATTTGCCAGTCTGTGTCTTTTAATTGGGACATTTAGCCTGTTTACATTTAAGGTTAATATTGTTATGTGTGAATTTGATCCTGTCATTATGATGCTAGCTGGTTATTTT
>NW_012115921.1:2114152-2136016 GCF_000951035.1 Colobus angolensis palliatus
TCTTTTAATTGGGACATTTAGCCTGTTTACATTTAAGGTTAATATTGTTATGTGTGAATTTGATCCTGTCATTATGATGCTAGCTGGTTATTTTGCCTATCATTTGATGCAGTTTCTTCATAGTGTCAATGGTCTTTACAATTTGGTATGTTTGCAGTGGCTGGTACTGGTTGTTCCTTTCCATATTTACTACTTCCTTCAGGAGCTCTGGTAAGGCAGGCCTGGTGGTGACAAAATCTCTCAGCATTTGCATGTCTGTAAAGGATTTTGTTTCTCCTTTGCTTATGAAGTTTAGTTTGGTTGGATATGAAATTCTGGGTTGAAAATTCTTTTCTTTAAGGTTGAATATTGCCCCCTCTCTCTTCTGGCTTCTAGGGTTTCTGCAGATAGATCTGCTGTTAGTCTGATGGGCTTCTCTTTGTGGGTAACCCGACCTTTCTCTCTGGCTGCCCTTAACATTTTTTCTTTCATTTCAACCTTGGTGAATCTGATGATTATTTGTCTTGGGGTTGCTCTTCTCAAGGAATATCTTTGTGGTGTTCTCCATATTTCCTAAATTTGAATGTTGGCCTGTCTTGCTAGGTTGGGGAAGTTCTCCTGGATAATATCCTGATGAATGTTTTCCAACTTGGTTCCATTCTCCCTGTCATTTTCAGGTACATCAATCAAACTTAGGTTTGGTCTTTTCACATAGTCCCATATTTCTTGGAGGCTTTGTTCTTTCCTTTTCATTCTTTTTTTCTCTAATCTTATCTTCAGACTTCATTTCATTCATTTGATCGTCAGTCACTGATATCCTTTCTTCTGTTTGATCAATTCTGGTATTGTTACTTGTATATGCTTCACGAAGTTCTTGTGCTATGTTTTTCAACTTCATCAGGTCATATATGTTCTTCTCTAAACTGATTGCTGTAGTCAGCAATTCGTCTAACCTTTCTTCAAGATTCTTAGCTTCCTTGCATTGGGTTAGAACATACTCCTTTAGCTTGGAGGAGTTTGTTATTGCATACCTTCTGAAGCCTACTTCTGTCAATTGGTCAAACTCATTCTCCATCCAGTTTTATTTGCTTGCTGGTGAGGAGTTGTGATCCTTTGGAGGAGAAGAGGCATTCTAGTTTTTGGAATTTTCAGCCTTTTTGCACTGATTTTTCTTCATCTTTGTGGGTTTATCTACCTTTAGTCTTTGATGTTGGTGACCTTTGGATTGGGTTTTGGTGTGGATGTCCTTTTTTTATGTTGATGGTATTCCTTTCTGTTTGTTAGTTTTCCTTGTAACGGTCAGGCCCCTCTGCTGCAAATCTGCTGGAATTTGCTGGAGGTCCACCCCAGACCCTGTTTGCCTGGTTATCACCAATGGAGGCTGCAGCACAAGAAAGATTCCTGCCTGTTTCTTCCTCTGGGAGCTTTGTCCCAGAGGGGCACCTGCCAGATGTCAGCTGGAGCTCTTCTGTAAGAAGTCTCTGTCCATCCTGCTAGGAGGTGTCTCCCAGTCAGGAGGCACAGGGGTCAGGGACCCACGTGAGGAGGCAGTCTGTCCCTTAGCAGAGCTCAAGTGCTGTGCTGGGAGATCTGCTGCTCTCTTCAGAGCTGGCAGGCAGGAATGTTTAAGTCTGCTGAAGCTGCGCCCACAGCTGCCCCTTCCCCCAGATGCTCTGTACCAGGGAGATGGGAGTTTTGTCTATAAGCCTTTGACTGGTTCTGCTGTCTTTCTTTCAGAGATGCCCTGCCCAGAGAGGAGGAATCTATAGAGACAATCTGGCTACAGCAGCTTTGCCGAGCTGTGGTGGGCTCCATCCAGTTTGAACTTCCCCATGGCTTTGTACACATGGTAAGGGGAAAACTGCCTACTCAAGCTTCTGTAATGGTGGACGCCCCTCTCCACACCAAGCTCAAGCATCCCAGGTGGACTTCAGACTGCCAGACTGGCAGCGAGAATTTCGAGGCAGTGTATCTTAGCTTGCTGGGCTCCAAGGAGGTGGGATCTGCTAAGCTAGACAACTTGGCCCCCTGGCTTCAGCCCCCTTTCCAGGAGAGTGAACGGTTCTGTCTCACTGGCATTCTAGGTGCCACTGGGGTATGAAAAAAACTCCTGCAGCTAGCTCGGTGTCTTCCCAAATGGCTGCCCAGTTTTGTGCTTGAATCCCAGGGCCCTGGTGGTGTAGGCACCTGAAGGAATCTCACCTGGGTTGCGAAGACTGTGGGAAAAGTGTAGTATCTTGGCTAGAGTGTACCATTCCTCATGGCACAGTCCCTCACGGCTTCTCTTGACTAGGGGAAGGAGTTTCCTGACCCCTTGTGCTTCCCAGGTGAGGTGACACCCCACCCTGCTTCAGCTCATCCTCTGTGGGCTGTACCCACTGTCTAACCAGTCCCAATGAGATGAGCTGGATACCTCAGTTGGAAATGGAGAAATCACCTGCCTTCTGTGTTGATCTAGCTGGGAGCTGCAGGCGGGAGCTGTTCCCATTCAACCGTCAACCATCTTGCCAGCCACCTACATGTTTTTTTTTTTTTAAAGTTTATTGTGACTCACAGAATTAATTTCATGCCTCACTAATGGGTCACACACATAGTATAAAAAATACTCACAGAGAGACATATTGTGCCCTTTGCTGCATTGGTGCCTCGAGTATGTCAGCTTGATGAAAGAGACTAGCTGATCTGCTAGACTGTTGGCTTGTATAAGAACATCTTGAAGTGGTAGGAATGTATCTTAAGTTTTCATTCCTGATACTTTTTCATGGGAAGAGTTTTTAAGAGTGCCAGCTATGCTATGATCTAGTGAGGAGTCAATGAGGTTTTCCACAGTTTGGTTAAATATCAGGTTGGAGCTGATGATATATTTTATGGAACTCTCCTGGAGTGCATCCTTGACCTCCAGCTCAGCTGCTGCAACCTGGCCAGGCCCAGGACTGCAAGCCTCATGTCTCTCCAGTGGAACTGCAGTTGGGCTTGCCCCCGATTCCCTCCAAAACACCACTTCCCCATACTCTCTTCTAATTTCTTTTGCAAAGAAGACTGAAAGCTTATCCATTAGGCACATTAGGGACCAAGGCCTATAAAAAAGTATTAATTTTAATTTCTTTTAAATATAGAAAAATGAATATAAAATATGTAACAATGAATTCAAACTGGATTATATGTGTCTTTATACTCATGAACTCATAAAATATAATTTTAAGTATTATTTTATGGAGGAAGGACCTCAGGAAGACAAAAGTATTGGGGGCTCATGAAAGCCATAAATAATGTGGCCCTGATAGAACCCTGACTCATTGGTCATTTTGGTGCATTGATTTGCTGTGTAAATTTGGATACATTTCTTAACATAAGAGTTTTTTTTCTGCCAGAAAAATGAGAAGAAAAATTTCTGTACCTGCTCATTTCCCAGGGCTTTTGTTAAGACAAAGGAAATAACTCTGACAGTGTCTAAACTTTTCAGAACACAGGCTTATATAATAGGACTATTTCAATTGCACATAACAGGTATCCATCTAAATCAACATAGAAAGAAAGGAAATATATTGGCTGTCATAACTGAAAACTCTAGCTTTCAGCTTTAAGTGTAGCTGGCTCAGGAAACCCAAAAATTTTGCCAGGAATCTTTCTCTCTTTTCCTGTCTTGTGGGCCTGCTTCTCTCTATGATGAATTTCTTCCCTAGCACACTTTTCCCACATGTTGAAAGAATCTCAAAGACTCCAGGTTTTCAGAATTCTTAAGCTTGTGACCTCAGAAGAAGGGATTCCTCCTAGAGACCCAACCTGTTCCTCAGAGGACTCCAACTGCTCCTTGCTTGGGTGTCTTGGGCATCCCTGTGTCCAGGGGATGGGTCTTCGGTCTGGCCAGCTTATCATATTTGCCCCTCTTCTTCCCTATTACTTGAGTGGCAGTCCCATAAGTCTCCCTTGGAAGCAGGGGCAGAACAGTTTCTAAATGAAGAAACACAAGCAGACCAAATAACATGTCCATTCCAAGGCTGTATCAGTCTGAGGCATTGTTAATATTATTACTCTTGAAGGATATTAGAACCAATTGAGATTCATCCAGAACCTCTACTTAATTTTCCAGACCTGAGTTCTGTGGGTGCCCACCAGGTTTTAGTAGAGACTGCACAGACTCATTTAGTTTTCACAAAACCTGTGAGACAATTATTAGCTCTACTTCTACAGATAATAAATGCAAAACATTATTGAGAGCTTGCCATAAACTAAACACTTTGCCCTACACATATCTAATAAAAATTCCATGAGGTGCTGAGTCTGTTGAGGTTCTTTAGATTGTAAGCAACAGAAACCAAGTCTAGCTAGGAAAAGAAGAAATGAATTGAAAGGATGATAGAGTATCTAATGGATACCCTGTCAGAGGAAGGATTGAATAATCAAAACTTGGAAGGACAAGAACCCATTCTTTCCTGATCTTGTCCCCTTAGAAGGTGGATTTGGGAATAACCCCGGTGCAGCACTACTGGCTCCTAGTCCCTATTATCGCTCTGTTACAAATACCACATTTCAAGATGGGAGAATCTGATTGACCTATCTTGGGTCAGGTATATATTCCTGGACCAACCAGGTTGAAGGACCCTGTAGCATAGGCATGGCCACCAGGCGCTCTCAGCTTTATATGGGAGCTGTGCTCAGAGAAATGGAATCCCTGTGAGCTGATTGGTCACTCAAAGAGTGATAACTGCAAGCACATAGTTGTATCAGTCAGGGTTTTGGCACACTCAAAAGTGGGTAATTGAAGAGTATTTAATAAGGAGATTAAGTGAGAAGAGTTTAGGGAAAGCAACAAAGGATGTTGAAGTATCTTGGGGCTAGTGAGTGTGGGAGCTGTTACCATCCCAGGCCTGAAGGGGAAAGAGGAGGTAGTGGCTTCTGGAACCTACGGAATGAGCTGTCAAAAGGTTGCCTGAAAGTAGCTTCAGTCTTTGGGAGAGTCATAAGCAACCCTCAAGCAACCCAGTGGTGTGGGTACCAGGGGAATAAGCACCAAGATGTCACTCTCCTCCCACCCTCCCGTTTCATGAGTGCAACTGGAAGCCAGAGAGCAAAGGAGTCCCTGGATATGGTTCATATAGGTCAGCCTTCTGGGACACAGGTCAGGGTAGAGAGGAATGAGAGCACATATGGAAGGGCAAATAGAAGACAACCGAGACGATAATGCAAATCCCAGTTTACAGATGAATAATCTAAGGCTCGAAGGACTTAGTGACTTCTTTAGATTCACACAGTCAACTCAAGGGAAGAGCTAGGACTTGAAGTCAGTAAGTCTGACTCTGGAACCTGTGCTCTTAACCACCAGGCTCTATCACCTCTCAGGTGAAGACCCTGAAATCAGACAGCAGATTGACTGTGTACAGCTCAGATGAATTATGTTATCTCACGGATCCCCTTATAGTATCACCTCTTAGCTGTGGCAGCAGCAAGAGCTCCTAGTCCTGCTGCCCAGAATGGTGCTGCAAGATTCACACTTGCTGTTTTCCCTCTAGGCTCTCCCACTGGGATTCCCAGATCTAGAGAGTGGTTAGAAATATCAGAGGCAGCCCAAGTAGAGTCCAAGCTTCTCGCCACCAGGCAGGCAGCTCTACTGTCCTGTGAGGAGGGATGTGATTGAGATTTAAATTGAACTTCAATTAAGTCTCTCCTCTCTTAGTCCTCAGGGGGGCATTCTCAGGCCTGAACTAATGCACTTCTGAGAGCTAATACCATTATCAGATGCCTGTTCATCTCATATAAGTAGGCCTATTAGCGTCTCATCTGTCTTGCCTCCTGTTTCCTGCCACTTCTTAGAGCCCCCAGACAAGAGCACTTCCAATCAGGCATGCAGAGGGAAATATCATTAACAATTATAATATTATCTGTATGGTTTTATTTCATGTCCCATTATTTTCTAGCTCTTTAGCTACAATAGGTATATCTGTTATACATTTAATGTGTGCTAGGTACTGCACTGGAATGTCTCATTTCATGTTGACAATAAACCTAAGAGGTAGGTAATATTTAATCCCCACTTTACAGATGAAGAAATTGAAGCTTATAGGGCTTAAGTATGCCTAAGGTGACATAATTAATAGACAGCAGATCCAAGATTTGAACCCAGATGGACTGGCTATAGAGCTAATACCACTTAATCATGATGCTTCTTAGAACCCTACATGGCCTGTATTCATAAAATAGTTGACTCTAGACAGTCTTCTCCCCTTTCAAAGGCGAAATTTTGATTTGTTTATGGAATAGGGGTGTGGTGGAGACTACTAGTGATCACCAAATACCAATGTGTTCCTATAAAGTCCTATTTCTGTTGCAGTTGATTTGGAGTTATGTGATTATGTGTAGCCCATCAGAAGTGAGCAGAAAAATTTGTGCCATTTTCTATCTTGGAAATAACACCCCCGACCCCTGGCCCCGCCGCATTATCAACCACTCCTCTTCACTCCTTTCTATGGCTCCAGAAATGAAGAGCTCTGAAATGCCTAAATTGCCAGATGTGAACATCCTTTACTGCTTGGAGAAAGCCACACAAGAGTTACCTAACCTGCCTTGAATGGTGATATGAGTGAGAAATAAACCTTTGTTGGGTTAGACTGCTAATATTTAAACTTAAAAATGTTTTATTAATGTTTAATTTTCATGACTGTATAGTAGGTGTATATGTTTATGGGGTATATAGAATCTTTTGATACGTGCATACCATGTATAATAGTCACATTAGGGTAAATGGCGTATCATCACCTCAAGCATTTATTCTTTCTTTATGTTACAAACAATTCAATTATACAGTTTTAGTAACTTAAACTATATAATTAAATTATCATTAATGATAGCCACGCTGTTCTACTGTCAGATACTAGATCTTATTTCTTTCTATTTTTTGTGCCCACTGATCAATCTCTCTTCCCTCCTTACCCCACCAACTACCCTTCCCAGCCTTCATTAACCATCATTCTGCTCTCTATCTCCATGAATTCAATTGTTTTAGTTTTTAGCTCTCACAAATAAGTGAGAGCATTTGAAATTTGTCTAACTGTGTCTGGCTTATTTCCCTTAACATAATGACCTCCAGTTCTATCCACATTTTTGCAAATGACAGGATCTCATTTTTTTTATGGCTGAATAGCACTCCATTGTGTATATGTATTACATTTTCTTTTTTTTTTGTATTACATTTTCTTTATCCCTTTGTCTATTGATGGACACTTAGGTTGTTTCCAAATCTTGGCTATTGTGAATAGACACTAAGATTTTTGAGTTAATTTATTACTAGGGTATAGTTTATCATACTATGACTAATATAAATATCATACTAAGACAGATATAGGTACATTGAAATAGGGCACTGCGATAATAGCTGATGGCATGCTGAGAGGAAGACTGATGTTGGAGACCAGAAATATGTCAATGCATGTTATGTTGTGCCAAAATATTATTAACCAATCTAACTTGGGAGGCAAGCTTCGTGTTTACTTATATGGCATCTCTAGGAAAAGAGACTGAAAAACAGAACATTAGTAGATGTGTTGGCTGCTATTTCTGCATTTGGCAGGTATTACAAGAAAACCTCAGAATAGGACTGGCCAGAGACTTGCAGAATGGATAATACATGATCCAACTATATGTTACGTATAAGAGATACATGTTTGATTCGAAAACAGAAATAGGTTCAAGGTAAAAGAATGGGAAAAGATATATCAGGCAAACAGTAACCAAAAGAAAGCTGGAGTGGCTATACTAATATCAGACAAAATAGACTTTAAGGCAAAAATTGTTATGAGAGACAAAGAGCAGTTTTATAATTATAGATAAATTAATTTGTCAAGAAGATATAAAAATTATAAACATATATGCACCTAATAACAGAGACCCAAAACACATGAAGCAAAAACTGACAGAATTGATATGACAATAGTTGAAGACTTCAATACTCCACTTTCAATAATGGATAGAGCAACTAGACAGAAAATCAGTATGGGAATAGAGACTAAATAACAATATAAACATACCAGACCTAATAGCAATAGAACCCTTCACTCAAAAACAGCAGAATATACATTCTTCTTAAGTGCACAAGGAGCATTCTCCAGTTTAGACTGTATGTCAGGTCATTAAACAAGTTTCAATAAATCTAAAAGTTTTGAAATAATATAAAGTATGTTTCCTAACCACAAAGAATGAAATTAGAAATCAATAACAGAGGTAAATTCACAAATATATGGAAATTAAACATTTCTGAATAATCAATGAGTCAAAGAAGAAATCACAAACAAAACTAGAAAATACTTTGAGATGAATAAAAATGAAAGCATAACATACCAAAACTTATGGGATGCAACTAAAGCAGTGCTTAAAGAATATTGTAGCTATAAACACCCAAATTGAAAAAAAGGACAAAGACCTCAAATGAGTAATCTAAACTTCTACCTTAAGGAACTAGAAAAACTAAATGCAGAACAAGCAGAAGGAGGAAACTAATAAAGATTAAAGCAGAAAGAAATCAAATGTAAATAGAAAAGAATAGGGAAAATCAACAAAACCAAAAGTTGGTTCTTTGAAAAGGTCAACAAAATTAACAGACCTTTACCTTGACTGATGGAGAGAGAGAGAGAGAGAGAAAGAGAGAGAGAGAGAGAATCAAATTACTAAAATCAAGAATGAAAGAGGCGATGTTGCTGCTGACCTTGCAAAAATAGAAAGGAATATAAGGCAATGTTATGAACATTTGTGTGTTAATGAGTTAGATAATCTGGATAAAGCTGACTCAAGAAGAAATAGACAATTGGAACAGACCTGTAAGAAGTAAAGAGATTGAATTAGTGATTAAAAATACTTGCCACAAAGAAAAGTAGATGACGAATGGCCTCACTGGGGAATTTTATAATACCTAGTATTTAAAGAGTTAAGCCCAATACTTCACAAATACTTCCAAAAATTATAAGAGGAGAGAACATTTTCCAAGTCATTCTATGAGGCAGTATTACTTTGATACCAAGGGCAGAACAAAATATCACAAGCAGAAACCAATATTCCTTACAAATATAGATGCAAAATCCTGATAAAAATATCAGGAAACTGAATCGGCAACATATAAAAAGTATTTTATACCATGACAAAGTAGGACTTATGGCAGGAATGCAAGATTGATTCAACATAAAAAAAATGTAATATACCATACTAATAGTACAAGGGACAAAAACCACATTATCATCTCAATAGATGACGAAAAAGCATTTGACAAAAACCAGCACATTTTCATGGTCAAAACACACAACAAAGTAGGAATTAGAAGGAAACTTTCTCAGTCTTCTAAAAAGCATATATGAAAACCTCACAGCTAACATCATACCTAAAGGTGAAAGAATAAAAGCTCTCCCCCTAAGATAGGAAAAAAACAAGGATGTCCACTCTTGTTACTTCTATTCAACATTGTACTGGAGGTTCTAGTTAGGGAACTTAATAAAGAAAAAAATTGGCATCCATATTTGAAAGGAAGAAGTAGAAGGATCTTTACTTGCAGATAACATCTTATTGAATATAGAATATCAAGGGAATCCACAAAAAAACTCTTAGAGCTAACAATGAGTTCAGCAAGGCTGCAGGATATAAGGTTAATATACAGAAATTGGTTGTATTTTTGTACACTAATAATGAACAATCCAAAAATGAAATTAAGAAAATCATTCCATTTACAGTAGCATCAAAAAGAATCATACATGTAGAGACAAACTTAACAAAAGAATTGCAATATTTGTACACTAAAAAAAGATGAAACACTGGTAAAGGAATTTAAAGAAGACCTAAATAAATGAAAAGACATCTCATATTCACAAATTTGAAGACTCAATATTGTAAGATGGCAGTACTCCCCAAACTGATGTATAGTTTTGAATAATATAAAATATGTTGCCTAACCATAACAGAATGAAATTAGAAAATCCCAGCCAGGTTTTTGCAGAAATTGACAAGCTGATAATAAAATTCATGTGGCAATGCAAGGGATCCAGAATAGCCAAAATAATCTTGAGAAAGAAGAACAAAGTTGGGGCATTCACACTTTCAGATTCAAAACTTACTACAAAGTGTAATAATAAAGATAGTGTGGTACTAGCATAAGGATAGATATATACATCAATCAACAGAGAGTTCAGAAATTAGCCCACATATTTATAGTCAATTGATTTTCAACAAAGGTGCCAAGACCATTCAATAGGGAATGAATAGTCTCTTCAACAAATGGAGCTGAGAAAACTGGATATCCATGCAAAAGAATGAAGTTGGACTACTACTCACACTGTACACAAAAATTAACTCAAAATTTACCAAAGATTTAAACTTAAGAGCTAAAACTATAATACTCTTAGAAGATATCTTAGGTATACCTGACCTTGGATTATGCAATGATTTCTTACATGTGATACCAAAAGCACAAGCAACAAAAGAAAAAATAGACTTCATCAAAATTAAAGGACACCATTCAGTGTTTCAAAGAACACTATAAAGAAAGTGAAAAGGCAACTCAGAACATGAGAAAATATTTGCAAGTCATGTATATCTGATTAACATCTAGTATCCAGAACATATAAAGAACTATATAACTCAATAATAAAAAGAAATAACCTAATTTTTAAAGGCACAAAGGATTTGGCAGATGTTTTTCCCAAATAAGATATACAAATAGACAAGAACCACATGAAAAGATGCTCAAAATCATTAGTCATTAGGGAAATGCAAATTAAACCTAAAATGAGATACCACTTCCTGCTCACTAGCATGACTGTAATTAAATAGAGACAATGACAAGCGCTGGGGAGGATGTGGAGAAATTGGAACCCTTATACACTGCTGGTGGGAAGTCATATGGTGCTGTCAGTTTGGAAAACAGTTTGAAAGTTCCTCAAAATGTTAAACACAGAATTTCTATATGACCCATCAATTCCACTCTTAGGCATCTAACTAAGAGCAATAAAACACACACACATCCCCATAAAAATCTGTATATAATTTTTCACGGCACAATTATTTATAATAGCTCAAAAGTAGAAACAATCCACGTGTCCATCCACAGATGAACAGATAAAAAAATAGTATATCTATACAATGGAATATGATTCATTCATATAAAGAAATAAAGTACTAATCCTCATTACAACATGGCTGAACCTTGAAAACATTAACTGAAAGAAATTGGACACAAAAGGCTGTGTATTATATTATCTCATTTATCTGAAATGTCTAGGATGTGCAAATCCATATCCAGATCTACAGATAGTAGATTAGTGGTTTCTAGGAGACAGGAGAAGTGGTAAACAGAGAGTGACTGTTAATGGTTCCAAGGTTTCTTTTGGGGCTGGTGATAATATTCTGAAATTAGATAGTGGTGATGGTTGCACAACTTTGTGAATATAGTAAATATCACTGAGTTGTACACTTCAAAAACAGTGAATATCATGGTATGTGAATTATGTGTAAATTTTTAAAAATTAAAAAAAGAGTTGCCTGTTTTGCCAGTAGAAATTAACTAAAATAGAGAAAATCCAGAATATTGAGGCCTGTAGAATTGAAAAAGTTGACTGTTTCTAGTTTCCGGATAGTAAGAGATGGAAATTTAAAAGGCTTTGCATAATAAGGCCCAAGAAAATGCCTCAGTTGATTAAAATCCCAGCTTATGCCTATAATCCCGGAACTTTGGGAGCCTGAAGTGGGAGGATTGTTTGAGTCCAGGAGTTCAAGACCAGCCTGGGCAATAAAGTGAAATCTCATCTCTACAAAAAAATTAAAAAACTAGCTGGGCAAGGTGGTGCACACCTGTAGTCTCAGCTACTTGGGAGGTGTAGGTGGGAGGATTGTTTGAGCCCGGGAAGTTGAAGTTGCAGTGAGCCATGATCGTGCCACTGCACTCCACCCTGGATGACAGAGCGAGATCCTGTCTCAGAAAAAAAAGGAAAAATAAAAAAGAAAATATCTGATTAAAGGTGCATTCCTTTGTTCTAGCTAGCTTCTAGACTCTATCACATTGAAAGAGAGAGTGAGCAGGGGGACAAGAAGGTGAAAGATAAAGCAAGTTGGAAAACTGTATCTTACAAAAGCAACCTTGAATGTGGATATTGGCAAATAGATCAGATACTTACCAAATTTTTGAGGAAACAGTATTGTCAAAGAAACCACAAGGCTGTATAAAAAGCATCAGTCCGTTAGCTAAGCCTTAAAGCAACCTCTGGTAGGAAGTTGCACATCCCCTAAAGAGAGTAGTCTCCCTAACTCCCTCTTTACATGTGGTCAAGCAGAATCAGGGTCCAGGAGGAAGCCCCTTAGAGTGTGGTGCCAAGGATCACAAAGAATAGTGGAGGAGGGAGTTCCTGCTCTAGGGTAGGCAGTCTTTATAACATCTGCCCATTGGTATTTCAGCACTGTCACAGGCAGTGACTACTGTGGGTCTCACAGTCTTCCCCTTTCTGAATGGGAGTTATCCTGTTCCTGTTATTGTAGTTATCCTATTCTTGTTCTATTATCGCATATTTGTATGCTGGCATGGTGTGTTAGTCTCTTCTCATGCTGCTAATAAAGACATACCAGAGACTGGGTAATTTACAAGAAAAGAGGCTTAATGGACTCACAGTTCCCCATGGCTGGGGAGGCCTTACAATCATGGCGGAAGACAGAGGAAGAGCAAAGGGACATCTTACATGTCAGCAGGCAAGAGAGCTTGTGCAGGGGAATTCCTCTTTATAAAACCATCAGATCTTGTGAGACGTATTCACTATTATGAGAACAGCCTGAGAAAAGACCCAACCCCATGATTCAATTAGCTCTCACCAAGCCCCTCCCATGACATGTGGGAATTATGGGAGCTATAATTCAAAGTGAGATTTGGGTGGGGACACAGCCAAACCATGTCACATGGATAGAGGCAGACATCTTGCCTTTTCAGTTCACAGATGTAAGAGAAGCCATGTCTTTTCCTGATAGAGAGGACTAAGAAATGCAATGCTATAATAGATTGGACTTTGGATTGTCTTCCGTGAGGAGTGGTGGAAGATGCTCTACCTTCAGGAAGAAGGGAACAAAGGGATATTTCATGGCCAGAAGAGTGAACCGCAGTGGAGACTGTTGTTGCTCACCAAGTTGACTCACCATGTGCTTCTCTAAATTTCCCAGCCTAAGATGTTGTCCAGTAATTTTCCTTTCTTGTAATATCTTTCTGAGCTTTTGGTATCAGTGTTTTGTGGGCCTTATAAAATGAGTTTGAATGTTTCCCTTTTTCTATTTTCTGGACACACCTCTGCATGCCAGTATTAATTATCCCCTAAATTTTTGTGAAGCCATCTGGGTATATAGTTTTTTTTTTTGGAAACAGTGTTAATTTCAGATTTGATTTCTTTGGTAGATATAGGGCTATTGGTATTTTAAAATTTCTTTTTGTGGCAATTTTGGCAAATTGTATTTTAAGAAACATATGTTTCACTTAGATTTTCTAATTTACTGGCATAAATATTGGTATATAGAATGCCTAGATCTATTGGCATAAAGTTTTTTCTAACATCCTCTCATTATCTTTTTAACGTCTGTAAGGCTGGTAGTGATGCTTTCTTTTTCAAGTCTGGTTTTTGTATTTATGTTTTTTTCTTTCTCTTGCTCTCTGTTTTCTTGAATGGTCTTGCTAGGAGTTTATCAAGTGTACTAATCTATTCAAAGAATAAACTTTTGACTTTGTTGATTTTCTCTATTAAATATCTGTTTTCTATTGCATTGATCCTGCTCTGTATTCCTCTCTTCTACTTTTTGAGGGGGTTAATTTTCTGTTTTTTTTTAAGCACTTTTCCTATTATTTTAAAATATATATTTAGGAAAGATTTTTCTTACATAGAGACAGGGTCTCATTATGTTGCCCAGACTTGTCTCAAACTCCTGGGCTTAAGCAATCCTCCAGCTTTGGCTTCCCAAAGTGCTGGGATTGCAAGTGTGAGCCACCATGCCTGGCAACTTTTCTAGCTTTTTGAGTTGAGAACTTAGATGATTGGTTGTTTTTTGTTTGTTTGCTTGGGTTGTTTGTTTTGAGATGGGGTTTTGCTCTGTTGCCCAGGCTGGAGTGCAGTGGCACGATCTCGGCTCACTGCAACCTCCACTTCCTGGGTTCAAGCAGTTCTCCTGTCTCAGCCTCCCAAGTACCTGTGATTACAGGCACCCACTACCATGCCCGGCTACTTTTTGTAGTTTTGGTAGAGATGGGATTTCAACATTTTGGCCAGGCTGGTCTCAAACTCCCTACTGCAGATGATCTGCCGGCCTCGGCCTCCCAAAGTGCTGGGATTACAGGCGTGAGCCACCACGCCCGGCCTGATCATTGGTTTTTAACCTTTCTTATTTTTTAATATATGGACTTAGTGGTATATATTTCCTTCTAGACATTGCTTTAGTAGTGTTACTGACCACATTACTTCTCTTTTCCACTCATATCCAGTAGTGAAAGACTTCTGGATATGATGGAAATGCAGAATGAATCTGCATGAATCTCTGAGTCACTGTCTGGAGGAGAGCTGTGCAGGAGAGTTGCCTCACATGCACTGGCTTGTAATATGTGCAAGAAACATAACTTTGATGTGTTGAACTGCTTTGTTTCTTTCTTAAGAGGCTTGCTAGGATAGGATAGGCCAAGAGGGCTTGTTTTACATCTGCTCTTTTATCTGTCCATATTGCAGTTTGCCAAGACTGCCCATTGATTCCCCAAACATCAATATTAGGAGGTTGTTGTTGTAAGTGTTTTTTCTGAAGATGTGGGGTTAACAGAGGGGGTATTACAGCATTGCATACGAGACAAAACAATTTTAATTTAATATACATTCCCCTCCTTCTCCCAGGGAATTTTTCATTGCCTGTCTTTCAGGTTTGGCCCTGACCTATTGTCAAGTTTTAAGGTCCCCTTCTCTATTTAAATTCTTTCCTCACATTCCATATTCTTGCTTCTTCCCATCTGTCCTATTCCAAAGCAACCCAAAGCTCTCCAGCTTTGCTGTTACAGCTTTTCTTTACCTTGGATCAAATCAGATTCTTACTCAAGGTCTCTTTTCTGCTGACCAATGCATACTCAGATGTCTGTGAGGCAGAAATGGAGCAGTGGAAAGACTGTTGGAGAAACAGGGCAGGCAGGCCCTCCTGAGCTGAGAGGGCTTTCCCCCAGAATCTAGACCGGTGTTTTTCTTTATTGTACTGCTACTTACTTCCTTCTATGCTCGGGTTTTTAATGATTTCATTTCATTTGCTTTATTTTTTACATAGTTGAAATCATGTTCTTGTGGCCTGCTTTGCTAACTTAATGTTCTATCACAAGCATTTACCATATTACTGACTAATATTGGGAAACATCTGTTTTATATTCACATTTTTTCCTATTTAAAAATATAATTTTCAGTCCTAAAGGATATGAGAAGAACATGCAACTCCCCAAATCCTACCCCCTGGGCAGAAAACATTTAACAACTTGGGCTGCATGATTTCAGCTGCTGACAGCTAGACAGAAAGAAGAATATTTCTAAATATGTCTGTGGAGAGACTGCTTGGACAGAGCTGTCCCTTGCAAGACTATACCACAGGCATGGTCTTAGTGGGACAGCCTAGTGTTCTGAGCACCAGGGCTGTCGGATTCATGTGCATTTGGATGGTCCAGAGCAATTGTGGTGGCAGAAATCTGTTTGCAGAAGGATCTGGAAACCTCTTGGGAAAGAGTCTAACTTGCGAATGTTGTTCACTCTGGCCCAGCCTCAGAGGGAGGGGCCGTAGTAGAAAATGAATAAAAACAGGGCAGTTCACTGAAATTGCTGTGAGAGTACAGGGTCACCGTGTTTTGTGTTCTCAGTAATAGTGATTCACAGGGGACAGGGAGGTGATAGTGGGAGGGATCTCTCCCCTTCATGGTGAAAACCCTGGGACACAACTGCTGAGCCTTCAGGCCATAAGCCATACGGCCTGACCGAGTGCAAGTCACCAGCTACAAAAAAGGCAAGGAAGGTCAGGGGGCAAAGGTGGTGACCCTTAGCACTGTTTACAGATCCTCACTGAGGAGGAAAGAAAAGCTAGAGGGACAGGTGGGCTTGGCCAGGTCCTTGTAGCCATCAGGTTCACAGGAGGCCTTGAGGTCAGGTCAGAGGCAGGAAGATCTTGTGTTGAAGAGTAAAACTTGGAGAGGGGCCTTGTGAGATCTTGCAAGGGATCTGAAGATACAGGATAGGGTAGTGATTAAAAAGGCCTATCAGGACCACAGGAGTTAGCCAGGGAACACGATACAAATAAATAACTCGGAATCTGGCTTCGTTGGAAGTTTGCTGCATTATCACTGTAGCTGCTCTCTCACCTTGGCCCTTTAGGCCCAGAAAGTAACAGCCCTGATATTAGCTCTTGAATCTTGCACAGACTCTCATTGTTTCCCTACACACTTGCCACACCTTTGAAAATAGTCCTTCTATTAAATGACCTGTTAAATCAATTAGCTTAATATGAATGCACCATCTGCCTGCTGCTGGGACTCTGCTGATGCA
Organism: Colobus angolensis palliatus; assembly: GCF_000951035.1. Lineage (NCBI taxonomy): Eukaryota > Metazoa > Chordata > Mammalia > Primates > Cercopithecidae > Colobus > Colobus angolensis. Next base: position 2,130,676 of record NW_012115921.1, read on the forward strand.
GAAGCCATTCTGTTGATGGCTCCAGAGGGACTCTCTGAAACTCTGGCTCTCAGTAACCAGCTCTGGAGATAAAAGACGGGGACTGGAGTTTAAATGGTGGACCCCTTATATCACATAAAACTAAGGATATAGATTGTGACTTCATTGACATAATTCAGAGATCCCTGGTAGAAATTTGGTAATACATGGCAGCCTAACTCATCAGGATGAGTAGAGATTAAAGAGATCTGATTTGAGGCAGGAATGGGGTGGTGGCATTATGGGACAGGAAAGCTACAGTCAGACCTTAGCCCAGGGCCATGATCATCACTCTTGCTCTATGGAGAGGAGCTGAACAGAAGGCCAGACCCTGGAAGAGAGGAATTAAAGTTGAAGTGTCCCCTGAAGAAGGGGTAGGGTGGAATGAGTGGGACCTGGCACTAGAGTGTCTGCACAGGGAGTGGCATGAGTGGGCACCTCTGCAACTTTGATGGAAGGAAGCAAGGTGCTTACAGAGTAGCTGTGGGGAGATGGACTTTCTTCCCCTCTGATGTTCAGAATATACTCACGTGGAAGGAATGCATTAGACACACAGCTGGAAATGTTGAGAAAACACAAGGGCTTTGGCCTGAGGAATCTTAAAATAGGTTTGTTATATATTTAATAAATGCTGGAAAAGTGACAGGATTTGGAAAAGTTAACAGAAAAATAGCACCACCCTGGAGCACTGAATCTGTTTTTATTTACCCAGGCCATCTGGTACTTCCCTTTGGTAAAGTAAGGAATTTATACACATTGAAAACCAAGCTTTAATGTGTAAACTTAACAGAATGTCCAATCACAAGTATGTGATAGAAGTAAAGTAGGGGAATAAATGACTCAGGTATTATTCCCCTCAATTCTCCCAGGGCCTTTGCACATGCCATTCCCAATGTCTCCTTCCTCACATCCTGAAGAAGTTCGAGTTTTCTTGTTATGCTCTGGTATGGTTCTTGTATTTTTTCTTCACAGTTCTATCATAGTTGGAAGTCATTTGATTAATGTCCCATGTGACCCATTAGCTGATGACCTCCATGAAGACAAGAATGGTGCTCTGCTCACCATTGTTGCTCTAGGACCCAGTGGCTGACACCTAGATGCCCAATAGATCTTTCATAAATGACTGCATGAAGGACTTTTAAAGCATGTCAAGTTGAGACTAGCTTCCCAAATTAGAGAAGGTGACACACAATATATTAATATAATCCTGGTAACCTCAGGCCTATGTTGCCTCCATTTCTCTGGGTAAAGACCTTTTTCTGACACATTACCAGGAGAGAGTCCTGCTGATGTCAGGAATTCATGAGGAAGGGCGGGTGAAAATTTTAATCAGATAAAATCTTACCTTTACAGCAGGAGAGGCATACTTCTCTTTGATCTCCCTGAAACTGCCAGAAGGTGTTTGCTGAACTCATAGGTCTTTGGACCTTTCAGTGGCTGCTACAACTATGCAAATATCGTGGTACACCAAGACCAAGCTGGAGATTCTCAGGTTATGAGGATATCTACACTGTGCTGTGTTGATATTTTTATCTCCTCTCTTTGAAGCAAGCTTCTAGGCCTGGTATACTCAAGTTAACCACAAAAACCAATGGCGGTTATATTTGGAAAGGAAGACTATGCCCTGGTGAAATTATATGTGAGACACAAAAAATGCTGATGTCACTGGTCAGTGATGTTAGAGAGCAGCTTAGTAAGGCCAGTGGGAGGTGTGATATGATGGCTTAATTAAAAGGCCTCTGGCCTGTGCCCTCTGCCTGTTATTCTTCATCACTTCCTCCTTTCTGTTCCATGAAACATGGGTGTAATGGCTGAAGCTCTAGCCTCTGCCTCTTCATAACAAAGGAAAAGCTCCCCACCCCCCCGGCCCCCCCCCACCATAAAGCATGAGGGTCACACTCGAGGGATGGTTGAGTGATGGCTGGAAGAAGTGTGGGGATTTTGTGGAACAGCCTGTAATGTCCAACTATGGACTATTTAGGGAAAGGAAATGAGAAAGAAACTTTTCTCTTGTTTATTGTGGATCTCTGTGACTATCAGCTGAACTTAATTCCCGTGAATATATTTGTGAATACTAAATTCCTGGTGCATCATAAGCTTTCACCATGTTCATTTAGATAGGGATCTGAACTTTGCCATAGGTGACTGGTAGTGATCTGGCTTCAGTGGGGATTGTCTGGAATGTGATCAAGACATGAAATGTGCAGATGGGCCAGTGACGGGGGCTTACATTTTGGGAGCAGTTGACAGGTGATAGATATCAATGATTTCTAGCTGATTTATTCCTCTTTCTTAAAGATTCATCCTTTGGATAAATTGTGAGCTATGGAAGCGATTGCTCACCCTGAGCTGTTTGGGGCTTGTGTTCTTCTCAAGATTTCTGAGGACCTGGCTGGAGCTTCTGTGTCGGAGTCCTCATTCTGACTATGGAGCCTCAGTCCTTGTTTGGTGTTTATATTCTTTCTCTGGCTGCTGCCCTCCTTTCCTCTTCTGAGCTTTGCAAGTGTGTAACATGACTCTTTCTTCTGTGTTCCCCTAGAACACAGCTAAACCGCTTTGTCTGAAGGCTTGGGAATACTGGATGGTGGATAGAGACCCACATGCCCTGCCCTGTTCATACTTAATGTTCCAAAGAAATAGTAGAGTTCTGAAATAATGTTGTTTCTAAAAAAATTTCAATTTTTAATTTTGTTGTTCTTTTGATAATTTTTTACTGTGGTCAAAATATATATAAATATGAAAGTTACCATTTTAACCATTTTCAATTCAGCAGCATTAATTGCATTCACAATGTCATATAATCATCACAATATTTTGATTTCTCAAATTAAATTATTTAAAAAATGTTTAAACATTTTAAAAAATTTGTGTTATTTTAGTTTATTTTAGATTCCGGGGGTACATGTGCAGGTGTGTTACATCGGCACATTGTGTAATGCTGAGGTTTAGGCTTCTACCAAATTAAATTCTTAAGTAGAGTCCTCTTTCCTGACCCAGAGATGTAATAGCCCCAGTGAGGTCATAGTTAGGCTCCTTTTTAAATAACAGGAATTCAGGAACGTGAAAAATCCCCATGCTTTTCTCTGGTATAATTTAAGCCACCCCTTCCTCCAGATGTCCGTGGTAGAACGCACAGAGTTGTGGATGTATTGAGTGTTGATGGTACTGTGGAAGGCTGATGGGGTGGCCAGCCCTTGGAGTCTGACATTCAACTGGGAAGAAAACACCGTGGGACAGGAAGTCTACAGACCCTCACTTCAGATTCAGCTTTTGACCCTATTGCCCATTGAATGGTTGGGTGAGCAGTTCTGAACAGGGCACCGGGAGGAAGGTAGCTTGAGAGTAGGAAAACTAGAAGCTACAGTCAGGGAGCACTCTTGGGAAAGAGTATGGCCTAAGGGGAAAGTGCGTGTGGTGGGCAGGTGGGCGGCAATGGGGAAGACTGCATCTCTGGGAGACAGACGTCATAGCCTCACCTGAGTTCCACTCTACTCACCTCCCTCTCCCTGCTTCCAAAAATTTTAGACAGCTATGGTCAGGCTAGAATTTGAAGTCTGAATTTCAGATGATAAGGCAAAAGAGTTGAAGCAGATTGAGGGCAGAGAATTTGGGAAATTCTGTTTGAAGCTGTGACTCTCACCTATGGATGTTCAGCTGCAGAGTCTCACCAGAATAATGTAATGTTGAGGCTGCTGGTGGCATTTTGGAGACTTTGAAAGATACACAAACATGGAAACAAGATAGTGGTGACCTATTTCTATCCTAGTGCCAGGCCATATGCCATGATTTCTGTCCACTCAATTAGCAGAAGGCCCCAGGGCACTTTGGTTTGAAAACTGGCTATATCTGATGAGGCTTTGCTAAAGCACTCTCAGAAGCAGAGTCCTTCTCTTGTTGCCTCCTGGGGGGAGATTTGGACCTCTGTAGCAGAGAACACTGTAAAGGTGATAGAGAAACTGGGTTTTCGGAGGCTGCCATGCCCATCTTGTATATATGTGTGCATTGTGCAACCATTATTCAGAAGGGAGCATATGTCAGGGCATGGGAACAGAGACCCCAAACAGATATTGGCTTCCAAAAATGCATCCCCCAGTGTATTAGAAGTCAGAGTATTGTTGGAGGTAATCTGAAGCTCTGGTCCAAGTGCTTTCCTAGGTGTTCAAAGGTCTGAATGACTGGAGCATCAAGCCAATTGGAGGAGAGGAGCCGATGGCACAGAATGTCTGTTCCTGGTGTGAAGCTGGAGGAGAGACTGGTGGTACTCCTTGGGGTGGGATGAGGGTGACAGTGGGAGTGAGAGCTGGAGGGGGTGAGGGGTCGGGGAGGTGGTTGTATTGGCAGACTAGTTAGGTCATATTCATGTTGAACTGAGGCAATGGAAGGGTTACAGTAAATCAGTGGTCTTCACAGGAGGTGTAAAATGATCCATTAAAATGTAAAAGAAAAATTAAAACTTTTATTTTAACTCATTTTTTAGTCTAAAAATAAAAAATTAACCTTCACCAATGTTTACTACTATATATTTTACCCTCACTCAACTCATGCATCGGGTGTCCATGTCACGCATCATATCAGAGGCAAGTCAGGGAAGAGAGGAGGTTCTACAACATGGGGGATGGAGAAGGGGACCATGGCACCCTCCCCGGCCCAGCTGCCTTCAAAATGTATTGCTAGTTCTTAAGAACTATTTGTGTCCTGGGCAGTGGATAGACATATTATCTGGTTTTCACTAAACTCTTCTCACAAAAGAAACAAGTGGTTTGAAGACATTCCTCAAAGGAACCCATAGACTGAAAATAATATGAATAATGCAAGCAAAAGCAAACTCAGAAAATGGCAAAGCTGACAATTTCATACTACTAATATGATATCCATTGTGATGATTAGTCAGCTCAGTAGTAGCCAGTTCTGACAACTAAGAAGTTCACCTTTATAAAAAAGACTACTTGAAATATGGATTTACACCACCATATATTGGCCCTTGAGGTATTAGCTAATAATAATATAAATATGACATTATGATCAGCAAGACATGTAAGTGCTCTAAACTCAGGGCAAGAAGACAAACCTCTACAATTTTTTTTCAGGGATATTCCAAGTCATGCAATACTTAGTTGTGTACTTTTTGTTTGTTTGTTTGTTTGTTTACAGAGGACTTTTTATTTCTATTTATTTATTTATTTATTTTTTATTATACTTTAAGTTGTAGAGTACATGTGCATAACTTGCAGGTTTGTTACATATGTATACTTGTGCCATGTTGGTGTGCTGCACCCATCAACTCGTCAGCACCCATCAATTCATCATTTATATCAGGTATAAC
>NW_012115921.1:2141566-2145612 GCF_000951035.1 Colobus angolensis palliatus
CCAGGTGTTGTGTGTCTCAGTTCCCCTGGCTAGGAAAAGGGATTCCCTTCCCCCTTGCGCTTCCCAGGTGAGGCGATGCCTCGCCCTGCTTCAGCTCTTGCTGGTCGGGCTGCAGCAGCTGACCAGCACTGATTGTCCAGCACTCCCTAGTGAGATGACCCCAGTACCTCAGTTGAAAATGCAGAAATCACCAGTCTTCTGTGTCGCTCGCGTTGGGAGTTGGAGACTGGAGCTGTTCCTATTTGGCCATCTTCCAGAGGACTTTTTAAATGAGCCAGTTGTGTACTTTTTAAAAATTATTTTTTGGCAAGGTGTGGTGGCTCATGCCTATAATCCCAGCACTTTGGGAGGCCGAGGTGGGCAGATCACGTGAGGTCAGGAGTTGGAGACCAGCCTGGCCAACATGGTGAAACTCTGTCCCTACTAAAAATATAAAAAAATTAGCCGGGCATAGTGGCACATGCCTGTAATCTCAGCTACTTGGGAGGCTGAGGCAGGAGAATCACTTGAACCCAGGAAGCAGAGATTGCAGTGAGCTGAGATCACGCCACTGCACTCCAGCCTGGGTGACAGAGCGAGACTCTGTCTCAAAAAAAATTATTTTAAATATGTCATTTGCGCAGGCTGGACTTGAACTCCTAGGTTCTGCCTCAGCCTCCCAAATAGCTGGGAGTGCAGTCACACTTCACTATGCCTGGATACTTAGTTGCATGCTTTTGTGAACTATTGCTGAGTGCATAAAAATGCTCAGAAATCTCTTTTGAGGCTCCTTAATAGTAAAAGACAAAATGTCAGTCAATATCACTGGAAAAAACAGCTGTTGCATTTGCTATGGTTAAAGTGACTGAGTTAATACAGAGAGAAGATGGCAATACATAAAAATGTATTCTGTTGGAAGACACACAGACTTTAAGTTTGAAGAATAGGTTTTAGAACACATGGTGTGTTGTGGAGGTTGGCTATATGATTGGATGCAAGTTGCTAACATGTTTCACCTTGAGTCTTTGCTATGCTTTTTGATAATGACATGCATAAAGAAATATTTTTTGTGACCTACTAAAGGAAAGATAGATATGTTCATAACAGTGAACAACTTAGTAAAACATGCTGTAGTTTTATAAGTAAAAGTAAACCACTGAGGGAGTGGCTGCCCTCTCTGGAATACAAAGTGAGGGGTGGTTCATGTTTTGTATGACCAGCAAGACATATAAATGCTATAAACTCAGCAAGACATGTAAATGTTTTGTACTAGCACTTGTCTCTTTTGTGAGAAGAGTTTAGTGAAAACCAGATAACATAATCTGTCTATCTACTGCCCAGGATACAAATAGTTTATAAGGCCTAGTAATACACTTTGAAGGCAAGGGTGTCATGGTACCATTCTCTGTACCCCATGTTGCACAACCTCCTCTCGTCCCTGACTATGCCTCTGATATGACATATGGCATGGTCACCTGATGCATGAGTTGAGTAAGAGTTCCATGTAGTTAACATTGGTGAATGTTAATTGTTTTTTTCTATTCTTAGACTAAAAAATAAGTAGAAATAGAAGTTTCAATTTTTCTTTTACATTTCAGTGGATCATTCTACACATTCTGCTTTGAAGACTACTGATTTAATGTAACCCTTCCATTGCCTCAGTTCAACATGAACTAGTCTTCTGCCAGTACAACCACCTCCTCTACCCCTCACCTCCTCCACCTCTCACTGCCGCTGTCACCCTCATCCAACCCCAAGCTGTAGCAGCACCACCAATCTCTCCTCCAAAACTGGGGGGTGGTTCGTGTTCTGGTCCATGGGGACTACATGTGAAATTCAGCAATTACATTATTCATTTACAAAGTACAACAAGAAGTTGAAGCAAGAAGAGCACAAAATACTATAGGATGTCAATAATATGGTTAATTAAAAATTAAAATATAGCAGAATCTTTATAGCACCTTGTATTGAGATGTGGAATGAGACTAAAAATCTTTCTTATGATTCAAAGGTTTACTGATTATCTCAAGGCAAACAACTTGAACGTTGTGAACTTAAAGATGAGTTTCTTTAACAAAGAACGAGTGCTCCAAATTTGCTGACCTCCGATGTGCTGGCCTGCAATTGTCACAAGTGTGATATATAGCAGAAAGAAACACACACACACATATATACACACACATACACACAGTGCCCTTTTGGGTAAACGTGATATTTCAGCAGTGAACTGACATAACAAATGTGCTTTAGAAGAATTGTGTTACAGGGAAGGCACTTTGAAAATTGACATTTGGGCCGGGCGCGTTGGCTCAAGCCTGTAATCCCAGCACTTTGGGAGGCCGAGACGGGCGGATCATGAGGTCAGGAGATCGAGACCATCCTGACTAATACGGTGAAACCCCGTCTCTACTAAAAAATACAAAAAATTAGCCGGGCGAGTTGGTGGGCGCCTGTAGTCCCAGCTACTCGGGAGGCTGAGGCAGGAGAATGGCGTAAACCCGGGAGGCGGAGCTTGCAGTGATCACGCCACTGCGCTCCAGCCTGTGTGACAGAGTGAGCGAGACTCCACTTCAAAAAAAAAAAAAAGAAAATTGACATTTGGAACTGTTTCTGTTATCATGTGATTTTAATGCCAAAATGAAGTGTGCCCCAGTGTCACCTATACTCTCACAGTCACAATCTGCAAAATGTAAAAGTATACTTCTAAATCCATTTTACAATATTCCAAATGCAGAATTTCAAGTGTTTTAAAAGTCCCATTTGTTAAAACGATTTGCAATAACAGCTGAGGAAAACACATTGAGAATGTTGTTCATGGACAAAAAAGAGTTTTCACATTTGCAAAATTGATAGATCAAATTTAAACAGTAAGAATTTTGATTTAATAAGTGCAAAGATACAGTTCTCCTATTCAGGCCTATTTAATCTTATTTAATCTTTGTGAGATACCTTTTTTTTTTATTATTTAAAGAATAGCCATTAGGACCAAGTAGTACCATTAACTGAACTTACAATTACACTTTCTGGTCTCATAAAGTATGAAACTAAGATTTATTTAAATCATTTTTAATCATGTTACTCTCACTAAACAGATTATTGCTAATAACTTCAAAGTGAAAGGAAAAAGGTATATTGTACCATTCATACAAATGAAGTAATTTAAAATTGTTTCATCTTTACCACATCCTTTAATTTTTTTAAAGTTCTTTATAATATGTAACTCATTAATGCATTCTTATGTGCAAAACGTTTATGAATACATGAATTGTGAATACCAGACTAATCAGACTGTGGGGTAGAAAGAATAAAACTTGGTGCTTACATGAGACAACTCTGTGAAAGTGGTTGACACAGTGAGGACCCACAGTGGGGGCTCACTAATGAAGTTTCCTACCCGAGCTTGGTGACTTACTTGCTGAGAGAGGAAAGGGAGACCGAGTCAAGAATGGCTACCAACTGTGGCCCCGCGGTGGTGCCGACTGGAAACACAGAAGTCGATTGGACTAAGATTGGAAACACAGAAGCAGGCTCTGGCGTTTCCTGGGAAGCAATTAGGAGTTTGGGTCTGGACAGCTTCCTTGGGGCTAGGAAGCTCTAGAGATGTTCCCTAGACAGTTAGATTCAACATCTTCAGCAGCTCGCGGGCATTCTGGACTAGAGATGAAGTTCAAGAATCATCATCAGGCAGGAGGTTGTTAAAACCATGGGAGTGGCTGAGATGCCCAGAGTGGGCCTCGGAGTGGGAGAGGGGGCTGGCACAGTGGGACCCTGGGGTGGGACCACAAAGAAAAGCCAGGCCGCGGAGGCGGAGAAGCTGTAGGTACCCAGGTATGTGAAAAATTCGGAGGTGGGGGCCGCGGGTGCCAGCTCTGGAAACTGCACTCCAAGAGTTTCAGGAAGGAAGACGTGGTCAGCAGGCTCAGATGCCAGGGAGAGGTGAGCAAGGGAGGCTGCACGGCACCCAGTGGCTTTGGCAACTAGGGGGTCATTCAGACTTTGAAGGGCGGGTGAAGGCAGAGCGCGGAGGGTTGGAGAGGGAGCATGTGCATGTGTGTGTGTGTGTGTGT
>NW_012115921.1:2146322-2162459 GCF_000951035.1 Colobus angolensis palliatus
AGCCCCGCGGACCCTGCGGCCCAGGCGGGAATCGGCAGCGCCCTGGGGTCTGAACCGCGGCTTCCGCCTTCCCTGCTCGAAGAGGCGGTGGCACCGACCCCGGTCTCGTCCCTTGCCCTGTCCCCTATTCCTGTCCCTGTCCCTGCCTCTGCGGTGGCCCGAGCCCCAGCAGCCTCAGGTGAGCTGGCAGCATCCCGATTCCCTGGCGGCCTAGAATGGAATCGCAAGGTTTAGAGAAATTAAGGGACCTGGGACTTGCCTGCCCTTAAGCGCCTGGACATGTTTCTAGGTGCTTGAGGGCTGGCTGGATGTGGACAGCTGAGGTGGACTTCTACCTGGAGGCGGGGGATAGACTGGATGATAGGGTGATGAGGTCATTTGAGGCCTTCATCCTTACCTCTGGCTATCTCCCGGCAAGGGAGGTGTACAGCCTTGGGCTCTGGCAGTCTGCTTTCTGCCCTTGATCTTCTGGTAGCTGCTTTGCCAGCAGAGCTGCTAATGGCTGGTCTAGGCTGGCAGAGGTCGTTGGGGAGAGTTTTGAGAGGCCTTGGAGTAGGAGAGGCTTGCTAACTAGAGTATCATTTCCCCAAACTGTATGTAGCTGAAAGCTTGATGTCGGCACATCAAAAAAGGAGCGGGGCCAAAGCAGGCAGAACAAGGAGGGATTTTAGCATGGTCTTGAGCCCTTGCTGGCTTTCCTCTGGATGTGGTGACCAACATTTGGCCATCGTCATGGAAAAGCTACCTGCAGCTGGAACCTGCAGAGGAGAAATTCTTTCCTTGGCTGTGCAGCATTAAGGCCGAGTGTTAGTGGAGCCATTGAGCCAGGCAGATGGAGCCTCTGTCACTTCGCACCTCTGGGACTGTTGACAGCAGGTCTGGGGGTAGTTGACCTGGCCTGGCTGCAGCTCCATGGGGCCTGGCTTGCTCTGAAGATGATGGTATGGGACTGCCCTTTCTAGGAATGATGACTCTTGCATAGGTGGTGGCTGGGAGACTCTCTGACCTCTCAGCCCCATCCTTAGCTCAGCCTCAGTCTTCTAAGGTTCTCCTAGCTCTCAGCTAGGTCGAGAAGCTCTTTGAGAGATAAAACTTTTTTTAAATTTTTTATTTTTTTGCCTCTACACTGACTGGATCACTCTTCATATGACCTCAAAATCTGTCTCAGGTGTTGAAAATGTCATGGGCAGATAATATGTAGCCTTCAGGTTAACAGGGAGATAGCCTTTCTCCCCTAAAGCTGCCCATTGGCCTCCATGACTCTTCCACCAGGTATAATAATCTCTTAGTTCTTCTGTATGCTGGTTGCATATCTAGGACAGCAGACAATTGCTTTGGGCTTTTGATTTGTAAGGAACTGACTGGGGCATGGGAAGATGAGCTCATGCTGGAGTCCTGGCTGTGTACAGTCACTGAGAAGTACCATTCATAGGGGAGAAGGATGTTCCTTCTGCTGATCTGGTTTCACATTTAAATATATTTTCCTTCTTCCTGCACCCAGGTAATAGAAATGGAGAGTGCCTTATCAATAAATAAGGTTGGATAAAAGGATTCAGTGTCTAAATTTCATGTTCATTTTCCTAGTTATACTCTCTCATATCTGATATAATGATAATGACAATGATATTGGCAGATAATGCTTATAAAACACATACTCTATGCCAGGTACCAGTCTAAACACTTTACGTATGCTTATTGTCATGGTAACCTATGAGATTGGCTTTTTATTATCCCCACTTTATAGGGAATAAAACTGAGCCACAGAAAAGGTATTTAACTTGCCCAAGGTCATGCAACTAAGTGGTGGAACAGGATTGAAATGCAGGAAGTCTGGCTGGAGTTTATTTTTTTGTTTATTTGTTTGAGATGGAGTCTCACTCTGTCACCCAGGCTGGAGTGCAATGGCACAATCTCAGCTCACTGCAACCTCCACCGCCTGGGTTCAAGCGATTCTCCTGCCTCAACTTCCCAAGTAGCTGGGATTATAGGTGCTCACCGCCACGCCAGGCTAATTTTTGTGTTTTTAGTAGAGATGGGGTTTCCCCTTGTTGGCCAGGATGGTCTCAATCTCCTGACCTCGTGATCCCCTTGCCTCGGCCTCCCAAAGTGCTGGGATTACAGTCATGAGCCACCATGCCCAGCCGTTATCTTTCTTGATGAGACACATTTTGATTCCATCCTCTTCTGTCTTTCAGAGTTTGCAAGGGGTGCTTAAGTGATAAAAGGGGATGCAATCTAGTCTCTCGGGCAGGAGAAGCAGGCCCTGTGTCTGGTTATCATAAATTGTCTTGATGTTTGTTCGAAATGGAAATAAGGCTTCAGCTTGGGATCAGTGGTCTTCAGTCCACAGAGACATCTTGGCTGCAAGGAGCAGCAACAAGTTAGGCTCAAGGTGGAATTGCGAGGTCCTGAGAAGAGCTTGCTCTTCTGGGACAGAACTGTATTTTTCTTCTAAACTGCTCATGTCTGGAGAGTCTTCCCTCCTTTTGGCTTCAGCAGGACCCTTGGCCATTGTTACAACCTGTGTCATCTTAGTGGAGCTGCTGCTGGTTTCTGTCTGAACCTGATGCAATGGGTCTCGTACCTGTAAACTGGGCTCCAGGAAGGTAGCTTTCTCTAAGTTGGAAAATGAAGACTCAAGGTGGAGGGTGTTTCCCAAAGCCCATGTCACAAGATATTAATAGGTGTTTTTTTCCTATGATAGCAGTTCTAGGATGGTCAAATAAGTGGGTCGGGTTAAATAAAGTTAAGCAGCTTTCTTTACTGCAGGAATTTTCAGGTGTTGAATCTGCTAGTAGAAATTGCGCATGAAAACCCATAAGGGACTATGGAATGCAGTATTTTCCAAGTCTTCTGACCTTTCAAGTTCTGCAGACTGTACTTTGAAAAATGCTTGTTTAGACTAAGGCTATGGGATCTGGTTAAATGTGCAGAATAAAATTCCCTGAATGTGTTGGACTTAAATCCTTGGGCTGGAATCCTTCCATTGCAGTCCCCACTCTACCTCCCCCTTCCCCAAAACACTAGCAGAAAAAAATCATCTGCCTCTCCTCCTTCTGGCAGAATAGTACTAAGGGCTTGAATTTTTTTCTCATACTGTAAGTTCATTTAATTGTTTAATGAATAAATATTACCTTCCCTCTAGGTTGCTTATAGCCTGCTGATTGCGCTGTTTATGAAACAGCTGTGAGGACAGGTGGGTCATAATCTCTGGGTAGCTAAAGCCCAGCAGCAGCCCGAGGATCATGTGTCAACCCTGTAATACTGCTCTGTGCACCAAGGAATTATGATGTGAGCTCTGTAAGGCACAACCTCACGATTGGACATGCAGAGGTGACTCAGGCCTAAGTCAGGGTTACAGCTAGCCTCCCGGTAAACAACTGACCCATCCTTCCTGGGCTCTTCTCCCCAGGATTTCAACAGCACCACAGAAATAGCCATTTTGCTCATGGTTATTTCCCAGACCCACGCGATTTGCCTAAGTCACTGGGAGGCTGTGTGTCTGTTCTGAGCCTTCTCACTCTTCTAAAGGGCAGATGAAGATCAGAGCTTTGCACCCTGTGATGCCATTTTAATTAACCCTGCTTGGTTTTAGAGGACTACTCCTGTGGGTCACTTGAGGCAGGCTCCACCTTCTCTAGGAGTGGCAGAGTCCAGCCAGCACTCCGAGCTGGAGGCCCATGTGGGAGCCGTGAGCAGCTGTAAGCAGGGGAGGGTTTGGGGTGGGCTCCTGTGGGTCAGTTGGGGTGTACTCCTTTTCTGTGTGTGTGGATGGGGGTGGGGGTTCTGGTAAAGCTTGTCAGGCTTCGCAGTCACCTGTGATGTGGGCTTCTTTCTGGGAAGAAACGAAGGAGTGCGATGGGGCTGTCAGCTTTTCATCCTAGCCTGCCCCTGTCCGCTGTCTGCCTCTCTGCTGAGGCAGTTCCCGCTCTCTGAGTCTCCCTGCAGTGCTTTCTTGGGAAAGGTGGAAGCAGTTCATGGTCTTTCCCTTCCAGAGGAGGAGGGGATGGAGAAAATTGTATTAGCAACTGGGATTGAAAGCTCCCCCTGCCAGTTCTGGGGTGCCCTCGGGGGGGTTGCTTTGGGGGGAGCTTTCTGAGAAGAGGCAAGGCGGGCTGTACCTGAGACAAATCCCCTTGATAAAATGGACCCAGTTGTCTGGCCAGGCCTGAAGCACGTTCAGAACGGAAGCAGCAAAGGTGATTATATCGCTCGTTGCTACTCAGCTTTCAGGAGGAGGCCGGGCGTTAGAGGGAGGCTGTGGCTTAACTCCTGCAGCTGGGCAGGATGGCTGAGTTCACTGTTGTAATGAGGAAGCCGCTGCTTTAGTTTCTTCTTATGAGGGCTGTGAAGAGGGCCAGAACACTACATTCGGGATACCACAGCCATTTTGCCTTAGATAACTGGCATTACCTGGGGACTTCAGGGCTCTTGGAAATTTTCCACTCGTATTTCATTTTCACGAAAGACTTTCCAGCCCAGGCTTTTCCTGCTCTGGCTCACTGCTGCTCACAGATATGCAAAACAGAGACCTCCCACTCCACCCACTCCAGCCGGCAGACAGGACCTAGCCAGCTGCACACACGCACTGACTCAGCTGAGCCTCCTGGGCGGCAGGCAGCACCTGGCCCGGGTGCATCGCTTGAGTGGCATCTTCAGGACCAGTCATGGAGCCAGGCTCAGGTCTGTGTTGGGGCTTCTGCGAGGGGAGTCTGGCAAGAGTAGCAACCAGCTTCCTTTGTATAAGGAGGGAATTTCAGTGGCACTGGGTTTCCTTTCTGGAGGGACTGTGGCACCATGAAAAGTTACTATTTGTTGAAACTGGCAGTGTTTTAGAACTTTCTAACTTTGGGACTCTTCTTCAAGTTCACCGGAACGTGTTGCATGTAACAGTGAGATAAGCTGTATCACTGGCTGACTGATGCTGGTGAATTCACAGCTGAGCCTCTCAAGCCTGCTGGCTTCAGCTGACAAATGGTTGGAAGCCAGGCGCGAACAGGCAGCTGGAGCTGAAGCTCAGCTTGGCATCTGCAGAGTGGGCTTTCCTTGTCATGCCTGGCCTGGCAGGTGTCTGAAGGGTCTGAGAGGAGAGACACTCTGGAGGGACAGGTTGGCAGGTGGGACCTGTCTGCCAAGGACATCCAGAAGGCAGCAGATATGCAGGCAGCTGCTAAGGCCTGCAGCACCCCAAGGGGATTACTTGGTCCATGCTAAGATATGGAATTAATTCTTCTGTTGTTGTTGCTGTTGTTTCTTGCTTTGTTTTGCTTTTTTGAGAAAAGGTCTTGCTCTGTCACCCAGGCTGGAGTACAGTGGTGCCATCATTGGCTCACTGCAGCCTCCACCTCCAGGGTTCGAGCAATCCTCCCAACTCAGCCTTCCAAATAGCTGAGACTACAGGTGCGTACCACCACACCTGGCTATTTTTTTTTTCTACTTTTTGTAGAGATGAGGTTCCAACATGTTGCCCAGGCTGATCTTGAACTCCTGGCCTCAAGCGATCCTCTTCGGCCTCCCAAATTGCTTGGATTATAGGCATGAGCCACTGTGCCTGGCCTTGGAATGAATTATCTACCAACTATTTAAGACACTGGTAGTAGTTCTGCAGAAGATTTTTACGGGTTCTGTGAAACAAAAAGGGTTCCATAAAACAAAAAGCGTTCTGTATGGTAATACTACTCTCTGATCCTTGATTTTTAATGAGCCTTGTGAATGTGAGTTGAGGGGCTGTGGAATGCAGCATCTCCCAATAACTGACCACAGGACCTGTTTTACCAGCAACAGGTATCAATTTCTTATGGCATCCAGTTTGGGAAAGGTTGATTTAAGCTAAAGAGAAAGGAAGATCTTTTATAGAAAGCTGTGTCCTGAAAAGTATGTTTAGTTGATTGGAGCAAGCTAGAAATGCTTTGTGCGCCGATGTGATGGCTCACACCTATAATCCTAGACCTTTGGGAGGCCAAGGCGGGCGGATCACTTGAGACCAGAAGTTCAAGACCAGTCTGGCCAACATGGTAAAACCCCATCTCTACTAAAAATACAAAAATTAGCCGGGTAGGGTGGTGTGTGCCTGTGGTCCCAGCTACTCAGGAGGCTGAGGTGGGAGAATCACCTGAGCCCTGTCGAGGCTGCAGTAAGCTGTGATTGTGCCACTGCACTCCAGCCTGGGCAACAGAGACCCTGTCTCTAAATAAATAAATAATAGATAAATGCTTCGTGAACAAACATGGCAAGATCTGGCAGAAGAGCCCTCAGACATCAAGGACTTCCTTCCTCCCGCAAATACCCATTGCCAAGGGAGCCTGATTGGGGGTGTCTGAGTCAGGCCTGTGTGCGTCTGAGGGCATGGAGGAGGTAGGAAGCTGCTGGTGGTGGTGGACGGCTTCTGTCCAGGGTAGGAGCTAACGCAGAGATAGGTCTCAATGGTGAAACTCCCTTTGGCCTGGTCTCTCAATAGTGTGAGTTAGGCTGATCTCGAACCCCTGGCCTCAGGTGATCCTTCCTCCTTGGCCTCCCAAATTACCTGGACAGCATGACAAAACCTCATCTCTAAAAAAAAAAAAAAAGAATTAGCCAGGTATGGTGATGCTCCCTCCCTCCCTTTGGCAATTAAGGAGGGAGCCCTAATTGCCAAACCCCACCAGAAAAAGAAGTTTGATTTGCTTTCCTATTTTTCTCTCATTTCATAGAGTCTTAAGTCTACTCATTTTCTTTCTATTCTCTGTGTGTTTGTTAAAAATGGCATTATAATAGCATTCATAGTGAAAATAAAATATCCTCTCACACACAGGCAGCCCTGCCACCTGGTCATTTTGAGTGCGTGAATCTCTTGCAGGTCTTGCCCATAAAGGGATGCATTTTCCTATCACTATAAATAAAGCATGGGTACAGTTCTATGTATTAATTTTTTCATTTACTGTATTTTTATGTTTTTTTATGTGATTGCACCATCCTCATAATTGTAATTCTCATTACTTAACATCTTTTTCAAGTGAGTATGCTCTAATTTGGGCATTTTAAAGCTATTTATGTAAAGAATGCAGGTAAATATCCTTGTGCTTTTCATTCCTAGGATTCTTTTTTTAAAAGAAATTTCTAGAAGTGGAGTTGCTTAGTCAAATGGTGTGGTGCTGTATGGCATTTGCGGCCTTTTGCCTGGGCCTGTTGGATGTCTTCTTCTGAGATGCAATGTGAGGTTTTGGGACAATGCTCTTGACTTGTGGCCTTGGAATAAGAGGGGGAGGTGAGGATCCAGCTTCGTTTCAGCCTGATGGAGCCTCCCGGGTCTGGTTCTTTGTGCTGTTCCAGACTTTCTCTCCCCTGTCACCTCCTTTGATGGCCTCCAGCTTCCCCACTCTCTGCTATCAAGACATGAAAATCTCCAGTCAGCTCTGTTCCTCTTCCTCTTTGCAGAGGCCAGGCCTCACTCTCTTGGTGTCCGCTCCCCAGACAGTTGTGTGCTGAGAGGTTCTTCCCCACCGGCTCCCTCTCACTCCCCTCATCAGGGAGTGGCAGGTCCTTGGGTCTCAGAGTTAAGGGAGCCACAGACCTCGCTCTGATTGCCTGTTACTAGCCTGCTTTCCTCCTTCCTGTCTGTGTCATGACTTAGTCCCACAAGCCACTCAGACTCAGAGCAGCAAGCCCTCCTCAGGCACCGGAAATCACTCTGGTACCTAGAATTATGCCACTTAGAGCTGAGAGGGCCTTAGAGACCACTTAGCTCAATCCCTTTATCTCACAGAGGAGAACGTTGTGAGGCCAGAGAATGTCCCAAGATGGCCTAGTATGTTCCTCTCCCCTGTAGTTGCACTTCTCCCTGCTGGACGGCAGCGGAGATCTGTCTCACCTTCATCCTTGTCTGTCTGGTCCACAAAACCACTTCTCTCTTTAAATCAACCTTAAAGAAACTGTCGTCATAGGTAGATGGGAAACTTCTCTACCAGAGCTGCTTCCAGCGAGGGTGGCTTGTCGAAAAGTGTGCAGTATTAATCCATTCTAGGAGTGTTATGCTGGGGACTGTGAGGAGCCCCTGCCCAGACACGTACATGGACAAAGAGAAGCAGCACAGCATGGTAGGTGAGGGCACAGAAGTGGGAACCAGGTGCCTGGGTTCAGATCCCTGAGCTGAGGATCAGAGAGGAAAGAGATGAGGAAGAAAGGCTGAGAACAGCACAAATCTCTGCTAACTTATTAAAAGTGTGACTCTGGGTATGTTAGCTCTCTATGCCTTCATTTTCTCATCTGTCAAATGGGAATAATAAGATTAACTGAGTTATTAAGTATGAAGTTCTTTGCAGAGTATACACACACACACACACACATATATATATATAATTTTTAAAATTGAGATGAAGTCTCACCCTGTCTCCCAGGCTGGAGTGCAGTAGTACGATCATAACTCACTGCAGCCTCAACCTCCCTGGCTCAAGAGATCCTCCTGCCTCAGCCTCCCTAGCAGCTGGGATTACAGGCATCACCATACTTGGCTAATTTTTAAAATCTTTTTTAGAGATGAGGTTTTGCCATGTTTTCCAGGCTGGTCTCAAACTTCTAGGCTCAAGAAGTCCTCTCGCCTTGACCTCCCAAAGTGCTGGGATTACAGGTGTGAGCCACCACACCCGGCCCCAGAGTGTACTTTTTTTTATTTTATTTTTGAGACAGAGTCCCACTCTGTTACCCAGGCTGGAGTGAAGTGGCTCAATCTTGGCTCATTGCAACCACCACCTCCCAGGTTCAAGCGATTCTCTTGCCTCAACCTCCCAAACAGCTGGGATTACAGGTGCCCACCATCACGCCCAGCTAATTTTTTTGTATTTTTAGTAGAGACAGGGTTTTGCCATATTGGCCAGGATGGTCTCAAACTCCTGACCTCAGGTGATCCGCCCGCCTCGGTCTCCCAAAATGCTGGGATTACAGGCGTGAGCCGCTGCGCCTGGCCAGAGGGTACCTATTAAGTGCTATATAAGTAATTGCAAAAAAGGAAAGAAATAAGGAAATGAAGAAAGCAAGCAAGAATGAAACCCAACCAACCAAGCAGGTGCTTGAGGCCAGTGACTGTTAGTAAGGAATCAGTATGTGAGGAGGTAGATAGAGAAAGCTTCTTTGAGAGAGAGAGTTTTCAGCTGGGTAAAGAGTGTTCCTGTCCTAAAACCTTTATTTTATTTGCTGTGTCTCGTTAGGGGGTTCCAGAGGGTTTGGAACTGCAACAGCAGATTCTTTCTCTTCAGCAAAAGGCCTTGTTTTATGTAATGAAGAATGCAGCTTTGGATTTCCCAGGGCTCTGCTGTAATCTTGTAGGACCTTAGCTATTAAAGTCTTTGGACTTTCCCTCTGTGAAGTTGGGGAGGGAGGTTTGATTATTGTTGCAGCTATAACAGTATCCTCATAGTCTGGAGGAGGGAGAGCTGAACGCTGTCTTGTCCCTTCTCAAACATGGGAACAAAGTCAGGAGGGCAGGGCTGCCAGACGCTGCAGGTTCCCTGAGTTTGGGAAAATGGAAGCCCACCTAGTTGAACAGTTCATTCTTTGAATTTTGAACACTTGCTGTCTCCTGACACGTAAGTGGCCCTACATGCTTCACATCCAGTTACTTATTGAGCTAATTTTGAAACTGGCATGCTGGGTTTGGTCTGTGGAATTCCTAAGTAGACAGCTGACCCCAAGTACCAGGTGGGCCTGGCCCTAACTTCAGTGACTTCTCCTCCCCGGTGCTGTTGACTCAGGGCATCCCGCTATTCATTAAGTTAATGCTTGTTCTTTCTTTGCTAGCCGAGATGCCGCGGCAGTTTCCCAAGCTGAACATCTCTGAAGTGGATGAGCAAGTCCGGCTCCTGGCGGAGAAGGTGTTTGCTAAAGTGCTCCGAGAAGAGGACAGCAAAGATGCACTGTCCCTGTTCACTGTCCCAGAGGACTGCCCCATCGGGCAAAAGGAAGCCAAGGAGAGGGAGCTGCAGAAGGAGCTGGCGGAGCAGAAGTCTGTGGAGACCGCAAAAAGGTTTGTTCCCAAGGCTTGGTTTTCGTGTACATAGAGTCATACAGACCCAGGCAGGCTGTGGGTGTGTGTCCTGATATGAGGCACCTCATGGAGACTGGTATGTCCCTGAAGCTGTGTTGGTTTCTTAACCAAGACCACTTAACTCACCTCTTATTTATTGAGGAATGTCTCGGTGCCTCTGTTACACTGAAAATATCAAAACCCACTTTGCTGCTGATGTGTAAAAGTACACACCATTTCCAAATGGCATTTCTCTTTCCTTTTTGGAAATTTGAGGATTTCTTAGGAGACAGCAATTGTACTTCTTCTCATCACTTGAAAAGCATTTTGCATTACTAATGAGCGCAGCTTACTATTTGCCGGGTGCTGTGCTGGGACTGGAGATGTTACAATGAACAAGATAGATAAAGTCCCTGGGTCTAGACAATAATTAAGTAACTGGACAAATTAACTTAAAAATTACAAGTTATGATAAGTGCTGTTATCAGTCAGGGTCCAATCAGAAGATCAGAAACTAATGAAGTATTAGAATTTTAATGCAGGGAATTGGTTACACAGGTGATAGAGAGCTGAGAAACCAAATAGGGGAGAGAGAGGCAGTTCAGAGATTAGACACAGTAAGGAGCAGCTACTACCCAGGACAGGAGTGACAAGGAAAGCAGTAGTGTTGCTGGAGGCAAGGTGGGATCACACTGGGGAAGGTAGAACTGTGGTGGCCTTTCCAGTGGAAACTGGAGCCAAGGGGAAGAGGTGGCAGCTGCAGAGACGCCTCTCAAAGCAGAGATGGAGGCAGGCGATACCTAGCCTGACCCTTCCTGCGCATTCGAGGTTCTCCCAGTGGCTATCATGGGCCAAACCTAGCCAGAATCCTGCTGGCACCCTTGGGAAACACAGGAGAGGATAAGGAATGGATCTGAGGGCATACAGGCCCAGGAGCAGTGCAAGTGCTATGAAAGGGATGAATAAGGAGGAAAAGGGGTTGGGGGAGAGAGAGGTGGGGAAAGAGAGAGAGAAAATCCTTTTTTAGACTGGAAAGTAAGGGAAGGTCTCTCCAAGGAGGTGACATCTTAGCGGATGCTTCAGGGTATAAAGGAGCTAGCTATGTGGCCTTCCAGGTAGAAGAGTCAGCTAGGGCAAAGGCCCCCCAGTTTCTTCGAGGAGGCTCATGTGGTTAGAGGTCTGTTAAAGGAAGAAGTGCTGTGGCCAGGGCTGGAGGACTTGTGGGGCCCAGATCAGACTGGCCTTGTGCTCCCTGATAAGAAGTTTGGATTGGAGTCTAAGTGTAATGAGAAGCCCTCATCCTTTCACAGTTTATCTCACCCCAGGCTGTATCTAAGTTTCTGCCTGGTCTTCCACCCTGCAAACATCAATAGTTGACATGGTAGACCTTTGAACCTTCTCGGAGCTAGTCCGTGATCACAGTAGATACTGCCTCAGTTTTAAAGGCAAGTCTTTTCCTGTCTTGGTTATGTAGAAGCTCAGCATTTCCTTAACTCGTTTGGAAAGAAGTAAAAAGCTGACTGCTGGTGTAAAGGCAAGAACAGAGCTTCACCACTCATAAGACCAGTGCTTTCCTTCCTTGAAAGGATGGTGAGCCCATAAAGGCAGGAGTCATTGGTGCCATTGGTCAACCTCTGAGTGCCAGCCTTGTGTTGGATAGGGTGGGGTGGCCCTAGCCCCAGCAGTGTGCTCATCCTTGGAGGGTCAAGAAGAGTATGACTGTAGAGACTCTCATTCACACTCCATGGGTGGAACAGAAGGGCTGACTTCATCAACTGAATGGTCTGCAGGGCCCTCCGTGTGTTACGCATTGAGCATTTCAGACCCTTAACAATGAGAGGAAAAGGAATCCTGGCATTTTTTATTGCCAGGAACAATAAGTTTCTAGGACCAGTTTCCACTACAGAGTGACACTGGGCCTGACATCTGCTGAAGAGACTGTGCTCTTTTCAATGCCCAGACTCAGGGCGAAATGAAAGCTTTCTTACTCTAAGTCCGAATGGTGCTCTGTGGTTTCCAGAAATTCCCCTGCAAACTTCTCTCCAAAAACTTTGTTCTGTCCTTGCCTAGGCTATGCTGTCTTAGTTTGTATCTGTCTGCCCTATTTGACCGGAAGCTCCTTGAGGACTGGATCCAGTGTGGAACTTAGTTGTTGGTGGGCAGTGGATATCTGGCAGAGGAAGACATCCTGCCTCCTCATTGCCACCACAGACACTACATCAGAGTGGCTGCAATTTCTTGGACCTCTGTGTTCTGCCACTCACTGGCATGCCCTGTGATCTTGGGCAAATTAGGAAACCTCTCTGGGCCTCAGCCTCATCCTTATCTATAAAGTGGAGATGCTAACAGCTCTCCACTTTATGGGGTGTTGTGAGGAATGACAGAATCCACAGGTAAAAGGCTTAAGACAGTGTCTGGTTACAGTCCGTCCCAAGTAAATGTAAGCGATTTCTCTGAGTTCCTGCTGCTAGGACAGGGAGCAATAGCAACTCCTGCCATTGAATATTTACTGTGGACTAAGTACTGGCCTGTGGAGGTTGGATTCATTCCTTAATTCTCACATCAAGCTTATCAAGTGGATATTCTTAGTATTCTGATTTTGCAGATTAGGAAATGAAGGCTCAGAGAAGTTGAATGTACTTTCACAAAGACACATAGTGAGTAAATGACAGAGCGAGAACTAGAGCCCACATCTTTTGAATCTAGACCCCACACTTCAACCACAAGGCTCTCCCCTCTTCAGGCAGGGGTGCAGTCTTCGGTTCCGTGGTCTGTAGACCCTGGAATGACACTAGGTGCTGCTCCCTAGAATGTAGTTGTTGCTTCTAAATGAAATGGAGGGAAACTGGCCAAAGGTCATGCTCTGTCCCTTAGCTTCTTTCCTGAAAGAAAGCCTGGTGCCTGGACTGTCAGACGCCCCAGCATCCTCTTCTGGGGTCCATGCACACCCAATCTTGTCTTTTAGTTTCTCTTCTCACTAGACGTGCCTTTATATGTAAACGTTCAAAAGTTAACATTTTCATGGAGGACACCCTCTCCCCAGCTCCCTCTCTGTCCATGGCACCTCCCACCCCATCTCCTACTTATTCTTACTTTACACAGAGTTCTATAATCTGGCGATCTTGTTTCTTATCCTGTGACAGATTTAAAGAAGCAAATTAGAAGTAGGGAGAGAGACTCCTATAGGCAGGGTCACAGAGATGATGTGTGGTGATTATAAGCCTGGGCTTTGGGGTCAGACCTATTGGGTTCAAGTGGCAGCCCTGTCACTACTGGCCTTGGTCAAAGCTCTTGACTGCCTGAGCTGGTTTCCTAAACTACAAAATTGAAATAATAAAAGGACGTACCTTGCGAGAATTAAATGAGCTAATACACAAAAAATCCTTAGCACAGTGCTTGGAGCACCATTAATGTTCCTGTTTTGTTATTGTTGTTACTTGACAGTCAACAGTGAGAGAGGAAACAATTACAAAAAGCAGACACAAGAATTTGAAGCACAGTAGTTTAGGGATAACACACCTCTGAGATCATAACTGGATAATACAGTGATGATCCTGAGTCATTGAGAAAACTTTAAATTATGTTCAGCATGCTTTGAGGAAGAACACAGGAATTATGTATTTTTTGAAGAAGCCAGACCAAAATTGATTTTTAAAAAATTAGGATATAGTTAAGGCTGGCAAGATGGCCAGAAAGGAACAGCTCTGGTCTGTAGCTCCCAGCAATATCAATGCAGAAGGTGGATGATTTCTGCATTTCCAACTGAGGTACTGGTTCATCTCACTGGGACTAGTTGGACAGTGGGTGCAGCCCACGGAGGGTGAGTCAAAGCAAGGTGAGGCATTGCCTCACCCGGGAAGCACAAGGGATGGGGGAATTTTATTCCTTACCCGAGAGAAGTCATGAGGGACTGAGCCTGAGGGACTGAGCCTGAGGAACTGTGCACTCTGGCCCAGATACTGTGCTTTTCCCACAGTCCTCGCAACCTGCAGACCAGGAGATTCCCTCTGGTGCCTACACCACCAGGGCCCTGGGTTTCAAGCACACAACAGGGCCGCTGTTTGGGCAGACACCGAACTAGCTGCAGGAGTTGTTTGTTTGTTTGTTTGTTTTTTCCTGTACCCCCAGTGGCACCTGGAACATGAGTGAGATAGAATCATTCACTCCCCTGGAAAGGGGTCTGAAGCCAGGGAGCCAAGTGGTCTGGCTCAGCAGGTCCCACCCCCATGGAGCCCAGCAAACTAAGATCCACTGGTGGCCAGATGTGGTGGCTCATGCCTGTAATCCCAGCACTTAGGGAGGCCGAGGCGAGTGGATCACCTGATGTCAAGAGTTTGAGATCAGCCTGGCCAACATGGTGAAACCCTGTCTCTACTAAAAATACAAAAATTAGCTGGGTGTGGTGACAGGTGCCTGTAATCCCAGTTACTCAGGAGGCTGAGGCAGGAGAATTGCTTGAACCCAGGAGAAGGAGGTTGCAGTGAGCTGAGATTGCACCATTGCACTGAGCCTGGGTAACGAGCAAAACAAGTCTCAAAAAAAAGATCCACTGGCTTGAAATTCTCACTGCCAGCACAGCAGCAGTCTGAGATCAACCTGGGACACTCGAGCTTGGTGTGGGGAAGGGCGTTGGCCATTGCTGAGGCTTGAGTAGGAGGTTTTACCTTCACAGTGTAAACAAAGCCACCCGGAAGTTCGAACTGGGTGGAGCTCACCGCAGCTCAGCAAGGCCGCTGTGGCCAGACTGCCTCTCTAGATTTCTTCTCTCTGGGCAGGGCATCTCTGAAAAAAAGGCAGCAGCCCCAATCAGGGACTTATAGATTAAACCCCCATCTCCCTGGGACAGAGCACCCGGGGGAAGGGGCAGCTGTGGGCACAGTTTCAGCAGACTTAAACGTCCCTGCCTGAAGGTTCTGAAGAGACCAGCAGTCCTCCCAGCACAGCGTTCAAGCTCTGCTAAGTGTCAGACTGCCTCCTCAAGTGGATCCCTAACCCCCGTGTATTCCTGACTGAGAGACACCTCCCAGTAGGGGCTGACAGGCACCTCATACAGGAGAGCTCTGGCTGTCATCAGGCAAGTGCCCCTGTGGGATGAAGCTTCCAGAGGAAAGAACAGGAGGCAGTCTTTGCTGTTCTGCAGCCTCTGCTAGTGATACCCAGCCAAACAGGGTCTGGAGTGGACCTCCAGCAAACTCTAGCATAGGGGCCTGACTGTTAGAAGGAAATCTAACAAGCAGAAAGGAATAGCAGTCCAATCAGAGACCACATCTGAAGGTCACTAGCATCAGAGACCAAAGATAGATAAATCCACGAAGATGGGGAGGTAAACCAGTGCAAAAAGGCTGAAAATTCCAAAAACCAGAATGCCTCTTCTCTTCCCAATGATATAACTCCTTGCAAGCAAGGAAACAAAACTGGACAGAGAATGAGTTTGACCAATTGACAGAAGTAGGCTTCAGAAGGTGGGTAATAACAAACTCCTCTGAGCTAAAGAAACATGTTCTAGCCCAATGCAAGGAAGATAAGAACCTTGAAAAAAGGATAGATGAATTGCTAACTAGAAAAACCAGTTTAGAGAAGAACATAAATGACTTGATGGAGCTGAAAAACACAGCATGAGAACTTCGTGAAGCATACACAAGTATGAATAGCTGAATCGATCAAATGGAAGAAAGGATATCAGAGATTGAAGATCAACTTAATGAAGTAAAACGAGAAGACAAGATTAGAGGAAAAAGAATGAAAAGGAATGAACAAAGCCTCCAAGAAATATGGGACTATGTGCAAAGACCAAACCTACGTTTGATTGCTGTACCTGAAAGTGACAGGGAGAATGGAACCAAGCTGGAAAACACTCTTCAGGATATTATCCAGGAAAACTTCTCCAACCTAGCAAGATAAGCCAACATTCAAATTCAGGAAATACAGAGAACACCACAAAGATATTCCTTGAGAAGAGCAACCCCAAGACACATAATCGTCAGATTCACCAAGGTTGAAATGATGGAAAAAATGTTAAGGGCAGCCAGAGAGAAAGGTCGGGTTACCCACAAAGAGAAGCCCATCAGACTAACAGTGGATCTCTCTGCAGAAACCCTACAAGCTAGAAGAGAGAGGGGGCAATATTCAGCATTCTTAAAGAA
>NW_012115921.1:2162684-2221758 GCF_000951035.1 Colobus angolensis palliatus
CAGGATGGTCTCGATCTCCTGACCTCGTGATCCGCCCATCTCGGCCTCCCAAAGTGCTGGGATTACAGGCTTGAGCCACCGCGCCCGGCCGAGAAATAAAATTCTTTACAGACAAGCAAATGCTGAGAGATTTTGTCACCACCAGGCCTGCCTTACAAGAGCTCCTGAAGGAAGCCCTAAACATGGAAAGGAACAACTGGTACCAGCCACTGCAAAAACATACCAAATTGTAAAGACTATCAACACTATGAGAAACTGCATCAATAAGTAGGAAACTGCATTTTGCATAATGGGCAAAATAACCAGCTAGCATCATAATGACAGGATCAAATTCACACATAACCATATTAGCCTTAAATGTAAATGGGCTAAATGCCCCAATTAAAGCACACAGACTGGCAAATTGGATGAAGAGTCAAGATCCATCAGTGTGCTGTATTCAGGAGACTCATCTCACGTGCAAAGACACACGTAGGCTCAAAATAAAGGGATGGAGGAATATCCACCAAGCAAATGGAAAGAAAAAAAAAAGCAGAAGTTACAGTTTTAACGTCTGATAAAACAGACTTTAAACCAACAAAGATCAAAAGAGACCAGGAAGGACATTACATAATGGTAAAGGGATCAATGCAACAATAAGAGCTAACTGTCCTAAATATACATATGCACCCAATACAGGAGCACCCAGATTCATAAGGCAAGTCTTAGAGACCTACAAAGAGACTTAGGCTCCCACACAATAATAGTGGGAGACTTTAACACCCCATTGTCAATATTAGACAGATCAACGAGACAGAAAATTAACAAGGATATTCAGGACTTGAACTCAGCTCTGGACCAAGCTCCAACCCAAATCAACAGAATATACATTCTTCTCAGCACCTCATTGCACTTACTCTAAAATTAACCACATAATTGGAAGTAAAACACTCCTCAGCAAATGCAAAAGAATGGAAATCATAACAAACAGTCTCTCAGACCACAGTGCAATCAAATTAGAACTCAGGATTAAGAAACTCCCTCAAAACCACACATCTACATGGAAACTGAACACTCTGCTTCTGAATGACTAATGGGTAAATAATGAAATGAAGGCAGAAATAAAGATGTTCTTTGAAACCAGTAAGAACAAAGACACAACATACCATAATCTCTGGGACACATTTAAAGCAGTGTATAGAAGGAAATTTATAGCACTAAATGCCCACAAGAGAAAGCGGGAAAGATCTAAAATTGACACCCTAACATCACAATTAAAAGAGCTAGAGAAGCAGAATCAAACAAATTCAAAAGCTAGCAGAAGACAGGGAATAACTAAGATCAGAGCAGAACTGAAGGAGATAGAGACACGAAAAACTCTTCAAAAAAATCAGTGAATCCAGGAGCTGGGTTTTTTTTGAAAAGATCAACAAAATAAATAGACTGCTAGCAAGACTAATAAAGAGAGACAGAGAGGAGAATCAAATAAACACAATCAAAAATAATAAATGGGGTATCACCGCTGATCCCACAGAAATACAGACTACCATTAGAGAATACTATAAACACCTATATGCAAATAAACTAGAAAATCTAGAAGAAATGGATAAATTCCTGGACACATGCACTCTCCCAAGTCTAAACCAGGAAGAAGTTGAATCCCTGAATAGACCAATAACAAGTTCTGAAATTGAGGAAGTAACGAATAGTCTACTAACCAAAAAAAGTCCAGGACCAGAAGGATTCACAGCCAAATTCTACCAGAGGTACAAAGAAGAGCTGGTACCATTCCTTCTAAAATTATTCCAAACAATAGAAGAAGAGGGACTCCTCCCTAACTCATTTTATGAGGCCAGCATCATCCTGATACCAAAACATGGCAGAGACACAACAGAAAAAGAAAATTTCAGACCAATGTCCCTGATGAACATTGATGTAAAAATCCTTGGTAAAATACTGGCAAACCAAATCCAGCAGCACATCAAAAAGCTTATCCACTACGATCAAGTCAGCTTCATACCTGAGATGCAAGGCTGGTTCAACATATGCAAATCAATCAATGTGATCTATCACAGAACCAATGACAAAAACCACATGATTATCTCAATAGATAATCATGTGGTTATCTATTGAGAAGGCCTTCGATAGGCAGAGAAGGCAGAGAAGGCCTTCGATAAAATTCAACACCCCTTCATGCTAAAAACTCTCAATAAACTAGGTATTGATGGAAAGTATCTCAAAATAAAAAGAGCTATTTATGACAAACCCACAGGTAATATCATACTGAATGGGCAAAAACTGGAAGCATTCCCCTTGAAAACCAGCACAAGACAAGGATGCCCTCTCTCACCACTCCTATTCAACATAGTGTTGGAAGTTCAGGCTAGGGCAATCAGGCAAGAGAAAGAAATAAAGTCTATCCAAACAGGAAAAGAGGAAGGCAAATTGTCCCTGTTTGCAGATGACATGATTGTATATTTAGAAAACCCCACCATCTCAGCCCCAAATCTCCTTATGCTAATAAGCAACTTCAGCAGTCTGAGGAGATGAAATCAATGTGCAAAAATCACAAGCATTCCTGTATACCAATAACAGACAAACGGAGAGCCAAATCATGAGTGAACTCCCATTCACAACTGCTACTAAGAGAATAAAATAGCTAGGAATCCAACTTACAAGGGATGTGAAGGACCTTTTCAAGGAGAACTACAAACCACTGCTCAAGGAAATAAGAGAGGACAAAAGCAAATGGAAAAACATTCCATGCTCATGGATAGTAAGAATCAATATCATGAAAAAAGCTATACAGCCCAAAGTAATTTATAGGTTCAATGCTATCCCCATCAAGCTACCATTGACTTTCCTCACAGAATTCGAAAAAAATACTACTTTAAATTTCATATGAACCAAAAGAGAGCTCGTATAGCCAAGACAATTCTAAGCAAAAAGAACAAAGCTGGAGGCATCACGCTACCTGACTTCAAACTATACTACAAGGCTACAGTAACCAAAAAAGCATGGTACTGGTATCAAAACAGATATATAGACCAATGGAACAGAACAGAGGCCTCAGAAATAACACCACACATCTACAATCATCTGATCTTTGACAGACCTGGCACAAACAAGCAATGGGGAAAGGATTCCCTGTTTAATAAATGGTGTTGGGAAAACTGGCTAGCCATATGCAAAAAACTGAAACTGGACTCCTTCCTTACACCTTATACAAAAATTAACTCAAGATGGATTAAAGACTTAAACATAAGACCTAAAACCATAAAAACCCTAGAAGAAAACCTAGGACATTCAGGACATAGGCATGGGCAAAGAACTTCATGTATAAAACATCAAAAGCCATGGCAACAAAAGCCAAAATTGAGAAATGGGATCTAATTAAACTAAAGAGCTTCTACACAGCAAAATAAACTATCATCAGAGTGAATAGGCAACCTACAGAATGGGAGAAAATTTTTGCAATCTATCCATCTGACAAAGGGCTAATGTCCAGAATCTACAAAGAACTTAAACAAATTTACAACAAAAAAACAACCCCATCAAAAAGTGGGCAAAGGATATGAACAGACACTTCTTGAAAGAAAACATTTATGCAGCCAACAAACATGTGAAAAAAAGCTCATCATCACTGGTCATTAGAGAAATGCAAATCAAAACCACAATGAGATACCATCTCACGCCAGTTAGAATGGCAATTATTAAAAAGTCAGGAAACAACAGATGCTGAAGAGGATGTGGAGAAATAGGAACGCTTTTACACTGTTGGTGGGAGTGTAAATTAGTTCAAACATTGTGGAAGACAGTGTGGCGATTCCTCAAGGATCTAGAACTAGAAATACCATTTGACCCAGCAATCCCATTACTGGGTATATACCCAAAGGATTATAAATCATTCTATAAAGACACATGCACACGTGTGTTTATTGTGGCACTATCTGCAATAGCAAAGACTTGGAACCCACCCGAATGTCCATCAATGATAGACTGGATAAAGAAAATGTGGCACATACACACCATGGAATACTATGCAGCCATAAAAAAGGATGGGTTCATGTCTTTGCAGGGACATGGATGAAGCTGGAAACCATCATTCTCAGCAAACTAACACAAGAAGAGAAAACCGAACACTGCATGTTCTCACTCATAAGTGGGAGTTGAACAATGAGAACACATAGACACAGGGAGGGGAACATCACACACTGGGGCCTGTTTGGGGGTGGAGGGCTAGGGGAGGAATAGCATTAAGAGAAATACCTATGTAGGTGATGGGTTGATGGGAGGCAGCAAACCACCATGGCATGTGTAACAAACCTGCACGTTCTTTACATGTACCCCAGAACTTAAAGTATAATTTTAAAAAAAGAAAAAAATTAAGATATAGAGGGAACAAACATCATTGAAAAATTTGGCTATCTAGGACAGCCACTTCCCTAGAATGTTTTGAGTGAAATTGAGAAACATATGTGCATTATGAACTGAGCATAGCACAGCTAAAGTGTTGCTAAGTCACTTCATTTTATGAAACTTGAGAAAATAAGAATGGGGAACTTTTTAAAAATTCAGGGTCATTGACAAAGGAGCTTCATTTGAAATAGTCAGTTTATCCCCTTTTAAAGTTAGGGAGACATTGGGCTAGGCGCAGTGGCTCACGCCTATAATCCCAGCACCTTAGGAGGCCGAGGCGGGTGGATCACCTGAGGTCGGGAGTTGGAGACCAGCCTGGCCAGCATGGAGAAACCCTGTCTCTACTAAAAATACAAAAGTTAGCTGGGTGTGGTGGCACACGTCTGTAATTCCAGTAACTCGGGAGGCTGAGGCCGGAGAATCGCTTGAACCTGAGAGGCAAAGGTTTCAGTGAGCCAAGATCACCCCACTGCACTCCAGCCTGGCTGAGGGAGGGAGACTCTGTCTCAAAAAAACAAAAACAAAAACAAAAAAAAACCAAAAAAACAGTTAGGGAGATTGGGAAGCCAAGGTGGGTGGATCACTTGAGGCCAGGAGTTTGAGACCAGCCTGGCCAACATGGCAAAACCGTCTGTACAAAAAATACAAAAATTAGCTGGGCGTGGTGATGTGCGCCTATGGTCCGGCTTTTTGGTAGGCTGAGGCACAAGAATTGCTTGAACCCAGGAGGTGGAGGTTGCAGTGAGCTGAGATCATACCACTGCATTCCAGGTTGGGTGACAGAGCAAGACCCTGTTTCAAAAAAAAGTAAAAATAAAAATAAAGTTGGGGAGAGATATTGTAACACTTAAGTTAACAGCACAGATTGTACTTCATTTTGATCTCCGTGTCTTTAGGGAGGAAGGGCAGCTGGGAAGGATTGAGGAAGGGAGAAGCAAAGGTGAGTGGCAGAAGATGAGTGGAGATTACAGTAGGCCAGGAGGGGTTGGGGGGAAGGGAGGATGGAGAAGGATGGGGTAGGTTTCCAGAGGGGAGCTCAGGGAGAGAGACAGGGTGGGGCTGTGAGCTTCCACACCTGACTGGCTGCAAAGTGTTAAAATCAAAGTTACACCCACCTGGCCAGGACGCTGGTCATCTGGCTGCACATGCAGAGTGAGGGGTCTCTGTGGACCCCTGCTCTCTCTGTAGGGACCCCTCTTATAGTACCCGTCGTACAGCATATTCTCCAGATAGGCTGGGACCTCTGGTCTCAAGTACAGAGGAGGTGCTACCTCCTCTTAGTTCCCTCCTTAGATGGGGGTCCCAATTCCAAGTGAGCCCATGCAGGGACAGCAGTAGCAGTGTGAGCCTGTGGAAGTGGAGGATGCCTGTCCCACCTAATGGCATTCAGATTCCCAGTGTTCACAAAACCCTGTGCTGGTTTGTGACTCCTGATTCTAACCTTTAGTGTAACAGTTCTCATGTGGAGGGGCTGCCAGAATGAGCTGAGTGTGTGTGGGGGAGGAGTTCAAACCAGCCTCCATGTTCTGAAATGTCCCCCCTCTGACCACGTTGCTCCACTGCTCCCACCCCCAGTCTGGATTAAGTGCCTCCTCTGGGGTGCCAAAATATCCAGGCCATCTCATTACCTCAACCACATTGTATGATAATCTGTGGAACTCTGGGTTCATCTCGGCCATCAGTCAGTCCCTGGAAGCAGGAGTCATATTTTATCTACTCCTCTACCCCCAGGGCCTGGCACACAGTAGTTTATTGAATGAAGTGGGGTCCATGTGTGGCCCCCGGCTCATAGTGCACATATGAAAGCCTGGTGAAAGGTTGGCTTCAGTGCCCCTCCCTACCTGTTAGTCATCTGGACAGACCACACAGGGCAGTGGTCTTCAGATGGCCCCTGGGAAGATGCTGGATATTCTCTAGGAGAGCAAGGAGGGCCAGAAGGGCTCCTCACTTTAGCATATGAGTGCTATATAGGGAAGACCCTGGGAACCTGATTACCCAGAGTAGAGGAGGGCTGGGGAGTGCAGCAGAGTAAGGGAGGGGCCTTAGTGACTGTCAGGGGCAACCAAGGGCCATAGAGCAGGTGGAGCACCAGACAGGTGCTGGGAGGTGAGATGCTGTAACAACAGCCCAGGTGACCTGATCAACTCTTCGTCTTGTGGGCCTGGTTAGCAAGAATGTGCTTGTGTATCAGGAGGACCATCTATTTCAGGGATGACAAAACTGCTTCTGGCCCTTTGAGCCCTCAGGCTTGGCCTGGAGCTGGTGTCCTCACAGCCCCACACTCTGCTGGCTCCTTGGCAGGGGTGTGCTTCTGCCAGGTGCAAGTGTGGGTGGGGGAAGGAGGGGGTGTGCCAGCTGTGGCCTAGCAAATGCTGGTGCCCCAGGGGCTAGTGCAAGGTGCAGCAGGTGAGACAGTGGACAGACAGACCTTGGCCCATCAGGAGGAAGTGCTTTCTAACAGGGGCACCAGATCAGTTTTGTTCACACACACACTCATAGACACACTCATTCACTGTATTAGTGTGCACTTCTATAAAAATACCGGAGACTGGTAATTTATAAAGAAATGAGGTATAATTGGCTCATAGTTCTGCAGGCCGTACAGGAAGCATGGCAGCATCTGCTTCTGAGAAAGCCTCAGGGAACTTTGACTCATGGTGAAGGCAAAGTAGAAGCAGCCGTCTTACATGGTGGGAGCAGGAGGAAGAGGCAGTGAGGGCGGGTAGGGGAAGGTGCTGCACACTTTTAAATGCCCAGATCTCATGAAAACTCTATCACTAGAACAGCACCAAGGAGATGGTGCTAAACCATTCATGAAGGATCCACCCCCATGATCCAATCACCTCCCACCAGGCCCCACCTCCAACACTGGGGATTACAATTGCACGTGAGATTTGGGCAGAGACATGGATGCAAACCATGTCACGCACCCTCTGACACTTACACCCACACACCCAGTCACTCAGCTCCAACCTTCTGCCTTTACTGGCTGGGCCTTGGTTGTATAGAATGGATGCTAGATTTGGGCCTAGGGGAGGTAGAATTTCTAAAACGGCCCTCGCAGATGTCCCTCCTTAATCTCCAGATGCGGTGAATAAGATGAGTGAATATCATCACTCCTGTGATGATGTTATGGAATATGGCACAACTGACCTTAAGATGGGGGTTTATTGGTAGGTCTGATTTAATCCCATGAGCCCTTAAAAATAGAGAGCTTTCTGAGAGTAGGAGGGGAGGGCAGAGAGAGTCAAAGCAACAGCACAATGACCACTCTTGGCTTTGGAGATGAAGGGGCCTATGTGCAGGGATTGGCGTGAGGTCAGTAGGAGTTGAGAGTGACCCCTGGTCAAAGCCAGCAAGCAGCCTGGGAATTCAGCCTTATGGCCACTAGACCTGAATTCTGCTAACAACTGGAATGAACTTGGAAGTGAATTCTTTCCCAGAACCTCTAGACAAGAGCACAGTGTGGCTAACATCTTGATTTTGGCCTTTTGATACCCTGAGCATAGAGCCCAGCCAAGCCCACCCAGACTTCTCACCTATAGAACAGTGAGCTAATAAATGGCTGTTGTTTTAAGCCATCAAGTTTGTGGCAATTTGTTCTGCAGCAATAGAAAACAAATCCAGGGTCATCCTTGGGCTCCACACAGCTTTTCCAATTTCCTGAGATACAAGCTGTGGTTAACTTCCAGTTCTTCCAGGTCCAAGGGGAGTGAGCCCTGAGGAGTTAGCCCATCTGTGGCTAAACCTATCCCTCGTGCCTGCAAAGTCTGAGCTCCTTGCCTGCAGATTCTCATATGTGACAATCTGGAGCTCATCTGAAGACCAAGGTTGTCGCCATAATGGATATCCCCAGGAAGGAGAATTCTTTGGGCACCACTTTGTGGGGACTAACTTCCTCACTGGGGCAGAAGAACATTCCCAGGATAAGCCTGGTAGGCCGTTGGCTTAGGCAGTCTCCCAGCATTTGGGTTGTAGTGTTTGTGTGTGTGTGTTTTAACCTTTCTTAGCTGTTGCTCACCTTAGATGTCACCTGTTGCTTCTTGTTGGTAGGGCCAGACCTCAGGCAGCCTTGGCTGAGGCATTTGGGGGTGAGGTTGCATGGAAATAAAAACAGTGACCTGGCAGGCATTTGAGTGACACAGAAATCAGAATCTCATGCATCTCAGCTGAGGTCAGAATGTGTTGGGGAGCCCGAAGTAACGGCTCTTCCTCTGGGTGTGAACATCCAAAAGATGCCAAAGGGAGAACCTCACCCTCAAGGTGAATCTGCCTGTGAGGAGTGACTGACAAGGTGGCATCCCTGGGGTAGGATGCTTGACTGAGCTCCATTTGATGGAGGACAGACCAGGGAAAGCTGAGGCTGGGGGCTCCCAGGGCTCAGGTTGAGTTTCCCGAAGCAGCCCAGTGTGTCTCTTAGCAAGACCAGAGGCAAGGGGAAGGTGAATTCCTAAAAAGGAGCCACCTCTGTCTTTCAGGTTAAAATAACCTTGTCCCAAAGATGTGATAACACGGTGTAGGCAGGTGAGAACCAGAGGACCATGGCAAGCACTGGGTGTGAAAACACAGGAGGAAAACTGTGGTTCTTGAAAACTCGGCAGTGAGGAGACCTGGCCACAGGCCAAGAGGAGGAGAGCTGCTTCCAGGTGAGCCCTGAAACCTATTTGGGGATCAACCGATTTCTCCAGGCCTGTAGGTATCACACTGGTACCTGGAGAGGAGAAGGGCTCTGGTGGGTCACAGTTGTTACTGAGTCCTTGCTGGTGGCTGTGGTTGTGGTAGAATAAGCACTTAGGAAGCTACTGGGCCCGTGGCACAAGGTAGGGCAGGTAGTCAACTGGTTTCTGGCATTGGGCACTGTGGGCTGGCACTGTGGGGAGGCCGGGTTCCACTGGAGGCAGAAAGAAACATGAGGTGGCAGAAGAGTACTAATGGCCTCATCTTAATGCTGGGTAATTCTCTTCCTGGAGAAGAGACTTGTGGTGACATCATCTGATGTCTATTTCATGAATGAGGAAAGTGGAGTCATCACAAATCAGCCTTGCAAATAAGCATGGGCTTGTGGCAATTTAAACCAACCTTGGGCCCAAGAGCCAGTGTACTCATCTTTTGGTGCCAAGGCAACAGGTCCAGAGGGACCTGCATTTGGTGCTGATCAATCCCTCTCCCCAAACAGAGGTACATATCTGTGCTTGCTCCAGCAGCGGCAGCCAGGATGGCACACAGCAGGCTAGAGGAAGGAGCAGCAGGGGTGGAGGCTGGATGGAGCAGCCACTGTGCCATGTGACTTTGTGCCAGCCCTTTCCCATCTCTGGGAAAGTGTCTGTGAGAAGCAGGCTGATCTTGTAGATCTCCTTGGCACCCAGTAGGTCTGCTGCCAGCCATGGGGCCTATGATGCCTGTAAGCTTGGATGGCGGTCGCTAGTCCACGGGGGTCCTGAGCACTCTCTCTACTCCTTCTTTGTAAAACAAGGAGATTGGACTCATTAAGCATCCCTGTCTCTTCTGGCTCCAATGCCCCAAATGTCTAGCTGTGTGAAATGCAGTGTGCTTGTCTGTCTGTGACCCTATTCCTGGTCCTTTCTGAGACTGTTCATATGTTGGGACTGAGAGTTTGTGTTATCTGAAGCTAGCATGCTGTCCACACTGTGGGGAAAGCCCACATGATTTGCTATTGTCCTCCCCTCTAGTGCCTGTGGTTTTAGAGCCCATGCAGTGTGGTCTGCCATTTGTCTGTCTCTCTCCTGGGACATTTGCCTGCTTTAATCTTCTGTGGGCTGTGCAAACAGCCCTGAGTGGTGCATGGTGACCACAGGTAGGGGTGTCTGGAGGGCTGTGTTCCATCTCATGCAGACATGTGTAAGAGGAAGGCATGAATAATTAGAAACGTCTTAATGGTAGGGCCAGCACCAGTGATTAATCATAGCAAAATTCTCCTGCCACACACACAGCAGAGTCTTTATCATTCGCCCCAATTAGCTGCTGATGTCTCCCACTTTTCCTTGTCCTTGGCTCTTAGAAAGAAAAGTTTCAAGATGATTCGGTCCCAGTCCCTGTCTCTGCAAATGCCGACACAGCAAGATTGGAAGGGCCCCCCGGCAGCCAGTCCGGCCATGTCTCCCACAACCCCTGTGGTCACTGGAGCCACTTCCCAGCCCACGCCAGCACCCTATGCCATGCCTGAGTTCCAGCGGGTCACCATCAGCGGAGATTACTGTGCCGGGGTAAGGCGTCGGTGGGAGTGTTGAATGTGCCTTGCGTACAGAGGCCAGGGGCCTCATGGGCCACAGGGTCGTGCCCACCTCTGGAGCCTGGTCCTGTCCGTGGGTGTCTGGGAGAAGGCAAAGAGGAGGCACAGGAGGCAAGGAGGGTCCTAGCAGAGGTTGTGGGGTGTGAGTGTGGTGTCTCAGTGGCTGCCTGTTCCCTGTGAGGAGGGCCTTGGGGTGCAGGCTGGCACACTGTGTCTGTGGCTTGTAACTTCCACATGTTCTCTAAGTCTAGAAAGCTGGAATTGGTCCCTGTAGCCCGATGGAAAGGTGCCAGCTTGGGCCTTTCAGTGTTGCCAAATGTTTAGTAGATTCAAAGTAATGGTACTGAACAGTTTTTGTGAAATTAGTTGTTGCTAAATCATCTCTTCTTACATGTAGGTTCAGTACCCTTAAATATAGGCTAGATCCCCCTAGCTGGGAAGAGAGAATCTTGTTTAGAAATTGAGCAAATTGGTTTACACTAAGTGAGTTAATGCAGTCACTGAAAATGTGCTAATTTCACCTGATTGGATGATGCATTTTTTATGCATGCCTACTTCTTGGAGAGAAATATCACTGAGTTAGTGCCAGGGTTAAGTTTGGCTCCAGTGCCCTGGCCCCAACTCACTACTTACGCCTCAGTTGGCTTCGTTAGTCTCTCTTTTTAACAGTAGCTGAGAAAATATGGTGAATCCAAGACAGCAATGCAACTTATTGCTCTTCCTATAAAACATCCCCTAGCTTTCAAAAATTTTTTGGTTGTATGTAATGGAGAACACTTGCATATGGTACAACATTTAAAAGATACAAAAATGGTATCAATTCAGCCACCCATTCTCCTCCTCAGAGGCAACCACTGGTTTTGGTTTCTTATGTATTCTCACATATATGGTCTATGTACCTACAATTATTTATGCATACATAGTTTATTTACTTATTTTTATAAAAATCATAGTTTACAATATACATTATACTGCATCTTACATTTTCCACTTCACAATACATCTTAAAGATAATGCATATCAATATATACATAACTTCTTTGTCCTTTTAAAAAATATGTACATAGTATTCCTTTGTGAGGAGGTGTCATAGTTTATTTTAATTAAGTTCCCATGGTTGGGAGTTTAGATTGGATTGAGAAAAATGCAGGCCTTGTCTGGATATTAGCATCTTGACCATGAGTCTTTGGTGTTCACCCAGCCTCAGGCAGGTGGGCAGAGCATTGGAAAGCAAGAGTCGAGGTGGGCCGACCACCAGCTGAACGGGAGGACATCAGCCCGTAGCATGTACTAACATGTGCTAGCTTCTTTCTCCTAGTCTCCTGGCTGGCACAGAGTAGTACATGGAGCACCTGAACTGGGCAATTGGTCCTCAGAAAGCTAAGTGTCCATGAGAGGCAGGCTGATCTTGCAGATCTCCTTGGCACGCAGTAGGTCTGCTGCCAGCCATGGGTCCTGTGATGCCTATAAATTTGGCTGGTGGCCACTAGTCCACAGGGGTCCTGAGTATCCTCTCTGATGTCCTTAGCCATGGCCTGAGCCCCTGTCATGCTGAGTCCATTGGTTGTCCAGAGAAAGTGTTTGGCTTTGTTGTTGGCAGGGACGTATTTTTGTCTAAGATGTCTGTGTCTGCTCACCTATTCCTGCTGCTCTCAGAAGCCATCCACTGGAAGGTATAAAAGGAATTCACATACCCTATGGGGACATTTGGAGGCAGGAAAGGAGAATCTACCACTGTAACAAAAAGCAAGAAGTAGTATTTAGTAAAAGTATAAAAACATGCATAGGAAAAATATATTCAGACTTCTTCCCTCTGAGGATGGGGTAGGGAGGAGGGTAGAGTTTTAGCTGTATCTGTGATGATTTATTTCTTTAAACTTGTGAGAAATTTGAAAGAATTATGCTAAATATTAATATTGTCAGCTATAGAGTATAGATTATATTATCTTTGGTGCCTGTGTGTATGTTTAAAATATTGCAAAATTAAAAATGATGATTTTATTAAAGCAGAGGGGAACACTTTCAGGCCCCAGCCTTCCCTCCTCTGGGCTATACCAGCATGTGGTGCTTCCCTCTGCTGCACCCCTTACCGCGCATTGTGTCTGTTTGGCCACTTGTCTCCCCAAGCATTTTTCTGTGATTCTCATCCTTCCCAAACAGACTAAAATTAATGAGCCCGTTGGAAGGTGGGAATTTATCTCATTCATCTTTGAATATGAGGCTGCTCTGGTAAAGCAGAACATCCTTAGGCTTTGGGACTCAATCAGGTTAGGGTCTGAAATTTGACTTTGTAGCTTCCTGGCAAGTGATTTATCCTCCCTGGGCCTCAGTTTTCCCATTTGCAAAATGGGTTGCAGTAAGGAGCAAAATGAAATCTATGGAAAGGTCTGGCACATAACACATGACAATGGGTCTTGTTGCCTGGATGAGTTGGGTGATTAACAGATTTAATCAGAAGTGTAGGGTTGGCAAAGAAGCAGGCTGAGCATGCAGAATTTGCTTTTGCTTTTTGTTTTGTTTCGACATGAAGGACACATGAATTTTATCAACTGAAAATGATGGCGCTCATCGCCTTCACGGGTAGGACTCAGGCTTTGTCCCTTCATGGGCCTGGTGCAAAAACAGACTTTTGGCTTAATTAGCTGAATGTGAAACCAGCTTCTGGGTGTGCAGGCTGGAGCACTTATCTCTCTTCCAACGACCCTCACTCCTCCTGTGTCTCCTGTGTTGGGGGTCTCCAAGACCATTCCCAGGTTGGATGATTCACCAGGAGGACTCACAGGACTCTGCATATAGCTGTACTTACAGCTCTCATTTATTACAGTGAAAGGATACAGAGCAAATCAGCAAAGGGAGAGATACATGGAAGACACGAGGTGCAAGCTTCCAAGGTCCTCTCCCAGCGGAGTCATCAGAACTTACCGAATACCTTCAGCATCACATTGTGACAGCACACGTGGGAAGTGTTGTTTACCAGGGAAGCTCATGAGAGATTCCGTGCCCAGGGTTTTCACTGAGGCTGGTCACACATCTGCATAGCAGATCTCAAATTCCAGGCTCCCAGAAGGAAAGCAGGTGTCCAACATGAACCATATTGTTTGCACAAATAGTTTAGGTGCAATGAACCACTCTTACTAGTCAGGGAGTGGTGAGAACCCTCCTGAAATCCAGGTTCCCAGATACCAGGCAAGGGCCAGTCTTACAAGCACATCTTTCCAAGGATGGCAGTCTCAGGCATGCTGCGTGAACCCTTTCCTGCCTGCCTCCCTTCTGCAGATCACTTTGGAGGACTACGAGCAGGCAGCCAAGAGCCTGGCCAAGGCCCTAATGATCCGGGAGAAATATGCAAGGCTCGCCTACCACCGCTTCCCGCGGATCACATCCCAGTACCTGGGTCATCCGCGGGCAGATACTGCACCTCTGAAAGAGGGCCTTCCAGGTATGGAGCTCTGGCTGGAGGTTGGGTCCCAACTGTGGGTGGACCGAGAGCCACTCAGGGCTTTTTGTTGGCTTGATCTATTTCCCCTGATGGTATTTTAAGAGGACAGTGTTCTTGCATTGACTTCTCCCACACTGATGTTTGATGGTTCCCCCAAGGATTGATTGTATGTGTACCGTATGCCTCACCTGTGCAGAGCTGAACTGTTGAAGTTAAGAGAGAGAAGTGAAAGACAGTCCTTGTTCTTAGGAGTCCATCAGGGAGACAGGCAGTCTCATGTGGGATTTTTTTTTTTTTTTTTTGAGATAGGGTCTTGCTCTGTTGCTCAGGCTGGCATGCAGTGGTGCAATCACTGCTCACAGCAGCCTAATCTCCTGGGATCAAGCAATCCTACCACCTCAGCTTCTCGAGTAGCTGGTATCCAAAGGCACACACCACCACACCCAGCTAATTAAAAAAATATTATTATGTTTTGTAGAGATGGGGGTCTTACCATGTTGCCCAGGCTGG
The DNA here is from genome assembly GCF_000951035.1 of Colobus angolensis palliatus. Classification (NCBI taxonomy): domain Eukaryota; kingdom Metazoa; phylum Chordata; class Mammalia; order Primates; family Cercopithecidae; genus Colobus; species Colobus angolensis. The sequence continues at coordinate 2,177,282 of NW_012115921.1, forward strand.
TCTCAAACTCCTGGACTCAAGTGATCCTCCTGCCCTGGCCTCCCAAAGTGCTGGGATTATAGACGTGAGCCACTGTGCCCGGCCTCATGTGGCATATTTAAAAGAACACAATCAGGCAGTAAATACCAAATTGGTGGCAGGGTGGACTGGGGAGGGAGCAGGAACAGAGGGCATGTTCCCTGGGAAGATGATGTAGGCTCTGGTGTCAAACACAGCTGCATTTGTATCTGGCCTCCATCAATTTCTTGGGATTTGGGGAAAGATATTTCTCTAAGCCTCACTTTGTAAAATGTAATCTATAAAATGGAAATGCAAATAATATCTATCTCCAAGAGCTGTCGTGAGGATTAAACAGGAGAATACATGTCAAGTACTCAGTTCAGTTCTGGCATCTAGTGAGTATTCAGTAAGTGGTAGCTGCATTTATGCTGCCGAGTTCAGGGAAGGGGAGATCCGAGAGGTCTGAGTGGTTTCCTCATGAAGCCTAGCCGTGAAGGACCTAACAGCAGCAGCGGCGGTAATGAGGACAATAGGAAACCCCACTCCTGAAAGTTGGTGGTGGGGGGACACATAAGGGCCCTGGTGGTCTCCATCAGTGCCTGGGACCCTGGCTGCCTCTGGGGGTAGCTGGTGGTGCCAAGTTGCCCCAGTCTCTGGTTCTCTTGAATTTCAAGTCCTGTACTTTGAACATCTGGGGCCCTAGGTAAATTTCAGCCCTTTGAGTCCATTTCCCTATCTGAGGGAAGTGGATCCTACCATCTCAGTTTTGGCAAAGACAGACAGAAATGACTGTCAAATGTGTACTTTACGTGGACAGAGGACCCCCGTGTTCTGGGCATGAGTATGGGGAAGAGGAGCAACTTCCGAGTGTGCAGGCTGTAGCTTTACCTGGAGCTTGAACTGCCTGCATCTCACAGACTGCTGCATGCATTAGGCCTCCTGAGCTGGCCTGTGACCATACCTGATGGGGCACGTCCCTCTCCACCTCTGCCTGCATCAGCCCCTTTGTAGCTCCTTACATGTACTCTAGGGATGGTCTGTTCCTTCCAAGCACGGATGGAGGAGGCCCAGGCAGGTCACTCTGCCTTGGCAACTTCCTTTGATGCAGATCTTGAGGTTTGCTCCTGCCTATGCCGGCAGCTGAGCAGCTGATCCCGGATGGTGCCGACTGAGCTGCATGGAGTTGAAGCCTCCAGCTCCACTGATATTTGGCATCAATACATTCCTTAGGGACAGAGTTTATCAAGAGTCAGGAAAACTAATTATGAGAATAATAAGAATAATATCCTATAATTCATTATTTGTAGTACATTACTCTTTATGAAGAATTTTCCTGTACACACTATTGCAACCCTCACAGCAGCCTGTTAAGGCAGGGGGTGTTATCTTCAGATGAGGAGATAGGCTCAGAGAGGTAAAGGAGTTTGCTGAAAGTCTCACAGCAGGGAAATTGCATAGAGGAGTTTTCTGCCTCCTGTTGGCTAATTCTAACCTTAACCTATAGTGGTGGGGAGCAGATGGCTTTATCATTGGCATTCCCCGCTCTGAGAGAGACAAGTTCCCTATCCTTTGCTCCTTTGGGGAGGGAGTAGCTTCTTTAGCCCCTCAGCTGGCCTGGCCCAGGACACTTATTCCCACTGGGCAGTCCAGGTGCAATCTGTTCTCTTCCTGGGAGAAGATACCGCTGCCCTTCTTAATATTCCTGGGATCTCTGAAGTGCTGAGGAAAATGAAGCCCATTTCAGTTAAATTTTAAAAAATTGTTGAAGTGCTAGCCATGTGCCAGGGACTGTTCTAGACACGTAGCAGTAAACAGCACAAATTAAAGTCTCTGCCTGCATGGAATTTCTGTTGGAGTGGAGAAGACGTCATATCTGAGATAAAGAAGTGACATGGTTTGACATGGTGGTAAGTGCTGGGAAGGAAGCAGGGAAGAGCACATCAGATGCAGGGCCGGTGTGGGGTTGGATTTTGGGCAGGAAGACCAGGGCAGGCCTCTGTGTCTTTTGAACCCATGGGGGGGCACTTTGCCATCTCTCAATCCTGTTTTGCAGACTTCCACCCTCCTCCACTGCCCCAGGAAGACCCCTACTGCCTGGACGATGCACCCCCCAACCTGGATTACTTGGTCCACATGCAGGGGGGCATTCTCTTCGTGTATGATAACAAGAAGATGCTGGAGCGCCAGGAACCGCACAGCCTGCCCTACCCTGACCTGGAGACGTACACGGTGGACATGAGCCACATCCTGGCTCTCATCACCGATGGCCCCACGTAAGCCAGCTTCTCCGCAGCTGCCTCTCTTTGCACAGGTGCTGTTCTGTAGGAAGGAGATAAGAAAGGCCTTACCCCTCTGCCCTGGGGTCCTCTGTACTTAAAGCATCCCAGAAAGAGTGCGGTTTCTCCTTTCCTCAGTGCTTTGTGGGTTTCTGCAACAGTTTTCCTTCATAGGCTGGCATAGCCTTAGACTTGGTAGTCTCTGTCCCCGCCTCCTTTTCTTTTTGAGACAGCATCTTGCTCTGTTGCCCAGGCTGGAGTGCAGTGGTATGATCTTGGCTCACTGTAGCCTCTGCCTCCTGGGTTGAAGTGATTCTTTTGCCTCAGCCTCCCGAGTAGCTGGGACTACAGGCAAGTGTCACCATGGCTAATTTTTACATTTTTAGTAGAGACAGGAGTTTCACCATGTTGCCTAGGCTGGTCTCAAACTCCAGAGCTCAGGTAATACACCCAACTCAGCCTTCCAAAGTGCTGGGATTATGGGTGTAAGCCACCATGCCCGGCCTCCTTGTCCCTTCTGCATGCATAGTGTGGAGCCTCTGCTTGCTGGTGGCCACCCAGGTGCCTCTGAATGTCTGTCATCCGTCTCCCCAGGCAGGACAGCAGCCTTGCAGAGAGTTACCGGCCCAGAGCATAACTGTATTTGGTGAGGAGTGATGAAGACATTGCTTCAGGCCTTGGATTTTCTGGGTTTCTGAAGAGGAGCATGCAGCGAGCCTGGGGAACTTTGCTCATGGGCATGATGCCCCATGATGCTTGTGGGCTTGGCTCCAGCTAACCTGGTGGGCAGCCATCTTTCTGAATTTGGCCCCCTCACTTCTTGGTGGGCACTTAGGCTGATCAGTAATGCCCGGACCCAGTAAGCCTCAGAGTGGCTGTGCTGGGAGTGGGAGTCTGGGTGAGGGGAGGTGCTGGTCACTCCTGAGGACCTTCTCTCTGGTTTTCTGGGAATCCTGTGATGCCAGTCTCCAAAGTGGCATAGTGAGCCCAAGGTTGATGGGCAGCATGACTCTTAGTCCTCCCTGATCTGAGGGCAGAACTAAGGCATGGGAAGGGCAGGGGCGGTTCCTTGCAGGCTGTCCTCAGCTAGGTGTGCAGGCAGTGGCTGTCCCATCTAGGGGGTTGTGAGGATCCTGCCTGGGGAGAGAGACTGAGTGAGGCGGCGTTTAAACTCCCTTCTGACTCTGAGGCTGTCTTGTGCTCCATCCACTCTGGGGCTTGTCTGGGCAGATGGATGACTGTGCCGTTGCAGCGCTGACAGATGCTCTTATGGAAGTCTACGTGATTAGATGCCAAGGAAGCTGCTGTTTGTTCTGGGGGCACAAGGAAGCAGGGTAGCATGAATTGTGGTTGAAGGTTCTGTGTGGCTGTGGATGCAGGTGTGTGGCTAGGCACCTGGGCTGGGTGTGGGCTGGTGGTTGGCCACAGCAGTGAGCATCTCCATCCCCAGTGGCCTTTACTGGCTGAGAAATCATAAAAACCCCTTCTCTGAGTTGGTGGGAATCTGGGGGCATCAGTCCTTACAGAGATTTCTGTCTTGGTAACAAATATCCCTACAGTCCCAACCCGCCCATGATGCAAAACATCCTCCTCTTGTTGTGAAGCCTCAGAGTTGAGAGGTCCTTGGGCCATGGCCATTAGGTCGGGGGGCTGGTTCCTCTGCAACCCAAGGCGGGCAGGTCATGCCTTGGAGTTTGACTGTGTTATCAGTCCTCCGGGCAACAAATTCCTTCTTCAAGGAATGACAAGTGGCTGAGGATAGAAAAGAGGAAGGAAAGCAGGGGATGAAGGAGGGAGACCTCTACTCAGCGTCCCCTGTGCTTGGAGCCAGGCCCTTTCCCAGGCGTAAACCAGTTTAACCCTTACTTCAGCCTTGGGTGTTACCACCTGATATTTACTCATGGGAAATGGAGGCTTGCGGTTAATTCCCTAAACACATAAACTAGAAGTCAAAACACCTGTATGAGGTCCCAGAGCTGGCCTGCTATTGCCCCATCTCCTGACTCTCCACTGACTTTATAGAGTCTGTGGTGTGACTCAACAGTTCAGCAGGGTCTGCAGAAAACCGGAATCTCCTCATTCCACCCTGCTCCATCCTGACCCTTCCAGCCAGGGTTGGCCCGTGCAGTTGCTGGGGGCCTCCAAACTGGAGAGCTCGATGTGACTTCTGCTCAACTGTGGTCTCTCCCCATCTCCAACTTGCAGGAAAACCTATTGTCACCGACGACTGAACTTTCTGGAATCCAAGTTCAGCCTTCATGAGATGTTAAACGAAATGTCTGAGTTCAAAGAGTTGAAGAGTAACCCCCACCGGGACTTCTATAACGTGAGAAAGGTGCGTTAGGGGCCAGTGTTCACAGCTGCCCCTCCCAGTCCCCCTCCCAGCCCATGGGATGCCCTGAGCCAGTCTGAGGTTTGTCCCCTGTGAGAACGTCAGGGCTCCTGGCTAAGGGCGGCCTTCGTGGCCAGAGGGGTATGAAGTATACGTGCAGAAGGAAGATGGGTGAGCTACGTTTGTGTCAGGCTGGGTCTCAGACAGCACTTGAATCACTCTAGGTGGAAACCTTTGTCCTCATTGTATATCTGTTGGGATGTGCCCTCTTCTTTGGAAAATAGGGCACAGCCTATTAATTGGTCATAAAAGTTGAGCACAGCCTACTTTTAAGGTAGGGGATGTATTAGAGTCATCAAGGAAAGACACAGCTGTAAAGATCTCTTTGGTCCCCTCCTTGTGTCCACGTGTTCTCATGGTTCAGCTCCCTTATGAGTGAGAACATGCAGTGTTGGTTTCTCTGTTCCTGTGTTAGTTTGCTGAGGATGATGGCTTCCAGCTGGGCTTAATACCTAGGTGATGGGTTGATAGGTGCAGCAAACTACCATGGCACACATTTACCTATGTAACAAACCGGCACGTTCTGCACATGTATCCTGGAACTTAAAGTAAAATAAATAAGCTAATAAAATAAAATTTAAATTCCCTGAAAAAAAAAATCTCTCTGGAGTTGGGAGTTTGTGGTTTTGCATCCTTCAGGATCATGTGGATTTAAAGAAAAGTCTCTGATATGCTTAGATCTCTGCCTCTCTTCTCCCACCGAGGGGATGGCAGCCTTGCCTGGGGCTCCTGGCAGTCTTCGCCTGCAGGGGCTGCAGCTGTGGTAGGAGTGAAGGTTAAATGATTGTGACCCCAGCCTTTCTATTCTCTTCTGCTGAAGCGCTGGGCAGTGAGGCACAGGGTCAGTGCTAGGCAGGGGGCGTTTGATAGTGAGCAAGAGTCACTTCCTGTCAACCAGGTCGTTTGAGGGAGAGGCCAGAACTGAGCTGACTTAGAGTGAGTAGGAGCTTGCCAGGTAGAGGGTGTGGTAGGGGAATAGAAGTGGTGGCATTCCAGGTAGAGGCATGTGATGTGCAAATGTCAGGAGGGAGGGATGATATGAGAGAGTCAGAACAGTGCGTTGACGTAACTGCAAGCAGTGCAGTGTGGCTGGAGCTCAGTCATCGGGAGCAGGGAGCAGTGGGTTGTGGGGAGAGTAAGGCTGCAGATATGTGGGGAGGTCCTGGATCATGCAGGGACTATGGGTTTCCCACAGAAGGCAGGGAGGTGGGCTGGGGTGTGGTGGTGAGCTGGGAGAGAAGCTCCTTGGGGAAGACTGGGGATCAGGCTTTTCTTGGAGGAGGGATGGCCGAAGCTGAATGGAGTCACAGTGGGGTTGTCATCTCCACAGGAGCTCTGTCTCAGCTGGGACCTCCTGGGGACTTCCTCTTTTTGGGGTCAGCTTTGATAAGGGAGGATAGGCCAGGGGAGGATGTGGCTCCTCTGGGAAAGCCCAGCTCTAGGCTCCCTGACCTCCTGACTGGGAGCACTCAGCAATGCGGATGGAAGACCATATCTGGAGGTCCTAAGCCCACTTCTGTTACCCATCAGGGGGTCCAACACAGACTCCCACTTGGATGGGATCAAGAGCTTTAAGAAGGGTTTGGCTTCAGCTCATGCACCCTGAGAGGCTTACGGAAGTGTCTTGGCGATTTCCAGGCAGAAGTGAAAGGTGTTTTAGACACCACTTATGTGGGCACCCTGGCATTTTTACCTTCAAGCACCATTTGTTCCTTCTCTGTGAGCCTTAGGTGTTCAGACAGGTGGATGTCTCTATCACTATGTGAACGCCTCTCAGCCCTGCCCAAAGAACTTCACATGCCTAGCACATGCCCAGACCCATGTCCAAAGAAACGCCTCTCCCAGCCCGTTGCAGTCCTGTCCCACACATACGTGAATGCCCTGGGCTTACCTGCTTCCTGCCGCCTGGGGCCAAGGTGTCCTTACTGACTGTGCTGGCACTGACACTGTTTCCTTCTAAGGTGGGGCCCCCATGGGTGTTCCTGGGTCTACCAACCGCTCTGTGGTCACAACATGAGAAAGAGTCCTGGCGTGGGGCTAGGGTAACAAATCAGAGCCTATCCCCAGGGTTCTCCTGCAGTCTTGGGGTTAATGTTTTCTCTGGACAGAGACGACCTTGATACCTATGACACAGTGGCCTGTTCTTAGGCACCATAGTCAGTCCATAAACATGGGTGCAGGTCTGCTATGAGCCAGGCCTGTGCCCGCCCCTGGGTGCTGCCTACTTGATAGCACTCTCCTTTTTTGTTTTTTTTGAGATGAAGTTTTGCTCTTGTCGCTGGAGTGCAGTGGTGCAATCTCAGCTCACTGCAACCTCTGCCTCCTGGGTTCAAGCGATTCTCCTGCTTCAGCCTCCCTAGTAGCTGGGATTATAGGTGACTGGCACCACACCTGGCTAATTTTTGTATTTTTAGCAGAAATAGGGTTTTGCCATATTGCCCAGGCTGGTCCTGAACTCCTAGCCTCAGGTGATCTGCCTGCCTTGGCCTCCCAAAGTGCTGAGATTACAGGCATGAGCCACCACACTTGGCCTTGACAGCACTCTCATAGCCTGTACTACGGGGAGGAGAGCTGCTTTCTAAAATCCAGAACGGGCCGGATGGTGGCCTCCATCTGTCTAAAGCGGCTGTTGGTGTCCCGGGGCAGACCGGGGCTGTGGTTTGAGGCAGGAGCTGTGACGTGGCCGTGGATCTGTGTGGGTGGTGTCTGTGAAGGCACCCGTCACATTGCAGCAGGTGAAGGGCTGAGATACCTGAGGCCCAGCCAGCAGGACTGTGTGACCCAGACACTTGTTTTCTATGCAGAAGCAAGGTAGAAGGGCTGAGTGTGTTTGCTGCTTGGGAATTGGGTAGAAATAGGTGATGTCTACTGTGGTTTAAATGTCATATTAAGAATAACAAATAGGTTTTATCTTCTGTACTAAACCCGACCAATTAGGGGTAGTTACCAGAGGCCACTCCTAAAGCTTAGTGAAAAGAGTGCTGTCCTCGATGATCGATGCCTGCCATGGTTATGGAAATGGTCAGTGTTGGCTTAGGTCCCAAGTTTGGAAACTCTGCTCTTTGTTTACATCTGAATCTTAGGTGAACATGGGGAATGCACTTAGATCCTCTGGTGAATTGAAAACACTGACCTCCAATGACCTTCAATTATTTTGTTCCTAAAATAATCACCCTTGAGATTCTGAAGTTTGGATGGGGTGCTTCCTGGATTGTCCAGTTGTTTTCCTCATTTATCTTGTGACTCACGGGGGTAAGGATAGGCTGACCCCCCTGTGGTGTGTCATTGGTAAGCTAGAGAACAGGACCAGAAAGCCCAGAATCCGCTGAGTCATGCTGAGTTCGTTGCACCAAGCTGTGTCCAGCTGAGCTGAGCTAGGCTGACCTTCTCTTGTGCATCCCACGTGAGCCCAGCCTCATCTCTGAGGAGCTTGGATTTTGGGGATGTTTTAGTTTTCTGCTTTGTTTTGTTTCCCCAATGTCCAGTGGTCTGTCTTTCTGGTAAAAATGGCAAGACTAATGGCAGGAAGGACCCTGATGAGTGAGGGCTGTGGCTAATGACATGGGCTGGCTGGCATATTGCTCACAGAGGTCCAGTGGATCAAATATCTGGTTTGGCATGACTTGGAGATGCTCAGCCAGCCGTGGACAGCATTCCCTGCCCTGAGGTCAGCCACCTCCTCACCCCAGCCCAGGCTGAGCACCCAGTCAGCCACAACAGTAGCTCCAGAGTGTGGTCTAATGGCTGTCAGCAGCCTGGCCTGTGAGGCTGCTGTCGTCCTCCCTGGGAGCTCCCGTAGGTCCCTTGGGCTCAGGGAGGGGGAGCCAGTTTGCCCACAGTGACTTCAGGCCATCCCTCAGCTTAGCTGGGGCTTCATTTCTTAGGGCTTATGGCTGTCCTGTGAGTGAAGCACAGTGAAAAGGGCGAGTGGGGATGAGGGATGGGGACATGGGTAGGATCCAGGTAATATTAGCAGAGCCCTCATCCTAAGATTAATGAAGAGGGTTCAGTAACAGAATCAAATTACATTTTAAAAATCCCTTCTAGCTTCTGTGTATGGAGAATGAATTGAACCAGAGCACAAGAAAAAGGAACAAGACCAGTTAGGAGGTCACTGTGAATTCAGGCCTGAGAACATGCAGGCTTGAACTCCCGTGGTGGCAGTGGGGTTGGAGAATATTGTATGGATTTGACATCCATTGGAAGGCAGAATTGATGAGACTCACTGAGGGAAGGGAGTAGTAGGAAGGCCAAGGATGACTCCCAGTTTTTCAACGTGACCAACTGGATTCAGGACACTCCATTTCCTGGGATTCCAGAATCTGGGAGACAATCATCAGGCTTGGGCTGGGGTCAGAGATGAAGAGTCCACTTTTGGATATATTAAGTTTGAACTGCCTTTGGGTTATCCAGATAGAGATGTCAAGCAGGCAGTAGTATGTACAGTTCTGGAGCTTTTGGCTGGTGACATAAATTTGGGAATAGGTATAAGTAAAATAATTAAATACACAGAAATGGAACAGATCACCTTTGGAGAGAGTTTATAGTGAGAGGACAAGAGAGCCCAGGACCAGGTATCAAGAAATTCCATTATTAAGAGGTCTGGTAGTGAGGATGAGCTGACTAAGGAGGCTGAAAAGGAGAGGACAGAGATGCAAGGGGTCAGTCTGGTATCACAGGACTTAGCACGATATAGAGGACATATTTCGAGATCTTGCTGGGCTCCTTCTGCAAAGGTGCCTTCTGCAAAAAACTGCCTTTCCCTGCAATGTGGGGAGAAGTCTAAGCTGACTGTTCATTTCTGCTTTTTAGGATTTGCTCTAAGATCTTTGGCCTTGGGCCCCACGGCTCGAGTCCATATGTTGGCTTAGGGTCACTAGAGCAGCTTCCAGTAGAGTGGCTTCTTCTTGGGACTTGGATGCCCTGGAGTTTGGGTGAGGTGTAACTAGTCAAGGAAGGGTATGTTTGGGGGGTTGGCCTCTAGTGTCTGTTCTCATTCATTCCCACTTGGAGGTTTGCTTTGGGAATGCTCTGAGGGTTCTGAGAGGGATCAATGGGAAGAGTGGGATTTGATGGGCCCTCAGAGTTATCACTGAAACCATGAGAACCTGTCACACCTCTTAATTCGTTCATTCATTCATCCATTGGTTCGACTTTGTACTAGGCTCTGGGGTAGGTGCTGAAGACTTAGAGGTATCAAACATGGCCTTTGTCCTTGAGGAGCTCCCAGTCTAGTGAAAGAGTAGACACACAGACATTAGAGTGATCAGGAGGGTCTGCACAGCAATGGGATGCCTGTGCCAGGTTTTGAGGTTGGGTGAGCGAAAGAATATTCAGTTGTGCTTGGAGGAACAAGGTTGGCTCCCAAATGGAGGAGGTTGTGGGAAATTTCTAGGTGGATGAGATGGTGGAGAGAAAGTAGGGCATTCCAGACTGAAGAAACACATAGGCAAAGTGATACAGTGTACTGTACCTCGGTGTCTTGTGTACCCGTAAGTGGTTTGTCATGGCTGTAGCACAGAGTGGGGCAGTGGCAAGGCGAGAGTTAAGGCTTGAAATAAGCCTTGAATCCCAGGCCAAGGCACTTGGGCTGTATCTTGAGGCTGATGGGCCCACAGGTCGTTTGTTGACTGGGGAATGGCCTGATCCAATCTGCATTTTAAAAAGATTTCCTGGTGCCGTAAGGAAGTGGAATGGGCAGCAAGGCTGAAAGGGAGGGATGCCGGTTTCAAAGTCTGAGGAGAAACGCGGAGTGGGATCCAGGCATTGGTGGGGCCGCCCCGATGGCCCACGAAGTGCTGGGGTTCTGTGCACATTAAGGGTTGGATGTCTTAACTCTTGTTGCTAGGGGAGGTGGCCTGACTCAGGGCCTGGTGGGTGCTGTGTTCCAGGTGGACACGCACATCCATGCAGCTGCCTGCATGAACCAAAAGCATCTGCTGCGCTTCATCAAGCACACTTACCAGACGGAGCCTGACAGGACTGTGGCGGAGAAGCGGGGCCAGAAGATCACCCTGCGGCAGGTGTTTGACAGCCTGCACATGGACCCCTACGACCTCACTGTGGACTCGCTGGATGTCCACGCGGTGAGTGAGCTTCCGCTCCAGTGCCGCCAGCAGACAGCAGCCCTGGCTGGGGACTCAGCCCCCTGGAAAGCCACCGTGATTGTGCTTGCGGGGAGGCGCTATGGAAGCAACTCTTTCTCTTCTATCTGACTAAGAGATCATGTGGCCTCAGAGAATAACAGGTCTGGGGCAGCCATAGGACAGGGAAAGAGGGTGTGTGGCTTGGGGCCCGACAGGTCTAAGCACTAATCCCACTCCTGCCACTTAGGAGTTTTGTGCCCTTAGGCAACTCACAGAAGCTTTTATTTCCTTGCCTATAAAATGGTGACAGCCATGTGCCTTCTTAACTTTAAAAAAAATATTGAAACACTAAGTGATGGTGTAACTGCTATGGAAAACAGTATGGTAGTTCCTAAGAAAGTTAAGTATAGAATTACCTATGCCTCAGCAATTCACTTCTAGGTATATACCCAAAAGAACTGAAAGCAGGAACTTGAACAGATACTCACATACCAATGTTCATAGCAGTATTATTCATAGCAGCCAACAGATAGAAACAGCCCGTGTTCATCAACAGATGAATGGGTAAACAAAATGTGGTATATCCATACCATGGAATATCATTCAGCCATAAGAAGGAGTAAAGTACTGATACATGCAACAACCATCAATGAACTTTTCAAAAGATTACACTAAATCGAAGCCAGACTCAAAAGGACAAATATCATGTGATTCTACTGATACAAGGTACCTAGAATAGGCAAATTCATAGAAATAGAAAGGAGAATAGAAGTTATGAGGGGCAGGTGAGAGGAAGCCATGGGGAGTTAGTTTAGTGGGTATAGACTTTGTTTGGGATGAGAAAAAAGTTCTGGAAATGGTTAGTGGTGATGGTTGCACACCAATGTCAATGTACTTAAAGCCACTGGAACTGTACAGTTAAAAATGGTTGAAATGGTAAATGTTGTGTTGTGCATTCTTTATTAGAACAAAAAAAACCTTTGTTAAACAGAACATTGAATGATATAATATGGAGAAAGTGCTTTACAAAATGTGAGCAGTGATAGGGAATGCTCTATTATTCAGTGGTCCAGCCTCTCTGCTCCCTAAGCCAGCCGTGTCCCGAGCTGAGCTGTGGTGACTTGCAGATGGGGCCCCTGCTGTTCCTTCACAGGGGGCCTTGCCAAAGGATCCCAAGCTGACCGAGTGAGGATACATGGTCCTGGTTCCCAGGAGTTTCTAAGGTTTCATGCAAGAATTGACATAGAAGATGTCTTTCGGTGTGGCCATACAGAAGGCCATCTCGTAAAGGTCTAGAGAGGGGAATGTGCGTGGTGGCTGCAGAATGATGCATCGATTGGTGTGGTCTCCTCCCGCAGGGCCGGCAGACATTCCACCGCTTTGACAAGTTCAACTCCAAATACAACCCCGTGGGGGCCAGTGAGCTGCGTGACCTGTATTTGAAAACTGAAAACTATCTGGGAGGAGAGTACTTTGCTCGGATGGTCAAGGTGAGTGAACCCTCAGTCTCTCTAAGGCCTCTCAGGTGCCTGCCAACATCTGCCTTCAGAGAGTGGGGGCCCTGTGTGCCCCTGGCTCCTTTCCCTCCCTTTGTCCACCATCAACTCAGGGAAGGGTGAGGTGCCCAGGTGCCCAGTGCTGTGGCCTTCAGAGGGTGGGGACCTTGTGTGCCCCTGGCCCCTTCCCCTCCTTCTGTCCACCATCAACTCAGGCAAGGGTGAGGTGCCCAGGTGCCCAGTGCTGTGGCCTGGCTGCCTGTTCCAGGCAGTGCTGCATGTGCCAACTGCAGGGAAGAGGAGGGAAGGGTATCCACCTTGGACGAGCTCACAGTACCTGGCCTGTCTTTCCTGTCTCTGCAGCATGAACCTGGCTGGGTGCAGATGAGCTCTGTGTGGAGATGCTTCTGCTGTGGCCTGGTTCTGCAGACCCAAGGCCTTCCTCCCCAGAGGGAGCCTCTGCTAAAGTGGAATAAGAGCTTACAGGAGCAGGCAGCCCTGGGGATTTAGATCAGTGCTTCCAGACTGGGAACAAGGTGGCTGGGGGAGCCACAGGACCCTGCTGGTGACAGAGAGTGAGGGTCTCCTATGTAGCTGGGATGCACTGGGGCTGACCCAAGCTCTTCTTGTGCCAGGAGGTTGCCCGGGAGCTGGAGGAGAGCAAGTACCAGTACTCAGAGCCACGGCTCTCCATCTACGGCCGCAGTCCCGAGGAGTGGCCTAACCTGGCCCGCTGGTTCATCCAGCACAAGGTCTACTCTCCCAACATGCGCTGGATCATCCAGGTGCCCCGGATCTAGTAAGTCAGGTGGCCCCGCTGTCTGCCCTGTGCCCTATGGAGGTGACAGTCTGTCCCTCGTGGGCTGCTGAATCTGCACTCCTGAGGGGTAGGGCCTGTTCTGGTGCCAGCTTAGGCTTGTCCTTTCCAGGGATTTTTCCATAGGAGTGATGAGCAAAGATGTCTGCGTGATACTAGAACTCTTTTTTTTTTTTTTGAAACAGAGTCTTACTCTGTCACCCAGGCTCTGAGTGTAGTGGTGTGATCTCAGCTCACTGCAACCTCCACCTCCCTGGTTCAAGCAATTGTTTGCCTCAGCCTCCCGAGTAGTGGGGATTACAGACACCCGCCACCGCATCTGGCTAATTTTTGTATTTTTAGTAGAGATGGGGTTTCACCATCTTGGCCAGGCTGGTCTTGAACTCCTGATCTCGTGATCCACCTGCCTCAGCCTCCCAAAATGCTGGGATTACAGGTGTGAGCCACCGCGTCCGGCTGACACTAGAACTCTTGATCTTTGAAAAATATAGAAGTGCAAAAGCCTTGGGGGAACTACCACCCTCGCCTTCTTCTCATTGTGGGTTGAGGATGGATTGTCCTTTTGGTGAGACCCGGAGTATGGGGAGAGCTGGTAGTGGTCTACATTGCTGGCCCTCTCCCTGGATGTCACTCAGATGACTGCTGTCCTCTCCAGGTGGCTGGCCAGGGTGGAGCCCATGGCTCCAGGATGGACTGGGGTATGTGGTTTAGGGAAACAGAGCTGAGTAACAGAATGTTTGGGTCACTGGGAGTTTGAGGACTCATATCTCAGCCTCTTGGTCAGCCAGAATGCTACCATCCCACTCCCAGTGGCTTCTGGCTTGAGAAAGTGCTCTGATGGGCGTGGGTAGGTGTGGAGCTTGCAAACCAAGGCGGGGTATTGCAGACATTGCTGGGAGAGGAGAGAGGAGGGATCTGTGTTCAGGCCACATCTGACTTGACTCTAGGTGTTTGATGGGGACACAGGGTGCCTGAGGAAGTGACTGGGGCTGGTCTCTGACAGGGCGGGGGGCTGTTGGATCCACCTGATAAGCGAGTCTTTGCTGTCCCCCAGTGACATATTTAGGTCAAAGAAGCTGCTGCCGAACTTTGGGAAGATGCTAGAGAACATCTTCCTGCCCCTTTTTGAGGCTACAATCAACCCCCAAGATCATCGAGAGCTTCACCTCTTCCTTAAATATGTAAGTGTGGGTGGTACCCCAGGCAGGGCTCGTAGTGGCAGAGGCAGGAATGGATTCACTGTGAGCTGGGTCAGGTTTGCTCCCGCCCTTCACCGAGGTATCTCAGGTCCTGCCACCTGTGATCCAGGCATGGGGTCACCAGCCCCAAGAAGCTGGATTTCTAAAAAGTCCCCTTCCCCTCAGGGGCAGCTCTGGGAGTCGTGGGTGGCGGGGTTGGGGGGTCTTGGGGCAGGCCTTTCCAGAGAGGAAGGCAACAGTGGACAAAGACTGGGAACTCGGTTCCTGCCAGGTGGGGCTGGAAAGGCTGGATCTAGCCCCCAACAGCACCAAGCAGCAGCCTCAGGTTTTTTTTTTTAGAAATGCAAACACTTTAATTCACCTGCTTTACCAGCAACAAAGGTCCTCACACCATGTGTGATTAAGTACAAAACCCCAAAATGTATTTCCTTTCCAGATTCAGTTAGTTGTAGGAGAAGGAGAGGAGCAGTCTGGGAGAGACTTAACCAGGGAGAGAGGGAGAGGGCGCGGGAGCCAGTTCCTCCCTCTGATGCCTGGCATCCGGGGGGTATCAGATGGTGATACAGGCCAGTGCCCGGTGATGGATGACTTTCTACAGGGAGAGGCGCAGTGGGGAGCCTGAGGGCTAGGGCACGGGGGAAGGATTGAGTCTGTGTGCCCAGAAAGTGATTGGACAAGCTGAGGGACATCATCGAATTTACGTTTTAGACAAACATATTCTGGCTGTTGTGTGGAGATGGCCCAGAAGAGAAGGTAGCTGGAGGTGGGGGCAAGGGTGAGAGTCAGGGGCCTGCCTGGGGACAGGAGGGGAGCTTGACCCAGTGGAAACAGCTCACACTCGTGTGTGCTTCTGCCTGGCCTGGCCAGACGCCACGATGTCATCTCACCTAAGCCTCACAATTACCCCATTACTATCACCATTTTGTTGTTAACAATAAGCAGAATTACTATGTGCTTGGTGTGTGTTGGACACTGTGTTAAGTGCTCTCCCTGCATTATCTCATTTAATCCTCACCAAAGCCCTGTGAAGCTGCTAGCTCCAACTGGCACACAAGGAAATTAAAACAGATCATAAAGCTAAAAGTGGCAGAGCTGGAATGCGTGTCCAGGCAGGCTGACTCCAGTGATGGGCCCTGAACCCCTATTCTATGTTGCCTCCCAAGTGAGAACAGTGAGGTGCACAGCAGCTACCAGCTTGTGTCTCTGAGGTGTGGCAGTGCAGGGACTCTGCACAGAGTGTGGGGTTTGGTGAGAAGGGGTGGGTGTAGACCTGGTAGGACCTGGACAGAGACTGAAGGAGGCATTGGGGGGAGTCTAGGATGCCTCCCAGGTGCCTGGCTTTGCAGGAGCATGGATGGCGCACTGTTCGAAGGCTGCTGCCAGCAGTGGAAGAAGAGCAGGTGTGGGGAGGAGGAGGAGCAGGTGGAGGAGACAACGTATTTTGCGCCCGAGGCTGTGGGAGATGCAGTGGTGAGGCCCTGCTTCAGCTGGATAGAGCTCAGAAGAGAGGCTAAAGTTATCCCCATGCCAGGCCCCAGAAAGTTTGGGTGAAGTACGGGGCTAGTAAGCACAAAGCAGAGCTCACGGTCCTCCCTGGCCCCCCAAACCCGTCTAGGGCGTGCTTAGGGTCATAGCAGGGACCCTGTCATTTCCTTTGACACACAGCGCTCTGTGACATGGAAGATTCTGGCCATGACCCTCATGCTGCCTTGCTCCTCTGGGCCCTTGCTGCCCCCAGGAGAAGCTGGCAGACCTAGCTGGGGCCTGGGGCCTGGGCTGGGAGCCCCCCAGTTTGGGCCAGTTGTGGATTAAGGGGGACAGTCTCTTTCTCCCATCTGCTATTCAGAGGCCCCTTTCCAAAGCACTGCCGTGGCCTGGTAGCAAGCCTCCCCTCTGCGCTGAGAGCCCGCACGCTCCATGTATGTGGTCTTGGTTGGGGGTGACCTCTGGGATCAGCCAGAAGGCTCCAGTGATTCGGGAGGGGCCCTCAGGGGTCTCAGCCAAGGTAGAACTGCAGTGGACGGGTGGGGGTTTCCTGAGGCTACTCAGACCCATCTCAGAGGGCAGCTCCCAGTGGGGATCGGAGAGCAGAGCTGCCTCCCAGGAGCCACGGCTTCGCCCAGCTAGGACCCTCTTGTCTGTCTGTGAGGCAGCTGGGTGGTTTCTCCTGGGTTCACCTGGACATGCCCTGGGGTATCCTCCAACTACAGCCCAAAGAGTGCAGACCCAGAGCCCAGAACCGTTTTTTTTTTTTTTTTTTTTTTTTCAGACGGAGTCTTGCTCTGTCACCCAGTCTGGAATGCAGTGGTGCAATCTCGGCTCACTGCAACCTCCACCTCTTGGGTTCAAGCAATTCTTCTGCCTCAGCCTCTTAGTAGCTGGGATTACAGATGTGTGCCACCATGCCTGGCTAATTTTTGTGGTTTTTTTTTTTAGTAGAGACTGGGTTTCACCATGTTGGGCAGGCTGGCCTTGAACTCCTGATCTCGGGATCTGCCCGCCTCGGCCTCCCAAAGTGCTGGGATTACAGGTGTGAGCCACCGTGCCTGGCCGAACCTGGTTTCTTGAGCGATTTTCTTAGTTGCCTTGGCCCTGGTTTGCTCAGCTGTAAAATGGGGCTGGCAGCCAAGCCCTCCCTCCCGGGTTGCTCTGAGTATGAATTAACTGACGCGAGTAAAGTGCTTCGAGCAGGGCCTGATGCGTGATGTGTACTAGGACCCTTCCCCCTCACAGCTTGTCGCTGCTGCTGATGGCAGTGACTGCTGTTCCCTGCGGGCTGACCTCGGCACGGCAGAGGGGCAGGTGGTGGGCATGGCTGTCTCACCCTTCACCTGGCTTGGCAGTTTCCCCCACTGTCACCACTACCACACAGGGGCTTGGCACTCTCCTGTCTCACCTCCAGAGTACCTATGGATGCTCCGAAGGGGCAGAACTTGGTGTTGCACCGACTTTTCATCCATGGGAGGAATGTGGCCTCAGCTAGGCTAAGGGGTCCCCAGCTGAGGTGTGAACCTGAGGGGCCCAGACCCCCAGGCCTCTGGCAGCTATGAGCCCCGGGAGGCTGAGCCGAGACTGAGTCCTGGTCCTGCCTTGGCCTGGTGCTCAGGACCTTTCCTCCTGCCCAGGTGACGGGGTTCGACAGCGTGGATGATGAGTCCAAGCACAGCGACCACATGTTTTCTGACAAGAGCCCGAGCCCAGACGTCTGGACCAGCGAACAGAACCCACCCTACAGCTACTACCTGTACTACATGTATGCCAACATCATGGTGCTCAACAACCTCCGCAGGTGCGTGAGGCCTGCCCTCGCACACGCTTGGGTTCATGTGTTAGCAGGTGCACACATGCACACACTCATGCATGTGATCCTTATGTCCGTGTGCACCTGAACCAACACGCATGTCCATGTGCCCACATATCTCAAAACACACAGCACTTTCCAGCCTGCTATATGAGGCATGTCTCCACATGATCACACACATGCAAACATGCCCACCATAACACACATACCAGTACAGACATATGTCATGTACAGTATGCAATGCAGCCACAGTCCACACGTGCCTACATGTTTATATGTACACACACCAATGCATACTCTACGTGTACCTGTACATCCCTGAGATAACAGAAGCATAGGACATGCTATCACACCTGCACGTTCACTTACTGCCACACCAACAATGTCCACATGTGCATATTTTCGTTCAGCAAATCACTGGCATGCGATAGGCACTACCCTGGGCACTGGACAAATAACAGGGAAAAAAACAGACTAAATCCATGCACGCCCTTACAGGCAGAGGTCTAACAGGCAGAGGCTCCCACCAATATGCACACAGATGAGGCACATGTGGCCAGGAGTTAGCTACCCAGGGCAGCAGGACACCGAGCCATTCCCTTCCCTACAAGTCTTGCATCCCACTTTCCCCTGCTGGGCCCTGGGGCCTCTCTAGCTCAGCCTAAACTGGTGCTAGTTGGTGGGTGTGGAGGTTTTGAATGGGGTCCTGACTGAAAGAAATGGCCTGGCAGGGTGGAGGCAGTCCCGGGCTGAGCTTTTGGAGATGGGGGCTCTGGTTCTGGCTTTGCCACTGACCTGTTCAGTGACACAGAGCATAGACTTCACTTTCCCGGCCTTGGTTTGCTTATTTCCCTAACACAGAGGTCAGACTCCATGGTTTCTCATGGCCTTCCCTGCCCTGGAGTTCTACGAATGCGGGACACAAGGCCAGGAGAGGAAGACTGTGGCTGGAGGGCACAGCAGGGTCTCTTTCTACCGTGAGGCCCACTCTCTGCCCGTAGAGGTGATGCTTCTTGGTTCTAAGGGGTCCTGGGGCCTGGGCCTCTGCATTTTAGGAGAGGTAGTTTCCAGGGTGCACTGGGTCAGCACAGCTGACCATAGGTGGTCATTCCTCCTGGAGCTGACCCTGAGCTGAGGCTGCAGGCCCCAGGCAGTGCCAACTGGGGGGACCTTCCTGATTCGGGGCCCCTTCTCTTACAGGGAGCGCGGCCTGAGCACGTTCCTGTTCCGGCCGCACTGTGGGGAGGCCGGCTCCATCACCCACCTGGTGTCTGCCTTCCTCACTGCTGACAACATTTCCCATGGGCTGCTCCTTAAGAAGGTAAACAGGCCGCTCGGGAGCCTGCCCTGAGTGACTGCCCCGCCTTGGGCTGCTGGGAGGCTCGGCCAGTGAGGCCAGAAGGCTGGGCCCTCTTCTGAGCTGGGATATCTGTCCCTATCTTGGTTTTATTTTTAATTATGAAAGTAATGTAATCAAACTCATCGCAATTTCGATTTTCCAAAAACTGGAGAAATGAAAAAAAGCCAGCCCTTATTGCTATTACTTTAATAGAAATAGCCATTATTAGCTTTTCAGTGTATCTAATTTCCATCTTTTATCCACAGCATATTTGTAATGTGTTTATTATCATAATGAACACAGAATTTGGTTCCTGCTTTGTCCTTTACTGTTGTATGACAAGCATTTTTTGATGCTGCAACATAATGTCTATGCTTTTCCTTCCAAAGGCTGTTGTTGGATGAAGGGTCTGCCACTTTGTCTGTAATTGACTCAACCAGTCCACACTAGTTGGACACAGAGTCCATCCACCTTTTCACTGGTGTACCCTTGAGCTCTGTGCATGCAGTCTTCTCCATATTTTGGATCACTTTCCACTGGCACGATGTTTGATCAAAATGCTCCCTTTCCCTGATCCCGGTGAGGTGTAACCATGGGTCACATTTTTGGGTAGGGTGGGTGCTACAGTAGAAAACCATTCTATCCTGGGCAGGTCCGCCCTTCCCATCCCTCCAGGGATCATTTCCCGTGAGCTGGAGTGTTTATAGTCTCAACCTGGCTGTTTGCAGTCAAAGCAACAAAACAACTAAAGTAGGGCATCTTCTAGACTGGGTCCATGCCTAGGGGCAAGGAGCTGAAAGTATAGGCTGGAGTGGGCTGCCCTTCCTGCCCTGAGCTTTGCCTCCAGTTTGGAGCAAGAGTGAGCGCTTCCAAAAGTAGGTAGAGGCACCAGGGAGGGCTGGCATGCAATGTAGGAACGAGATGAACAGTGGGGAAGGGCGAGAGTGGGTCTGGGTGTCCTTGCTTCCAGGAACTCGGGTTGAGGACTTGGGCAGACACTGTTCAGACCCCTGGTTTCCACTGGTGAATGCTTTTTCCCTCCCTTTCTCCCTTCCCTTTTCCCTTCTCCCCTCTGGCACTTGTCACATGAGTTTGGTGGTTCTTTTGCAGAGTCCGGTATTGCAGTATCTCTACTACCTTGCTCAGATCCCCATTGCTATGTCTCCTCTTAGCAATAACAGTTTGTTCCTCGAATATTCCAAGAACCCTCTGAGGGAATTCCTGCACAAGGGACTGCACGTTTCTCTTTCCACCGATGACCCTATGCAGTTCCACTACACAAAGGTGAGGACTTTGGGGTGAGGACAGTAGTGCCTCAGTAGGCACCAGTCCTAGCCTGTCTTCCCATTTTAGGGACCTGAGCCCTTGGCTCAGTTCTGCCTTTGGGGTGGGGTTGGTGGCCCAGTGAAGGCAAAAAGGAAGCCACTGTTGGGGGAAAATTGTGCCTTCCAGGAGCCCTCTCTTTGGGGTTCTTGAACCCTCAAAGGCACAATTAGTATCTTTGCCTTCCTCTATTTTTCCTTTCTTTGACATTTGTGAGCTCTGTGGCCTTGGTAAAGTTATTAGACCTCTGGATCAAGTTTCTCTTCATCTGTAAAATGGAGATAAAATTGTCTCTATCCCTACCCTGTGAGGATTCATGAAGATAGTGAATCAAAGGATTTAATATAGTGTTTGCATATATTCAAAATAGTTACTACCTTTTAAATCAATGCTATTATAATTTCTATACTTTGGGTCTCTGGGAAGAGAAAAGAGGAAGGTAAAAGTGGTGTCATGCATGGGGACCAGCCGCAAGTGCACCCAGCATGTTTTGATGGTGTTGACAAGACCAGCCATTGCTTAACAAAAACAGAAGCACCAGAGTCTTTTAGGACAGAGGTTCTCCAACCTCTTGGTCTCTAGACCCCTTTATACTCTTAAGAATTGAAGCTTTCAAAGACCTGTTTATGTGGGTTATATCTACTGATATTTACCATGTTAGAAATGAATAAGAAATTTAAAAATATTTATTATCTCATTTAAAAACCACATCAATAAACCAATGAAATGTTACATAATAACAATTTTTTTTTTCCTGAAAAGTAAGTTTCTCCTGCCTTTGTTTTGCATTTTTAAGCCTCTTTAATGTCTTAATGGAAGTCAGCAGGACTCTTCTAGCCACTTCTGCATTCAATTTGTTTTTAATCAAAATATGTAAAAATAGAAATCTTGCCTCATGAAAATACATAATTGGAAAAGAGAAGACCTTTCAAAAAGTCTTAGGACCCTCAGGGATCCTTGACCTGTACTTCGAGAACCATTGCTGTAGGCTACAGCGGCAGTGGGGTGGGGAAGAGGTCACCGAGGGTTTGTGATGAATAGACACTTCACATCCCAGAAGGGAAGCAAAACCACAGCTGAAACCCAGATCCTTCTGGGATTACACCATTTTACCGCTTATCCTATGATCACTTCTCTTTTTTTTTTTTTGATGTTCCATCTCTGCTTTTAGTACTTTACTCATCTATCTATCTATCTATCTATCTATCTATCTATCTATCTATCTATCTATGGCAAACTTAAGAAAAGCTAGAGGGCAAGTGCTAAAAGTGGTATGACTAGAGGCTTGTCACAGGACAGCAGAGACTGCCATCCCTGATGACTGGCACAGGGCTTCAACATGAGCTCTCAGTGCTGGTCAATGAACAAGTGTGGAGGCGTGAGTTCAGATTTCTCTTTGATAACCCGTGATTTCACAGAAGAAAAGATCTTAGGTGTTGAAGGTGTGATGTTTGATGATCCAGGTGTCATTCAGTGAGGAAAAGTTAAACCTGCAGTGTCTGATGTTGTTAGCTTTGGACATGTGTGAACGATTGACATGGATATCCTCCCGTCTAATCCACATGCTTTGTTGGGGGGTCTAGGAAGCACTTATGGAAGAATATGCCATTGCAGCTCAAGTGTGGAAGCTGAGCACCTGCGACCTGTGTGAGATTGCCAGGAACAGCGTGCTGCAGAGCGGCCTCTCGCATCAGGTATGGAGTGTGACGGTGCTGCCTGTGTCCCTCCTGGGAAGGCTGCCTGCTGTGTGCCAGGAGCCTTCCAGGCACTGGGGATCTGTGATGAACACAGCAGGTAAGGCCTCTGAGACACTCAGGCACAGGGAGAGAAAACGCGGCAGCCTCCTGCGTTTTTATAGTTGCTTCCTCACCCTTCTTAGACCTCTACGCCTCCTTGGAGAGGCCTTCCCTGATTGCCCGTTCTAAAGTAGTCACACACTTACTATTATTCTCTGTCCCCTTAATCTGTTTTTCTCCATACCATTTATTCCTGCAGATATTTGGTTATGTGTTTTTCTGTCTTTCCCTCTAGAATGTAAGCTCTGTGAGGGCAGAGACTTGTTCAGAATTATATCCCTGAGCCCTAGATAGTCCCTGGCACATAGCAGGCATTCAATATTTCTTGAATAGATGAACAGTATCGAGACTGAATAAAAATCTAGACTATGGGACCTAGACATCGTCATTTTAAAAAAAGCCCCGTAAGTAATTCTGATGTGGAGCTAGCACTGAGACCCATGTTCTGATGTATCTTAGGTCCCCCGACACCTCCCTGGGTGATGTCACTGGTTAGGGAGAGGTTGCGTTAGGGCCTGTGCTTATCAGATGATGATGCAGCAGAGTTAAAGGCTTAAGATTCTTTTCATGTGCAGTGTGGTGCCTTGGATTGGCCCTCCCCAGAAACATTGTCTGTCCTTGTCAGCTCTGAGGAGGGACTTCTTTTTTTTTTTTGAGACGGAGTCTTGCTCTGTCGCCCAGGCTGGAGTGCAGTGGTGCGATCTCGGCTCACTGCAACCCCCGCCTCCTGGGTTCACGCCATTCTTCGGCCTCAGCCTCCTGAGTAGCTGGGACTACAGGCACCTGCCACCTCGCCCGGCCCTGGCTAATTTTTTGTATTTTTAGTAGAGATGGGGTTTCACCATGTTAGCCAGGATGGTCTCGATCTCTTGACCTCGTGATCTGCCCGCCTCAGCCTCCCAAAGTGTTGGGATTACAGGCGTGAGCCACCGCGCCCAGCCAGGAGGGAATTCTTAATTAGTCTTACCTCCTTCCTCTTGCCTTTCCCATCCCCAGCAGCTGCAGCAGACCTTGTATTTCCTCTCTGATCAAGGAAAGCATAGCCAGGAATGAAGGGTTGTCTGAGGATGACTGAGGTTGTCAGGGTGACATCCTTGAGGACACAGAGGCCAGGAGGAATTTTATGAGTTCTGTGGGGATAAGATGTCCTGACTAAAGATCTGCTTCAGGGGGACTAGTCTGATTTGCTGTGACTGATGTCAAAGCTGACTACATGGCTATAGAAAGTGAATCAAAAGTACATCGTTTCATTTGTATTTCTCTTGGTCCACAGGAAAAGCAAAAGTTTCTGGGACAAAATTATTATAAAGAAGGACCTGAAGGAAATGATATTCGAAAGACAAATGTGGCTCAGATCCGGATGGCATTCCGATACGAGACCTTATGCAATGAGCTCAGCTTCCTGTCTGATGCTATGAAATCAGAAGAGATCACTGCCTTGACCAAATAGGTCCAGCATTTGACATGCATTTGAACTTTTTGGTTCAATTTCAAGTCTGCTGTGGCTAATAGTGGTCAAGATTCTAAACTAGGACTTTCCTCTGTTAAGAGGATGCCTCTGAAGAAATTTTAAACTGGTGATTTTGGTTGCACTGCTCACTTTAAGATTTAACATGATCACTTGTATTTCTGAGTAACAAGATGGTGACTTCTCCTTGGGGATCTGGGAGCTGAGCACTTGTCTATACTTGTTCCTAATTTTCCAATTGTTTCTCTTGAAACTGCCAGTGCCTGAACTGTTGGGGCCAGGATTTTCCATGGTCAGATGCCAAGTAACATGAGCATGAGGTCTGTGTGGTTTTCTGCCATACTTTTCTCCATTGGCCCAAGTAGGCTTATTGGTAGTTGTACATTTCAGCCTCTGGCTGGCTGGCTGCCTTAAACACAATCAATTTCAAAGCTCCATTTCATAAAGGGGCTACTTTGAGGGAGTTAAGATGGAAGACTTCCTTCTTGATAATTTGTGTTTTTAGTGAATTTCTTAAACCGTTTTATTTAGCCCTCTTCCCCCATTTCTAGTTGGAAGCCAAATGTACTCATGAAAACAGCCACTCCTATTCTTTTTTTTCTTTTTTTTTTTTTCTTTTGAGTCGAAGTCTCACTCTGTCGCCCAGGCTGGAGTGCAGTGGTGTGGTCTCGGCTCACTGCAGGCTCCGTCCCCCCAGGTTCATGCCATTCTCCTGCCTCAGCCTCCCAAATAGCTGGGACTGCAGGCGCCCGCCACCACGCCCGGCTAGTTTTTTGTATTTTTAGTAGAGATGGGGTTTCACCGTGTTAGCCAAGATGGTCTCGATTTCCTGACCTCGTGATCCGCCCGCCTTGGCCTCCCAAAGCAGCCACTCCTATTCTGAGTCTTGGTTTCTTCACCTAGAAAGTGAGGGTTTGGACTAGACAAGTGGCTTGCAGGGTGTTCTGTGAATCCCCTCATGAATACTTTAGGGTGGGGGACGGAAGGGAGTGAGTGATGCTCAGGGGCTGTCAAACTGACTCTGGTTCATCAGTTTCACACTGGGGCTGCTACATAATACTTTCATTTGAATGAAGAACTTCAAAAAGCACAGGACTGGATGATCTCTGTTCCTTTTGGCTCTAATATGCTACAACTGTAGGCCAATTATCACTTTACCAGTTAAGAGTTAGGCCAGATAAGTGAAATTTAACTGAAGGTCACACAGCTATTAAGTAATAGGCCTACAACTGGATTTTCTTATTCCAAATCCTGTCTTTTCCCCACTATTCCATTAGACCCCACAAATGTTAGTTGTGTGTGTGTGCATGTTTTTTTTTTTAAATCACTGTAACCAGGTGCATTTTTTTAAGGTAAAATTTTTCCCTTACCTACTATGATGACTTCAGAAGATACAATGGTCCCAGGGGCCAGGTAGAAAGCATTTTAAAGACCAGTCTGAATTAAGCTTTATCAATGTGCTCTTCATCTGTGTTACTAGTGCCTGGTATGTAGTAGGTGCTCAATAAATGCATACTAACTGAATTTCTTTTGGCAACTTTTTAAGGACATGTGCTCTTAGTACTCAAGAGGCTGCTTGAGGACCTTCCTATCTATTTCTGTGGTCAAATTCAGACTACAGGAGGTCTTTTTGAATCATCATAGTTAGAAGAACCCAATTTCTGCCTGTGAACTTACCTGACTTTAGACTGTCTCATCTTGTGACTTTACAATTCCTGGTCAGTTCAGCATATGGAACTATAAATGCAGTCTTTTTACTAGGCAGATATATATGCTATCTTGCAGCTAATTATGAAATTGAGTGAAAATTCATTGTTATCTTAGGGATTAGTTGTGAAAAGCCCCCATTTGTATACATTTGCCCTAACATAGGAAGTATTGTGCAGTTTCTCATTGTCAAGTTATCTGTATCAAGTATCTTTTTTTTTAATTGTTAAATAAAGTCTGCTAGGACTGTGGCTCAATAATTTAAAACTATGTAAAGATAATCATATTTAAAGCAAATGTTAGTTTTTTTACTCTTAAGATTGGGCACCATGAAAAGCTATCAATAATAATACCTAATTTATCTGTTACTAAGACTCAGACATGAATGACATTCACTAGGAAAACTCAAAATTTTCAAACTGAAGCTCACTAGACCTGGAAGATAAATCTTTTGTTATCTTCTCTAACTTCTACCCTGTTATAGTTCATGAGCAAAGCTACACACGTTCATTTCCGTTTCCCGGGATATTATTTTAGTCTGTCCAGCTAATACCATGTTGGATTTTACCTGTCCTGCAAGCTTTTCCGACATCTTTTCTATAGCACTTTGTGCTTTTATTACATTGTTATACTTAATTGGCCTTTTGGGGGACAAATCCCTACTTTCCTTTGTGTTTGCAATTGGAATAAAAGGCAATTAATAGCATACTGACTCAGGTTCCGAAAGGAACAGTTTTTGAGGCAGTTTTCCCTTCCTTATCCTTAAGGGCTCAAGTTCACTTTATGTGTTACTTCAAATTGTACCGTTGAAATGATCGCCATCATTGCTCTTTGCCTCATGGAAACAAATCACAGTTCCTGGGTTATTTCTCATGGCCTCTTGGATTAAAAAAGAGCTGAAAGCACATTTCTCCTGCTTTCTCTTTACTTCTAAGTGTTGGTGAAACAATATTCTTCATTTCCTGGGTTTGAGACATGACTGAAGGTGATATACCCAAATACTCTCTGCCTAAACTATGATCGTTATAAAGAACAAGTGTAACTAATTCCAATAAAAGGAATACTAACCAGATAAACATAGTTCCTTGGAAATTTTTGCAATTAGTAAGGTAGAAGATGACAGAGCTGCAAGAGTGTCAAAACCTATCTCTGCAAAGGCTTTTATGTCTTTTGACAGTAAAATGTGCATTTCTCCACAGTATGATGATACAATTTAACTACCAACTGCCACTCATTCTTATGTCTTTGTACTTTTCAGCAGTGAGATTCTACGATGTTTCTCTAATTATATTCTTATATTTTGTAAACAATTTTACATGGTAAACAAACTACAATAGGGTTGAGCATTTTATTTTTACTGTCTGTTGGGGTAGGGGTCCACAACCCCTGGGCTGTGGACAGTACTGGTCTGCTGCCTGTTAGGAACCAGGCTGCACAGCAGGAGTTGAGCTGCAGGTGAGTGAGCGTTACCGCCGGAGCTCCATCTGCTGCCAGATCAGCAGCAGTATTAGATTCTCAAGGAGCGTAAACTGTATTGTGAACTGCACATACAAGGGATCTAGGTTGCACGCGCTTTATGAGACTCTAACTAATGCCTGATGATCTGAGGTGGAACAGTTTTATCCCGAAACTATTTCCACCCCACCCCTGGTCTGTGGAAAAATGGTCTTCCATGAACGCAGTCCCTGGGGCCAAAAAGGTTGAAGACCGCTACGGGAGGGTGAAAAGACACAAGATTGAGTCTGTTGACAGCTGCTTATGTTTATATTATATTGTCATTGCGTGGCCCAGCATAAATGTGAGTGACCTGTTGACTTCCCTAATCTCCAAGTAGTTTTCTTATTCCTGGACTTGACTTCAGACACTAACAGTTAAAATGGAAATTCTTTAGACTATCTTTTAATAAACTCAACTTCCCAATGTTAAAAATCACCAAATCAAAAGATATTTTCAAGCAGCCTTTTCTCCCAGATATACATTAGATATAAGGAAATCAAGTCCAATTTGAAATGAATTTTAAAACAGCACACAAACATTATAAGCCCCCAGTACACAATATAAAATAGTTCTCTACGGAATATAAACATTTAGTGTATTAGAATGTGAAATTACATAAGAAAAGAATCTCTTCAATTAGCTAAAATTACTTGTGAAAGATTATTTATTGCACAATTTATCAGTGGGTACTAAGAATAACACAGATACTATTATTCTCAACCTCTAAATTCAGTACATAGTAAAATTCATTTTCTCAAACTAAGGTTCTATACATAATCGGAGTAAACCCTGTTATTGAGTTAGGATAGGGAAAACAAATTCCTTGAGTTCATGAAACCACTTCACAAATCCTAGAAGGCACACATTATATTTCCTATCATGGTAAGTACATTTAAGTACTTCATATTTAAAAAAGACAAAGCTGTACAGAATACAAAAAGTGTACATTTCATCCATTAAACAAATTTACAACTTTTATGATTAGTTATTACAGTAGAACTGACCTAACATTCACATCTAAATAATTATCACCCAGTTTAATAGAGCGAACAAAGAGCTGTGCTCATTTATTTGCTAAGGCTATAATAACATTTTATATTCACAGTAGATCAGTAAGTGTCTTGGAGCTCACATTGTAAAATAAAAAGGTTTGGGCCCTATTGAGTCACTGGGCTCAATGTTAAATAATTCTTTGAAAGGTGAAGGATTCTGGGGGATAAAATCATTGGCTATCCCTGGAAAGATCCAAAACTCTGTAAGGTAACTTTGTTCACTTTTCAGAAACATTTTAAAATTAGGCAAACTGAATTAAACTCAGCAAGTTTAATCTAAAAGGACAATTTAAAATCTTAGAGCTGGAAAAGGTTTCAGTGGATCATCTATCCCAAGGTTTTCAAAATACGTTCCACGGAATACTAAGAATCTATGGAGGAGATACAGGGTTCTGCACATTTGACTTGAATTTAATTAAAATTTTTTTTAAAAAAAAGGCTCTCACTATATGTGTTACTCACCAAATTCAAACATGCTGGATACCACCAATGCATTAATATGTTTTTATTCATTGACTTAATCACATTTATAGTATATAAAGTTTAGACAATAAATAAGGAAATTTATATTAATTTGACTTTTATATAGTGGGGTGTAGGGTATGTGTGTATGCACGTGTGTTTAAGGGTTCTGTAAGATTTTCCTTGAAAAAGTTTTTGCTGCTGAAATAGTGTGAAAACCACAAATAAAGTCTCAGTTTCTAAAGTAGGAACCTACAAACAAGAGTAAGAGACTTTCTCAAGGTCACACAACTACCAAGTGCATTGCCAGGTTGATATGATGGAGCCCCTGGTACTCTGCTTGCATAAACCTCCACAGGGAGTAGTTAGCTATTTGGTACTTAGCTGTCCCATTATGAATGTCAATGGATTAGTCTTCAGTATTTTGGGGGGCAAAATCAAGCTACCTCTGGCCAGATGTTTTTCCTTGAAATTGATTATTTTTATTTGCTTGCCTATTAAAATCCTATTATCCAGAAATTGTCATCAATAAGTGGCAACTTAAATTGTGTACCCTGGTTTAGGAAAATAGTAATATTTGCAACTTATGAATAAGTCAAAAAGTTATATGGAATGTTAAATTTTAAAGGAGACAGGCCCTTGTTTTATTACATGCTGAAATATTAATTTTAGAAATTTTAGTTCATAAGCAAAAAAAATGGTTGAGGTGCGACTGAAGATCACAATTCCATTATTACTATATTCTTTCAGAATATTTTAATGGAAAGAGTATTTCAATGGAAGTACAGTGAAAGAGTAAGAATGCCAAATTATCTTCTAATTTTCATAAGTATTTTATGTATATACGGTAAAAAAGCCTCACTCTATTTTCTTGTCTTTCTTTCTTTTTTTTTGAGAGGGAGTCTCGTTCTGTCTCCCAGGCTGGAGTGCAGTGGTGTGATCTCAGCTCACTGCAACCTCCACCTCCTGGGTTCAAGCAATTCTCCTGCCTCAGCCTCCCGAGTAGCTGAGATTACAGGCGCCTGCCGCCACGATTTTTGTATTTTAGTAGAGCTAAATTTTTGTTATTTTAGTAGAGACAGGGTTTCGCCATGTTGGCCAGGTTGGTCTCAAACTCCTAACCTCAAATGATCCGCCCACTGCGGCCTCCCAAAGTGCTGGGATTACAGGTGTGAACCACTGCACTGGCCTCTTGTCTCTTAATCTAAGAAATTTGAGGACTCTGAAATCTCAGAAAGATGTTTTCAAGTTAAGGAAATAAAAGCACCATAAACCAATATTAAATGACTTATCATAATTTAGAAATATAAAATTTAGTATTTGTGATGCAGAAGAATTTCCTTTTGAAATTCCAAGATGTGTGAGCATTATCAAAGCCATTTAGAACAGTTACCCAGCTGTGGGAAAGCACTTCCAGAACAGCCAAGAAAATTTCCCAGGAGAAATCCATTTGCAAAGGAAAGTCATACCCAACTTTGTAGACCTCACCTAAATTATACAGTATGGCAAAAACAAACAAACAAACCTTTAAGCACAGTAGTTCCAAAACACACTGTTAAAGTTATGAAATAATTGTGGATCATTTCAAGTAAAAATTATTAAAGGAGCAATAATTAACCACAAGGGGGCATATATACTCCTTAGATTCCAGCAGAAAGACTAGTTTTAAGTAGTAACATGCACTTTGAAGTATTCTACATTTTCAGTCACTTAAAATTTCCTCTCTCCAATGGCTACAACTTTTTAATATTTGAGGTTTATTTTATATCTAAGTAAAAAGATTCCAGAATACTCCTGCCCTGCAAAACAGTAGTGTTTCAGAAGCCTCTGGAAGTGCTGCTGTTACCTTTAGCAAAGAATTCAAGAGCTATTAGTTGTAATAATACAAATTTGAACAGATGAGTAATAGGAAAATATGGTCTAAAACAGTAGCAAATTTTAGTACCACAAATGGAAGACATGGGAAGTTTATTTTTAAAAGGGGCACAAATGATCAGAATAGCAAAAATAAAAGAGTGGGGAAAATGGATTTTTCTGTGTCTGTGCCACAACCCTGCATTCTTCCCCCATGACTAAATACTTGTAGCGCACAATAGCAACAGAAGACTTTCACTCCAAGGTCATGGCCTGTGGGGCTGGCCTGCCTCATCAGCCATGTTAAGAATATAGTTAGCCATATCATCTTCAGTGGGTGCATCTGATACCACCCAAGATTCATTTGCTCCAGTCATTTGTAGGCGACAAATAGGGCAATTCCTGTGTCGATCACTCCTATTAGAGAAGTCAAAACAAGAACAGTTTGCTTTTTCTTCTTTTTTAAAAACAGGATTTTATTTAAAGTAATACATGCACATGGCTTTAAAAAAGGAAATAGCATAGAAGTATACAGTGAAAAATAAATCTCTCCCTCTTATCTCAATCTTCAATTCTCTTTCCCAGGGGTAACCAGTTACCAGTTTTTTATATATTCCTCTAGAGATAGACTAAGCTTGATTAAGCTTTATGTGTACACACAGACATGCACGTGCACAGACATCACTGCTCCACTTGTCAATATATCTTATAAACTATTATGTATCAGCACCTGTTAGAGCTGTTTATTCTTTTTAACATACACTGTATTGCTATGCCATAATTTGTTTAGTCTACCACAGAAGAACATTTAGTTTTTTTTTTCTGTCTTTTGTTGCTACCAACAATGCAGCAATTCACATCCCCATACCTAAACAGGTCAAGTTTTCCTTTATAATAAAAATTCCTTGTGAGTCCTAAGAGGAAATTCCCTCCTACCAATGGAAGATTTGGTCAAAGTGTGAAGTATAAATGTTTATTTGTGATTATTTAAATGGAAGCCATTACTCTAGGAATAACTTCTTGGCAGTGGCAGGAGAATATGACAAGAGGAAAGAATATTATTAATTATTTTTCTAAATAACATCTACATGACTTTCAACAATATGTGTACCTGTTGCTTGCTTAAAGGTCTGAAAAAATTCCTGTGGCTCATAAGCAACAGGAAGACTTATATAAAAATGGAGCATACAAAGTTAAAATAAAAGACAAACTTTACATGCACAATAATTTTTCTGACAGGGAAAGAACTCATATGTGATCATTTTAAGATTATGTTTTCGAAAAGGATTTTTTACTTGTCAAACATTATTTTGGTAATTTAAAAAATACCATATTTGAGCCAGAGACATATCATGCAGGGAAAAATGTTTTTCTATTCATCTCTCAGTGAAATCTGGGACCAAAGTAATTATTTATATCAACTGCTCTTTGGCTTTTACACAAAAATTTCGAACTCTGTTCCAAAAACTAAATGTGAAAGCTAGAGCTGGCATATATTATTTAGGTTGATTTCTGGTTCCTCAGAGATATTTTACAAGATAATTATATGTGTGCTCTTCTGTGCACAAAACATCACAATTTAAAAATAGTCAACTTCTGCTTCCAACCAAGAGGCTAGATTTATCTTCCCACCTAAAATTACTAAAACAATGGTTTCATATAATCTTTCAAATAAAGCACTGGCCATCAGACAACAAAGGACAGTGATCCCTGGGACATGGGGGTCAAAGAAGGTGAGACCTATACTTGCCCCAGCCTACAGCCTCGAGAGTTTCTAGTCCCTGATCAAGAAGGGGGAACCTTGATGGAACATGACAAACTTCCTGAGCTGAACACACAGAGCTGAGAATCTTGGAAGGCCAAACAG
The DNA here is from genome assembly GCF_000951035.1 of Colobus angolensis palliatus. Taxonomy (NCBI): domain Eukaryota; kingdom Metazoa; phylum Chordata; class Mammalia; order Primates; family Cercopithecidae; genus Colobus; species Colobus angolensis. The sequence continues at coordinate 2,209,214 of NW_012115921.1, forward strand.
CTAGGGTTTACAGGGCAGGGTAATGGAAAGCTGCACAGAAGGAAAATTCCAGAGGTCCACGCAAGTGTTCCCGCCAGAATACTCAGCAGAGTGCTGATCAGTGTGTGCACGTGAGGACACTACCTGAGGCTGAACAATCAATCAAAGGGCTTTGAGGAGATAGTCCCTTAAAGCTCACTGGGCCTGGGAAACTGCCTGTTTCACCAGCCAGACTGGAAAACCTCATAACTCTTGGGGCATTAGTAGAGTTCTCTAAAGGGTCTTGCTATTAGTGGGACATAATTAGTTCTAAACTAAATACTGCTCTGGTCCTGCCTAACAAATCACAAAAGCAAGATCCAAAAGAATCAAACTGTTTCCAAGTCACTTAACTATATTCCAGAAATAAGCTCAAGAATATTCATAGGAATACAAAAATATCCAATACCCAAAAAGGTAAAATTCACAAAGTCTGGCATCCAGTTGAGAATTACCAGACATACAAAAAAGCAGCAGAAAAATATAACCTATAATAAAGAGAAAAATCAATCACAACCACCCAGAACTAACACAGATACTAGAATTAGCAGACAAAATGGAAAGTGATTATAGCTATATTCTATATAGTTAAAAAACTAGAGGAAAGCTCAAAGATATTAAGAAGAGACAAGAAAGATAATAAAAACTCAAACTTCTAGAAATGAAAATTATCTGAAGTTAAAAAATACACTGGATAGAATTAATGGCAAGTTAGACACTAAAGAAAAAAAAAGACTGGTGAATATGAAAGGAGATAGCAATAGTAACTATCCAAGATGAAATCCAGAGAGAGACTCAAAAAAAGAAAGAAAAAAAGTAGCATCAGTGAGCTGTGGGACTACTTCAAGTGGGCTAATATATGGTAATTGGAATCACAGGAGAGGGGAGAGAAGACAGAAAAATATCTGAAAAAATAATGGCCGAAAAATTTCCAAATTTGATGACACTATAAATCTACAAGTTCAAGAAGCTCAATAAACCCCAAGCACAAGAAACATGAAAAAACTACTCTAAGGCACATCATAATCAAAGTGCTCAAAACTAATGAAAAGAAAATAACCTTAAAAACAGAGGGAAAAAATGGCACATTACCTACAGAGGAAAAAAGGATGACAGAGTTCTCATCAGAAGCAAAACATGTGTGAAGCAACGTTATTAACATACTGAAAGAAAAAATACTCTCAAGTCTAGAATTCTGAATCAGAAAAAAAATCTTTGAAAAATGATATTCAGACATTCAAGAAGAGCCTATGGAATCTACAAAAATACTACCAGAACTGATACATGATTTTAATAAGGGTGCAAGATACAAGGTTGATATACAAACATCTATTATATTTCCATACACTAGTATCAATCATAAACTGAAATTTTAAATACCGTTTAAAATAGCATAAAAATATGAAATACTTGGGGATAGATGTCAAAGATATGCGACATTGAAAACTACAGAAATTGGTGAGAGAAATTAAGGCCTAAATAAATGGAGAAACATACGGTGTGTGTGGCTGGGAAGACTATTAGTAACAAATTCACTCTCCCTAAATTGATATATTTATTCAATGCCATCTCATATGCTGCTAGTGGGGGTGTAAAACGGCACAAGACTGCTTTGGAAAATAGCTCGCAGCTTTTTAAAAAGTTAAACACACACCTACCATATGATCTAGCCATTCCACATCTAGGTATTCACCCAAGAAAAAACCAAAATACATCCATAAAATGACTTGTCCATGAATGTATCTAGTACCTTGATTTTGTAATAGCTAAAAATGGAAAACAATCTAATTTCCCTCAATAGGTGAATGGATAAACAAGCTATGGTATCCACATATCAGACATTACTCAGCCAATAAAAAGGCATGAACTATTGATACATGCTACAACATGGATAAATACCAAGACAATTAGATTGAATGAAAGAAGCCAGACAAAAAAGCACATATGATTCCATTGATAAAAATTCATAATTTTTACGGGTGTGTATATATGTTGAAACATAGTAAATTGTGTATTAAACACATGTAGTTTATTGTATGTATTTTATAAATTCTCCTAAACGCTCAAGTCTTATTTTGTAAAATAACGAACTTCACTAGTTGATCTCTAAAGTTCCCTCAGGTCCAGTATTCAAGAATTTATTCCTTCTAAACATATACACAGAATAAATGTAGAAATGAGGAGAAAAAAGGAGGAAAAAGGGAAATGTTTAATTTTAGACTTAAGTCAGGCACAAATTTTCATACAGCAAAAGAAAAGTGTCAAAACTAAGGTACACCCCCACATTTAATAAATGTTAGGTGTAAAAATAAAAATAGTTTTAACCAGCAGAAGACATGCCATAAAATTCAAAGTACTAAAGAATAAAATCTCTCTCATACTTAACCACAGTATTTTTGCACTTTTCAAAGTTTATTCATGTACACTATCCCACTGACCTTGGCCTAGCCCATGAATGCAGTAGGTAACTTACCATTTATCAATACACTTCTGACAAAAGCTGTGAGCACAAGGCAGGATGAGGTCAGCCCGCCCATCCATGCAGATACAACACTCCTCCTCATCGGTCAGCTGCTTCACCCTGCAATGTGAAAACTGAGCTGAAACAATTATATTCTCTGTCATTATGCTTTATACTTTGTTTTTGCTGCTTTAAAAAGTATTATTCAACATCTATATGCCCACAGTATAAAGCACAATATGACTCATGTGCAAAATCAGACTAAAGTTAACATTATCTTTTAGGGATAGCAAATATATTAGGGAAAAAGTATTAAGAGGGGTACATTTCATAAAGAAAGACTAGATGAAGGATACATTTTGTGATAAAACAGGCAAAAGTGTAAATAGTCAAATATTTCTGGAAATAACTTAGCCCATTTTAATCATATTGGACTTATATAAACAAATTTAACTGATATAGTTATTGCATTACTGAAAGACAGGGATATGGTCTGAGAAACTCATTGTTAGGTGATTTCACTGCTGTGTAAATATCATAGTGTACTTATACAAACCTAGATGCTTTAGCCTACTACATACCTAGGCTATATGGCATAGCCTATTGCTCCTAGGCTAGAGACCTGTACAGCATGTTACTGTATGGAACACTGTAGGCAACTGTAACACAATGGTAGGTACCTGTGTGTCTAAATATATCTGAACACAGAGAAGGTACTGTGTAAATATGGTGTACAAGATTAAAAATGGTACACCTGTATAGGGCACTTACCATAAATGGAGCATGCAGGCCTGGAAGTTGCTCTAGATGAGTCAGTGAGTGAGTAGTGGTGTGTGGATGTGAAGGCCTAGGACGGGAGTGTCCAATCTTTTGGCTTCCCTGGGCCACATTGGAAGAATTGTCTTTCTTGGGCCACATATAACATACACTAACACTAACAATATCTGATGAGCTAAAAAAAAAATGCAAAAAAAAATCTCATGTTTTAAGAAGGTTTATGATTTTGTGTTGGGCCACATTAAAGCAATCCTGGACTGCACGCAGCCTGTGGGCCGTGAGTTGAACAAGCTTGGCCTAGGACATTACTATATAGCACTTGCACAGTAGTGTACAGAGTTTATGAACACTGCACATTTAGGCTACACTAAATTCATAAAAATATATTTCTTTCTTCAATGATAAATTAATCTTAACTTACTATAGATTTTTTAACTTTACAAACTTTTTACTTTTTTAACTTTTGACTCTTTTTGTAATAACACTTACCTTAAAACACACATTGTACAGCTGTACTGAAGTATTTTATAAGCTTTTTTCTATTTTTAAGTTTTATTTACTTTTTTACTTTCTAAACTTTTTTCTTAAAAACTAAAACAGAAACACACACATTAGCCTAGGCCTAAACAGGGTCAGGATCATCACCATCACTGTCTTCCACCTCCACCTCTTGTCCTACTGGAAGGTCTTCGGGGGCAGTAACATGCATGGAGCTGTTATCTCCTTTGATAACAATGCCTTCTTCTGGAATACCTGTGGAAGGGCCTGCCTGAGGCTGTTTTACAGCTACCTTTTTTTTAATAAGTAGAAGGAGTATACTCTAAAATAATGATTTAAAAGTATAATAAATGCATAAACCAATAACATAATTATCGAATATTACTGTACATAATTGTAAGTGCTATACTTTTATACTATGAGCAGCACAGTAGGTTTGTTTACACCAGCATCACCATGAACATTTGAGTAATGCATTGCATTGCAACATTAGGATGGCTATGATGTTCGTAGGCAACAGGAATTTTTTTAGCTCCATTATAATCTTAGGGGACCACCATCACATATGCATTCTGTCATTGACCAAAACACTGTTAGGTGATGCATGACCATATAATTTATTCACTATGTGTAACACAAAGCTCCCTAAAATGCGGATCCTGCCATCAGGGCCTTACAATGCTGACATTGATAATGGGCATATAAGTGAAAGAATAGTTTGGTCTTAAGTATCAGGTGCTATGAGAGACATAAAGGGAATAAAAATCAGTTTCTGTCCTCCAGGAGGAGCTCTTTTATCTTCTTGGGAAGAAAAAAGATTTCAAACCTTTTGCTCCAGTCACAATTCAGAGAGCCCCTGAATGAGCCATATGCCTTTGCATATGGTATTTTCCTTTCCTGAAACTGCCCTTGTGAGTTTAGTAAGCTCCAACCTTGGTAACTCAGCTCAAAACATCAGCATCTCTCAAAATCAACACTTGCCTCAATGAAAGGACTTAAATACTGCCTATCGATTGGCTGGCCTTTCCATAAACTGTAAACTCTTTGAATACAGGATGTTTGTCTTAGATTCTCAATAAATACTTCTTGAAGTGATTTTAATTTCTTTTAACCTTTGTGCTTTTTTGTAATTTTTAAGGTTTTCTTCATCAGACATGTATTACTTTTGTAATTATACAAAAACAGAATGTTCCAAAGTACAGCCACTAGACTATAAACTTCTTAAGGATAGGAGCTATCACTACTACGTTTTCCATTCCCTGCTGTGCTTTTAGCACTGTATATAAGATACTGAGATAGTACTTAAAATTTTGATTTGAACATAAAAATAAATGTCAAATGTATATTAAATATAGTAAGTGCTAAGTAAAGAAGGAAGAGATGAATATATCTCAAACTTGTTGAAAAGATTAGAAAGAAAAATAATAGGATTTTAATAGAGGACATTCTAGATGCATAAACAAAGTTGTAGAGGTAAAAAACAAAATCATGTGTGTTTATGTCTGTGTATATGCAACCAGGAAGCTGGCATGATGCTTCAGTATGGAAAACCAAGGGAAAAAATTGATGAAAGTGGAGATAATCTCATGCTTAAATGTCAAAATATTAAGTTTGAATGTGTTCTGACAAGCAACCTACAATCAGGTATAATCAAGGGGAAGTGAACTCCCACTGATATGGTACTTTAGGAAGATTAATTGGGAGTGCAGTATGAGGGACAGTCTAGAGAGAGGAAAACTGGTTAGGACCTTATTTCAGTAATTCATCTGAGAGATAATTAGGTCTAAGAAGCATTATAAAAGACAAATGTTTTATGTGGTAATAGATTAAGTGTTATGCTTTAGTAACAGGGAAAAGAGGGAAGCCACTGAATTGGAATGGGAAAACTGAACAGAAACCTAGATGGATATGGGTCTAACGTACCTGAGTTTCTCAGTAGCAGAGAATATAACTGAATCCGTACAGAGTGACAGAATATTCTGAAGGCTGGAGTTTAAAAGTGAGAAGCAGTGGACTACAAAGAAGAGCATTGTGGAGAGAGATAAAAGAATGGGAGACACAGAAACAGCCAGTGGAACCAGTACAAAGTTCTCTTAATTTTTTGCTACCTTCTTAGCAGCACAGTGACCAGAAGGAAGGAGAGTCTTGTGCTGTTTGTTCCTGTTAGATCACTTGTAGATTGCAGTATTTGGTTCTATGCCTCATACTCTGACAGGCACACATACTGACAGAGAAAAGATCATCTGGGAAAGTCTCCAGTATGTAGACGAGAGCCACATAAACAAAGGCCAAAGGAACTGGGGGTGTTTATCCTTGAGAATAGAAGGCTCAGTGAGAATTTGATGACTGTTTTCAAATATTTGAAAGGCTAGAAGAGAGAACAGATTTGTTTGGAGGAATTCCAGAGGGCACAGTCATTGAAAACAATAAATATAATATAGTAACAATAATAATGACAGTTAACTCTTATAGACAAATTACTATGTGTCAAGCACTGTTCTAAGTATCTCATGTCTTTTAATTCTCTCAAAAATCCTATAAAGCATACACTATAGTTATCAACCTCTGTTAGAAGATGAGGAAACTGAGGACACAGTTTGATTTGTCAAAAAAATCACACAGCAGAGCCAGGATTTAAACACAGGCAATTTGCTGCGAGAGTCTGTGCTGTACTGCCTTAAGAAAGATTTTGGATACTCTGAGGAAAATGAAGCAATAAGAAAAACTTTATAGTGATTACAGCCATGTGAGTATGAAAAGGCTTGGTTTTTTTGAGGCAGTGAGTCTCACATAACTGCAAGTGTTACTTGTACTTGCAAGTCGGACTTGGCAAAATGTGGGTAAGCAGAGTCTTGCTATTCAAAGTGTTATCTGAGGATCAGCAGCATTGGCCCCACTGGAGAGCTTAACAGACTCTCAGGCTCCTCCTCAAAACCACTGAGTATTAAAGTTTGAGAAGCTCTGTGAGCAAGATCTTTATGCACCATAAAGTAATAATGCAGAGGTTAGCATAGCTGTATTGCCAGACAGGTCTGAATGTGAGTCTTGGCTAGGGCAATTTCTAATCATGACACTTACTTAGCTAAATCTCAAATTCTTCAGCTGAAATGGGCCGATAATTGTACTCCCATATGGAGTTGTGAGAATTTAATGAGTTTATACTTGTACAACACTCATCACAATTCTATACCCTGTAAGTAATCAATAAATGTAAACCGTCAATGGAATTATGCATCGGATGTAAAGTTCAACTACATAAATATCCCTTAAGACCTCCTTCAATTTAGAAAGTCTCTTTCTATGAACTAGTGTATAAGGGTATTATTATAAACTGAAAAACACACAAAAACAAGAAGCACCCCTAACAAACTAACCAGGAACTGAATTTCCAGTTTTGAGGGCACATGAAAATGGATAATACCTTTACCTTCTTCATTAAGAAGATTGCAACAAGAAAAAACAATACTTTCTTTTCATGTGCTACCATATAGCTTGAATACACTGGCAAACACCATCCTCAGCTTTTAAAACAATTAAACAAAACAACAACCACCATTCTGAAGAGGGAGAAGAAAAGCAGAATATCAGATCCATCTTTGAAAGATTACAGAATACAGGAAAGACAAGCCTAAACACTGCCTACCATGTTCTAAAAGTCACTCGGCATATCAGTAACACTTGTATAGACCAAACCTAGAAAACCAAGTAATTCTATTAAAGTAATCAGGAAATAAAAAATGGAAAATACAGTTTAACTGTAACACAGTACTTGAAAACCAGTTGGTTAAGAAAGAATCAGAAATTGCAACTATAAATAGAGCAGTAAAAAAAAAAGAAATCACTGGCTGGGCGTGGTGGCTCATGCCTGTAATCTCAGCACTTTGGGAGGCCCAGGAGGGCAGGATCATGAGGTTGGGAGATTGAAACCATCCTGGCTAACACGGTGAAACCCCGTCTCTACTAAAAATACAAAAAATTAGCTGGGCATGGTAGCAGGCGCCTGTAGTCCCAGCTACTGGGGAGGCTGAGGCAGGAGAATGGCATGAACCCGAGAGGTGGAGTTGGCAGTGAACCAAGATCGCACCACTGCACTCCAGCCTGGGTGACAGAGCAAGACTCTGCCTCAACCAAAAAAAAAAAAAATGAAATCACTGTTACATACATTCTTAACTTTAAGGTAAAGGACATGGTGAACATAGATTTCTGCTATCTACCCAGTATGACGGTAAGACAGGAGGTCAACATGTTTGGACCCACGTAAATCTTTTTCCAATGAGACATTTACAAATTTAAATTATGATCATGATTGTCAAATGTCAACACGTAGGAGCTTTCATGTGCCAAAAGCATAACAGAGAAGGAAAAGAAAGTTTAGATAGAACAATAATGTATTAGGCCTGGGTAAACAAGCATCATCAGAGAAAACTCTGGCTGACTTCATTTCCTTCTGGTAACTCAGTATATGCATTCAGTTCGTTCCTGAATGGACTGCCAAGTCCCGAAGCCAATATTTAAAATTTTAATGCTTCAATTAGACATTTTTAAGGAAAACTCGGATAATTTTGCCAAATTCTTGGACTTAATTCCCTAAAAAGCTTTGACTGTTTAAGAACCTAAATATCTATTATAAGGAAGGTGTTAACTATCTCCTTTGTCAACAAATGCATGCATATACAGTGGATTCCTGGAGACCAGTGTGACAGAAACAGTAACATTAAAGTGGCCCCGCCGAGCCACTTTAATTTAGCATTGTAACAACATCCGAAGCACAAAATAACCCCAAAACTGATCTCAGATACAATACCAACTGAGAAAAACAAAGAATTAAGATGCTACAATGAACACCAGCAAAAATATTAATAAGATTTTAGTTGTTTTCATATTAGAAAATAAGTGAAATACAGTACTTATGCATTATATACCTTCCCATCCAAAGACTAGCCTGACAAGATGTTACAGAGGATGAGTTTTCATCAGGTTCTTCAGAGGTAGAGCTCTGTGCCAACACTCCTGCTGCTTGACTTGTGATATCTTTATAAAGTTGAATAAACTGGTATAAATTCATGATCCGTGATGCCTCCACAATGCCACTGCTTTTGTTAATCTAAAAATACAAAGAACATGAAAAAGAGAAAAGAGAAACGTTGATAATTTCTCTGACCAATTTTTCCCAAAAAGCGGGAACAAATATTTAGTCAAACATCCTAGGAAATAGGAGTTTTCAGGATTTGCAAATTACATAAGAAAGCAAGAGTCTGAATAAATAAATACCATGTCCCCTACATTTGTGGGGTTCAAAGTTCTTATACAAATTTATCTAATACTCAAAATAACCCTATAAGATTAATTAGGCATTATCCTGTTGATGGGTAAAGTGACTTTCTCAGAGTTAAGAAATAAATTTTAGAGATCAGTATTAACAATTTTTTCACTTTAATTTCTTAAAGAATTTCTTAACCAAAGGATTCATTTGAATCCAACAACCGCATGAGATTCTACAACTCAAACAAGTACTTCCTTAAATATCTTTAAGTTCTATTTTGTACCAAAACTTCTAAACTAAAGCAAGAAAATTACTTTAAAATAAATCCTAACAAAAGGTGGTTGGATTTTTCCCAGAAGGCCATTTTGAGCTTTATCAAAAAATTCGTTTAATATGAAGTGAAACCAGTGGCTCAAAGGTTGTACCTTCACAGGTTGTACCTCTCCCCCATCCAGTTTACAATCTAATGTAGAAGATACTTGGGGCAAGTAGAGGGGACTGCTTTCATAAGCTTTGGGGAGCCATGGAGTGAGGCATAATGAAATGACTGAGGCCAGTAAGGTGAAGGTATAATGTTCTTGGATGAAGAACTTGTAATCAGAGAAAGATTAGAGACGTGAAAGACTTCCTTTCAGCACAAGACATAGGATGGAAGACTGGGCAAGAAGAAGTAAGCCATGAAATCTATTAAGTGCATATCAGAGTAAGCGGAACAAGCAAAATCAGAAAATATTTAGAAAGAAATGAAGAATATAGGAGACAGACAAAGATACAGGGCCATAAAATTGTGACTTAAGTTAGATTCTGGAATGCATTGATGGAACTAGGGATATCAGAAAGTGAGGTAGATTACATATTGAAAAATATTATTATACATTTGAATATTTTGATTGAAAATAATAGTTGTAACACATTTATTAATTGCTTACTATTTGAAAAGGCAGTGAAAAAAATACTGAGACACAAGAATGAGTCATGGGGCCAGGCACAGTGGCTTATGCTTGTAATCCCAGCACTTTGGGAGGCCGAGGTGGGCAGATCATGGGGTCAGGTGATCGAGACCATCCTGGCTAACACGGTGAAACCCCGTCTCTACTAAAGTACAAAAAATTAGCTGGGCATGATGGCACATGCCTGCAGTCCCAGCTACTTGGGAGGCTGAGGCAGGAGAATCACTTGAACCAAGAGGTGGAGGTTGCAGTGAGCCGAGATTGCGCCACTGCACTCCAGCCTGGGTGACAAAGCAAGACTGGGTCTCAAAAAAAAAAAAAAGAATGAGTCATATACCATATTAACAAATTTTAGAACCATCTCTAATAATCAGAAAGTTGATTAAATTTTGGGAAGGTAAAATCTATCTGGAGATGCAAATATAAAAGGTTCTTTGAAATAAGAGACTGTACATGAGGTACAGAACAAACAGAATTAAAAAGTAACAGGAATTTAAGAGGCTTACAAAATAGATCTTCAGCGCTGAGGAAATTGGGGTAGTCCTCTGGAACTGCATAGTACAGAAGAAATTATGGAATAATCCATATAAGGTTAGTACAAAAATAGCAAAGTGTATCACACTGTAACTATTCTCATCACAGGATTCCTGACACAAGTATTTATTGAGTACCATTATGTGGATGTTATTGGTACTATGTGCACTACTCTAGGCACTAGCCACAGTGTGTATAAAACAAAATCCCTGCACTCAAGCAAGTTACATGATAGGTAGGAGAGACAGGCAAATAAAATACAGATACAAATTAGGTTAGATGAAAATAAGTGTAATGGAGAAGATGAAACAGGGGAGAAGGAATGCTGAGGGGTTACAGGGAAGGTGTTACAGAGAAGCTGACATTTAAAAACTGAAAGGTGCAGAAATGAGTCATATAGATGTCTACAGGGAAGATCATTCCAGGCTGAGACAACAGGAAATACAAAGGCTGTTTAACAGACGTGTACCTGGCAAGGAGCACAAAGAGTGTCACAAGAAGCCCAGAATGTTTGGAACAGAGTGACAGAGGGACAGAGGAAGAAGTAGTAGATAGAGGGTGAGGTGGGAGCAGAATATATAGGACTCTGCTGATCTCAGTAATAACTGTAGCTTTGATTCCAAGTGCATGAGAAGTCACTAGGGGGTTTTGAGCCAAGAAGTAATATGATCTAATTTACATTTCAAATTGTGATGTGGAATAGGCTGGTTGTTGTGCTTGGAATAGACCGCTTGTTGTGCTGAGAACAGACAGAAGCAGGGCAAGAGAGCAGGGAGATCAGTTAGGAGGCTACTGGAATAATCCTGGTGAGAGAGGATGGTCACTAGGAATAGGGTGGTAGTAGCGTAGATGGTGAGAACTAGCCAGATTCTGAATATATTTTGATGTGACAGGACTCACTTACGGATTGATTGTTAGGTATGAGAGACAAAGAAAAGCCCAGAATGACTCTAAGAAGTTGGTCTAAGAAAAAAGAAGGATGAAATAATATAATTCATGCAGTTCTTAACAGTCACCGTAGTACCTAATTTTTAATTAATCTCTTATTTTTCTAATATTATTTCCATAAAATATTCCACTTAAACATATTAGAACATTTTTATAGTGGATTAAATATTATTTAAGGATAATCATAGCAGATGGCAGAGAGTCAAGATAAAGACTGAATGTAAATACACAGGGTTAAAAGTACAATTTTTTTAAAGTTGTTTAACATTAAGAAATGTGAAACTCTCAGTCTCCTATCAGTTTTTCATGGTAGACTTGACCTCTTTCTAATATAAACACTGACCTCTCAGATTCTTTCAGAAAGAACCTAAGGAATGCAAATAAAAAAATTTCTTTAGAGTAGCTCTAAAATCAAGAAAAATCACACACAAAAAAATCTAATTGCCTCTGCCTTTAGTACTTTTGTTTGTCTATTTAGAATCTTATTTTAAGGAAGATGTTTAAACTAATCACATACAGATGTTAGAGATATTGAGGTGAAAAGGAATTTGACTACTAATAAAATTAAACCTTAAGTCTGTATTTGTCAAAAAAGAGCAACAAAAAACTAAGGGATGAAAAGCTTGACATATTCGTATTCCCTTAGCTTTCTACAATTTATATTGGCCTCTTCAATGTGAGCTGAGGACTTTATGAAATACAAACACACAGTAAGTATAATTTAGATAATATACTGCATCAATAAACAAGCTTCAACCTATCCTAGTCATTTAAAAAGAGAGTATTATTTCAACAGATTTTTTTTGTTCACTTAATATATACTGAGTTCCTACTATGTGCAAAGCACTGTATTACAGGCTTATAAGAGATACAATAGCTTCTTCTCCGAGAAAACACCAAATGGCGGATGACGCCGGTGCAGCGGGGGGGCCCGGAGGCCCTGGTGGCCCTGGGATGGGGAACCGCGGTGGCTTCCGCGGAGGTTTCGGCAGTGGCATCCAGGGCCGGGGTCGAGGCCGTGGATGGGGTCGGGGCCGAGGCCGCGGAGCTCGCGGAGGCAAGGCCGAGGATAAGGAGTGGATGCCGGTCACCAAGC
>NW_012115921.1:2222493-2225494 GCF_000951035.1 Colobus angolensis palliatus
AAAAAAAAAAAAAAAAAAGAGAGAGATACAATAATAAATCTAGACATAGTTCCTGCCCTCAGGAGCTTACTCCCTAAAGGGGAGCTAAGAACCTAAAAAACTTTTTTCGTATTGTAGAATTATAAAGTATAAATAATGTGCTGTTGGAATCTGGAAGAGACAAGAGAACTCCTATTCAGGAAGACTTAATGGATGAGACGGTATTTGAGGTGGGCCTTTAAAGAGACATCAGGTTTAGATATGCAGAAATAAAAGGTATGGCAGAAACTGTTGGCTGATTATCCAAATACTGTTCCTTCTTTTCCTTGCCAGCAGAACCTGATTTTGTTTTTGTGTCCACCATTCCCTGAAATTACTCAGGAGTCAATCCTGGTTAGTCTAATCTAAACCAATCAGGCTAACCATATTCCCTCTGTCAGTGTAGGTATATGAAGGGGATATGACCCAATACTGACCAGTAAGTTCAGAAGTGACATCTGCTGGGTCTTTGATTTAACCAATCCTGCAGTTAGTCTATGGAGCTAGGATTTCTCCATAAGTGAGAAAATAAGTATTGTTTTTGTTTAAACTGGTTTAACAGGAATTTTCCGTGACTTCCTAATGGAAGGAATGGACATCCTAGTTGAGAAAACACAATAAGCAGAAGCAATGAACTGGAAAAGAAAAGTAACAATGATACAGTCTGAAGTTAGTTAAGCCTGGTAAGAATGCAGAGCAAAAGAAGGTAATTGTGACTAATGCAGAAAAGGTAGTTTGGAGTCATATCGTAGGAGTTGGGACTGTTTGGTGGGCAAGAAGGAATTACTGAGGAATTTTAAGCAAGGCAGTAATCTGATGAAAGTTGTGCTTTAGAAAGGTTAATCTCACAGCAGCATAAATTAGAATTTGGAGAAGAGTCTGGAAGTATAGAGATTCATACAAAATCTGTGGTAATCTGGATCAGAAGAGAGAGATCAGTCTGCTTGAGAGCATGAAATCTGTCTTATTTATCATATATTCCTAGTGCCTCTCACACCTGTGCTCAAATGTTTATTTGAATAAACTGGAAGCGAAACATAGTATGGGTAAAACTGTCAATCTACTGAGGAAATAAGGCATATTATTTGAGTAACCTCCAGGGTCCGTGACTCAAAGGAAAAATCTCCTAACCTAAGGAGTCTTTATGGGTTGATCAGGAATGAACTTCAGAACACTCATGAATGCCCAATTTATGGTTTATATGCATATGGATGATTTTGTTCTTTGTTTTAGAGCCAGGACGGGGACAGGAGGTGGCCTAATAAAATTCATGCCTTCATTTAATCAAAAGGTCTGTGGCCTCAAAAAGGTTAAGAACTTTCTATCTGAATCCACTCAGTGGTGGTTGAGGCTTTCTAATACTCAATGACAGCTGGCAAAAAATCTATCCCATAATTAAAAATTACTAAAAAACAAAAATCCCTTTCAATGGACCTTTTTTCTTTTTAATGAATGAATGTATTCTCAAAAGAAAAGATCTTGAGGTAACATTAATTTTTAAGGTATCATCCTAGAGCTAAATAGGATGTCACCTTAGCACTCCATAGCCAGCTAAAAATCCAAAAACAGAGACAAAAGATTAGTATGATGTAATGGTTAGAGATATTGAGGCAAAAAAGAATTTGATTATAAAAACCCCTGCTGTATAGCAACTAGACAACTCTAACATTCAAACAGCTAGCTAGAAGGCAATAACAGTATCAAAACTATGTTTTACAAAACCGCTGAGTTATTAAAATTTATATGCATTATATTATCTTACATTATTAAATATGGTTCTAGCCACCAAAATAGCTTAAGCTCAGAGGTAGAAGTCTCCATCAGTCTTACCTTGGTACAGACCACCCGTACAACCACTTTCCAAAAAGCAGAGGAATCAGACCCAGGTTGTACCTCAAAGAGAAGATGTTTTTCCTGGCCAGAAGCCACTTTAGCAGTTCTAAAAAGACACAAGAACATGTTAATTTTATGAAAAATAATATATTAATAAAATAATACAGCCACGAAACTAGATTCAAGAAACACTTTGAGAGAAGGAAATACAAAGAAACACAAAAAGACAAATAATAATGATTATAATAACTGGATTCTTAAAACAGGGATAGAGAATATTTTGAACATAAACATGCAACTTAATTTCTAAGGTTTTTAAAGTCAACAGCTTGGTGAGATGATATTTATAAACCTCTCTTTGTCACATCTATATCTCAATGGTCTTTAGATTTCTAACAAAGACATTTAGGAAGAACAAGTCTGAGAAATCAGGGAATTAAAAAAAAAGGTTGGCAAGGGCAGTGGCTCAAGTCTATAATCCCAGCACTTTGGGAGGCCAAGGCAGATGGATCACAAGGTCAGGAGTTCGAGTCCAGCCTGACCAACATAGTGAAACCCCATCTCTACTAAAAATACAAAAAGTAGCCTGGTGCACACCTGTAACCCCAGCTACTCAGGAGGCTGAGGCAGGAGAATTGCTTGAACCCAGGAGGCAGAGGTTATAGTGAGCCAAGAACACGCCACTGCACTCCAGCCTGGGCGACAGAGTGAGACTCCGTCTCAAAAGAAAAAAAAAGGTTAGCTAGTGTCATTTATCAAAATTTTTTGACTGTTGCCTCGGATGTATATAAAGAATGAAAAATATCTTGCTCTTGGATCAATCCTTGGTTAAACAATGATATTAACAAACCTCTTGAAAATTTTTGTTCAGATAATTTGGGACTGGATCAAGCAAAACAAATGATTTGAGACACTTTTTATATAGCTCTACCATCCTCCCCTAATTTAGAGAGCCACAGGATTTTAACATAAAAATATATCACTTTGAGAAGATAATTCAATATCACGCTATCAACGTTAATTTAAATTAGTTCAAAGACATGCTTAAGTATTGCAGTTGAGAACAAAGATACAACATACCAGAATCTCTGGGACACATTTAAAGCAGTGTGTAGAGGGAAATTTATAGCACTAAATGCCCACAAGAGAA
>NW_012115921.1:2228402-2254869 GCF_000951035.1 Colobus angolensis palliatus
GGGGAGGGGGGAGGGATTGCTTTGGGAGTTACAACTGATATAAATGATGAATTGATGGGTGCTGACAAGTTGATGGGTGCAGCACACCAACATGGCACAAGTATACATATGTAACAAACCTGCACGCTAGGTACATGTACCCTAGAACTTAAAGTATAATTAAAAAAAAAAAAAAGTATTGTAGTTTCCTTTTATTATTACTACATTACTAACAACTCTCTCTGAGCACCACTGGGGATATCACACTCAACTAACAGCTAAATAAAATGAGGCCACTGAAAGTTAAGCAACTAGGCTTAGGAAACAAAGGCTTCGGTGGAAATAATTCAGCTGTGCCAGTTTCCAGCTCTGTTTTCTAGCTGCCAAGCTTCATCATGTATAGGTTTAATTCTACAGTTCTTGGAGATCATTGCATGTCTGAAATGCCAACTCTGACCCATGGGAATTGGTTTTAAGAATCAAATCCAGTCAGAAATGCCCAGTGCTAAATAATTAAAAGGAAGACATCTGTATCACACAGTAAGCTTAGTTTGTGGATGGTTTTATAGGGTACATTTTATCTAATATCTGTATATTCAGGTGAAAGGGCAAAATTTTATATAATAGACTGGGTTTATGAATATAAATTTCAAGACTCTAAAGGAATGGTAAATGTCATTGATTACTGCTCATAAGAGTTGAAAACATAAACATAAAAAAGCATTGCACTCTTATATTACTAAATTCAGAAACCTATTTTTAAAATTCTTTAAGAATATGGTCCCAGAAGTAATGCTTCGCACACTACCCTTTGGATAATTTTTAAAAATAAGTAAAATGCTAGAGTTTTTAAGACCAACTATATTTTTATCATAAAAAATAATACATAATACACACAGTAAAATGTAAAATCTCCCTCTCTGCCCTCTTTTCCCACCATCTCCCAACCAAGAGACAAGCACTGGGAATAGTTTAGTTCGTTTTCTACACACACACACACACACACACACACACACACACACACACCCATCTATATACAGGTTTTTGTTTTGTTTAGTTTTGTTTTAATGAATGAAATCCAGTCTTCTTGAAAGAAACCATCTTCTAAGATAACTTTTAAGACAGTCTTTATTCTTCCCAATAAAGACAGTAGGTCTTCACATAAAGACAGTATATCAAGCTTATCTAATGTGTTCCAGAGTGCCAGGTATGTCTCTTATCACCTAACACCATGGTTATAATGCCTAGGGAGTGGGTTCATATATCTTACCTTAAACTATTATTAGTGACTACAGTATTGTAAGTTTATATATTAAGTGGTCCTGAACTGCTAGTTGATTTCATTCAGTCTTTTTAGGGTTTAAGAAGAGGTAATGTGGGATAACAGGAAAACTGAGATTCAGAGAGGTGGACATGCCATTAATACCTGGGTAATTGACTTAGCCCTCAGTTAAAGGGTTCAATCCTTAGTAGAGTGCCTGCACATACTATGTGCTCAGTGAATGTTAGCTAAGTTGAAGAGACTAAACAGAGAACCTTTAAGATCTCATTTAAGAGGTGACTCCATAGGTTCTAATTATACTCCCAGGGGTTAGAAGAGATATATAAATAAAGGTAGATGTGGATGTTGCCAGAGGCAGATTTAAAAGAAAGACATGACATCTGCCCAATTGTCACCAAGGGAGAAAACAAACAGCAAAAAAGTCATATTTTAAAAGCACAGTGGTCTGGGGACATTCAGAGACAAGAGCCCTATATATTTTCATAGCTCCTACACAGATCAATACCAAAATTGATAAATAAATGAACAAATAAAAGACTAAGTTGTATTAGGTATGTTCTTTAAGAAGGCAGAGAATTTTACATTTCATTTTATAAATTTAGTCAGTGTTAAGTAGAAATTTAAAGATGTTAGCTAATTAGAAAATATTAATAAATGAAATATATTATTTCTCAGTGATGAAAATAAGCTATTACTACATATGTATTCCTCTGGCAAAATAATGACTCAGTAAAAAAAAACAGTATATATGTATGTATGTGTGTATATACACACACACCCACGCATGAAATGCTTCATGTACAGAAACCTTCTCAGTGTTACCTTTGACTATCCTAGGAGTCTTTCTCTCGAGTGGCTAATTCTTATATTCCATTTTGTTATGCACCCCTTTAGTGCTTTCAAACAAGTGTCTATTGGTATAAAATTGAGATGCTGGGTTGTACTACTGTATCCTAGAATTGCTTCAATATGCCTGTGCTGTGTTCCAGGTTCCATTTTAAGTTCTTTCCATCTCTTCTGTCCCCATTATATACTTTTAAAAAGCTACACAGAAAGTCAACTTATAATAAATACTCAATAATATTTGTTAATGCTAACTGAAAACATTAAGTCTTACCAATCAATACCTCTGGTTATATCTTACACAGCCATGACATAAGGGGCACACATACAACAAGGGGAAAAACAAAAAGAGCAAGGCTTACACATCATTAAGCTCAGCTACTCTCCCAAGAAATTCTTCATAAGTTAAGGAGCCACTTTCTCGAACCAATGTAACATGTTTTGCTACTTTTTCTGGTAACTTGTTAATAACCAGCTGTGTCTGATCCGAAATTTGCTGTCCCATGATGAAATGATGTCTTTCAAAATCCAGAAAGAGTGTTGCTTCACATAGTTTCTGTCAAATATACAGAAAAGCTACTTTTACATATAATACAAAAATGGCAACATACTCATTTTTCAAAAAAATAAAGAAAAACTAGGAATACCTTTAAGTGAGAGTTGAGTAGACCTACATGAGTCGAAGGTAGAATTTAAATGACTCTGTTTTCAGATTCACATAGCCAAATGAGAAAACAGGATTCACTTACATATTATTGGGAGGGTGATGAACCTCTAATTCTTATAATTTTATCACATCAAAAACCACTAAAGCACGTGTGCACGTGCACACATGCGCACACACACACACACATTCAAGTAATTGTACTTAAGAGGAAGTTTGTCTATCTTCTACAATTTTCCTAAGAACATTTCCTGACTGCTTACCACATGTCAGGCTCCAAACTGTTTTCTGTATATTGTGTCAATTACTTCTTACGACAATCCTAAGAGGTAGACAATATTATACCCCTACCTATTTCCCATAGACAGGGAAACTGAGCTAGGTGACTTATCTAAAGTTACACAGCTGTAAGTGGTGAAAGTGAACTTTGAATTTGTCTTTCAGATTCTAGTACTTACATTCTTATCCACTATGACATACAAACTTACAGTATACTTACATCAGCTAAATAATTCTGTTGTTGAATTACTTTATTTATAGACATGTACCTTAGTTTTGATTTTTAAAAATATATAAACAGACTTGTGGCTTGAAAAACCTAAGAAAATTAAAATGTTAGATATTTTAACCACCTCACATTTTCTGCTTGGAAAAAGATAGCTATTTTGTTCATTAAGTCTTTTAGGTACCCCCAAAATATATATCTAGTTATCAATTTTTTAAATGCCCCCCAAAATCAGATGCCCCCCCAAGAAATTCTATTTTATTTATCCATCAAAGACTATCATTGTATTTCATCCAAATTAACACTCATATCACATAAAGCAGGTGAAACAGTAATACTCTTATGGAAAAAGTTTTTGTAGGAAGATTGCTTTATCATTAATCAAAAAATAAAGTTATAAATTTAAAATATAAAATATATAACTTTATGAAGTTATTAACACAAAAATATGTAAAATTTTATTGAGGTATTAAAATTTAATGTACTATATTTGAAGTTTATTCCTTTAGTTACCTAAAGTAGGAAAAGGGCAATTGTAATTAAACAAAAAACAACAATTACAATTTTGAATCTGAGCCTACCTGGTAATAGTAAATATCACATTATAGAGATAAATGAAAGGAAGTTGTTGAGGAAGATTCAGGCCAAAAAAAACCCAAAAAAATCCCTGAAGTCAAATTATATGTAAATATTGCCAGGTGGATTTACAGCAACTGCATCCAAGAAGAAACAATTAAAGATCTTAGCTTAGAAGAGGTCTCTAGGGCACTCAACATCAGTGATTGCTGAATTTCAAAGACTAGTAAAATCTCAAAGCACCATGGTGTTGGATACTTGTTTTAATTCTAAGCAAGCACAGTTTCCAAAAATAAACAAAAATTCCCCAAAACTTAACAAAAATCTTAAAAAGAACTTATAACCTGAAAAGTAGGATATAATATTAGAAAAAAAGTCTTTCCCAAGAAGGGCAGTAACTTCACAATGAGGTATACCACGTATTTACCAGGTATACTATACATTGTCCTTATTTTTCTTGACTGAATCCAAACTTGTGAAAAATCATCAGGAGTCAAGGGTTGCAGACTGGTATTAGAGAGCCACTGTGTTACAGGACTTTTTAAAAATTAAACTCAACAAATAGCACATGCCCAGTGCTTATGTTCTGGAGCTACAACAGTGAACAAAAGAAACATGGTTCTTGCCACTTTGGAGCATCCAATACAATGGAGAAGAGACAGTAACCATACAAATAAATGTGTAATTACAAAATGAGAAGTGCTAGGTGAACAAGTACAGGTGCTATGAAAGCCCATAAAAGAGGGACTTGACCTAGTTTTGTATCAGGGAAGAAGCGCCTGGGCAAACAACATTCTACTTAAGGTCAGAATGGTCAGAGTCAGGGATTAAAAAAGAGGTTAGGGACATGGCAAAAGGAGGACACTCCAGGCAGAGGTTATGAAAAGCGTCTGAGATAGGAAGCAGCATGGTGACTTTGAGGTAATTTTTAAAAAGGCCACAATGACTAAAGCAGAGAGGCAAAGGGAGAGGGAAACTGGCACCAAGAGTTGGGCTGTTTAACATTTTTGTTGATGACCTGAAGACTGTATGCCTGCCCAATCTGCGGATGACCAAAACTGGAATAAATGAATAATATCCAGTGAATAATAGGTCAAGACTAAAACAGATACTTACATGCTTAAATGAATTATATTTAATATGACTAAAAGTTAAATCCTGAAAAGCCAACTGCACAAAAACATGTATGTAAGATGTGCTCAAAAGCAGTTAAAATATAAAAGGTCAGGGTTTTTGTTTTTGTGTTTTTTTTTTTTTTTTTTTGAGACGGAGTCTCGCTCTGTCGCCCAGGCTGGAGTGCAGTGGCCGGATCTCAGCTCACTGCAAGCTCCGCCTCCCGGGTTTAGCCATTCTCCTGCCTCAGCCTCCCGAGTAGCTGGGACTACAGGCGCCCGCCACCTCGCCCGGCTAGTTTTTTGTGTTTTCTTTTTAGTAGAGACGGGGTTTCACTGTGTTAGCCAGTATGGTCTCGATCTCCTGACCTCGTGATCCGCCCGTCTCGGCCTCCCAAAGTGCTGGGATTACAGGCTTGAGCCACCGCGCCCAGCCTGTTTTTGTGTTTTTTAAAGAGATGGAGTCTCTCTATGTTGTCCAGTCTGGTAACAAACTCCAGGGCTCAAGCAATCCTCCCGTCTCGGCCTCCCAGAGCACTGGGATTACAGGCATGAGATGCCGCACCCGGCCAAGTCTGGGGTTTTTAATCAAAATAAGTCAACAGTATAACAGGGGCAACAAGTATGCTAAAATAATGCTAAACTCTTGCTAGAAATAGATGTGTTGAGCAAGCAGCCTACTAGTGCATTATGCTCTGCAATGGTCAGGCCACACTGAAAAGTCTGTATTCAGCTCTAAGCAGTTGGCTTTAAAGGATACTAATAAATTAGAACATATTCATGGGCCTAGGAAAGAAAAAAAAGAGGTTTATTCTAGACAGCTAGACAGTCACAGTTTGGTAACAATGAAGCAATGTAAGTTTGTTTAAATATCTGAGGAGCTGTCATGTGGAAAAACAAGATTCATTTACAGAGAACAGGGTGGCCAATAAGTATAAATTAGTAAGTATAAATTAGAAAGGCAGGTTTCGGTTGATTATAAGCATGTCCCAGCATCCAGAAGTGGAAATGGCTGCTACATGTGAGCCCCTCTCATTGGAAGTATGGAAGTGTTTAGGTAAAGATTAGAAGTACATCTAATAAGTGTTATAGGGATTTTTACTTGGGTGGGAAGTGGAGTAGGTGACCTCTAACCTAACATTTTATTCCCAAAATGAAACTTAACCTTCCTCTAACATTCCTGTATCAATTCAATGAAAATGTAATTAAGATTCTAATCAAAAAACTAGCCGGGCGTGGTGGCGGGCGCCCGTAGTCCCAGCTACTCAGGAGGCTGACGCAGGAGAATGGCGTGAACCCGAGAGGCGGAGCTTGCAGTGAGCCGAGATTGCGCCACTGCACTCCAGCCTGGGCGACAGAGCGAGACAACGTCTCACAAAAAAAAAAAAAAAGATTCTAATCAACCAGGCTGAAACTTAATAATATCTACATTACTTAACAAAGAAAAAACTGAACTTTTGAAATATATAGTCTCAATATTTAATATAAATACCTATGATAATTTAACCAGCGTGGTATAGGGGAAATAGAATTTCTCTCCCTCTGCTCTCTTAAGGTCTCCAGCTGGGCCCAAGAATTAAACTAACCTAAGCTAGATTAGCAGGAGAAAAACATACAAATTTTATTTAGTAATTTTTGTACATACATAGGAGCCCTCAAGAAAAATAAGGACTAAAAAAACTAATTAAGGCCAAAAGCTTACATAGTAGATTGGACGAAGGAGAAGTAAACTGTGAAAACATGACAAGACATAAGGGTTTGGGCTGGGGCACTTAATCGTAGAAAAGTGACTAGGAAGATAAGGGTTACTTTAAGAAGGCTTGTTTGAACAGATTTCTCTCAGCTTTGATTGCCCTCCTGGCATAGGGAGGACATCTTTCATATGGCTGTTTTATCTCCAGCCTTCAGGAAGAATAAGGAGGGTCAGTGGGCCCTTCTTACATCTGTTGCTTTTCAATGTGCCTTTAACTCAAAATAATCCTTATGCCAAAGTGGCGTATTTTGCTACCCTACATTACCCACCAAAGCCATATTTGAAAAGAAGAGTTTAGTTGCTTATTTATTGAGTTATTAATAGAAAATGATCCTCTTTGTTTCAGCATTGTTTTCATCTGCTGCCCTAACTTTGAGTAAGGTTTATAATTTGAGGCAGCATATTAACTTGTTATCTTGTAACCGTACTTGGTATCTGGGAAACTTCATCACTAACTCCTTGGATTAAAATGCAACACTGAGAGAGCCTGCAAAAGTGGTTCTCAACATGGTTCAAGAAAGACGGCCTGAAATTTCGTTTATTATGAAAACCATAAAATATTGATAAATATTAACATCTATCACTATACGGGTGTGAAAATAAGATATGACTCTGTGATCTACATACAATATAAAACCACAACACAGAGTGCATGTTCACAAAAACAATCTGTTGAGGCCATCCTCTAGTCAGTCACCCACCACAGCTTTTCACTGTCCCTCTTTGGTGACTGCACATATTTCTATCATACTACGACATTCATTAAGTCACTTGGCCATTTCCCTCTAGTGAGCTTCTTGAGGAGAGCGGCCATGGTCTCTCTTCTGGCAGATACATAAGCACTCAATAGATGTTTACTGAATAAATGCAGTAAATACCATTGGCAGTTTTTGTTTTTTTATTATCCACTTAGTATTCTTTTGACTTTTGTTAATTTGGTCAGCCATCTATTAGTACTAGGTAGGACAGAAGCAGAAGTTAAAAATACATATGAAAGAAAATGTAAAACTGTGAAAATTTATCATTAAATTAATGCTTATGTAAACTGAGAAATATTCACTATTTGATATTAACAAAATACCTCCCCCTAGGTCATGCAACAGTGGTATTGCATAGGAACATAATTTGCAGACCACTGGCATAGAATTCAACAAAAGACAAATTTCTGGTTAAGGTTTCTCAAAGAACTAGCAGCTCTCATATTATTGTGCCACCTATAACACAGTCATTTTTTGCAAGATAAAAACATGCTTTCAAAAAGCATTTGAAGGATTTTCGAAATAAAGAACTGTTATTTTGAAATGCACAAGATCAAGGATTCCAAAAATGCCACATTCTCTAGTGGGTGGTATATACAGTGAATCACTTATTTTTCTAACAAATAAATTGTGGTAGTTCAAATATTCCTTACAAAAATATAAAAATTACATCATGGGTAATTGGCCAAGCAAAAACGAAAAAACTGCTCAAAAACTCCTAAAAATGTAAATCATAATTCATTCATAAAATAACTAAAGCAAAATGGAAAAGGCTGAAAATGAACCAAAATGACTAAATGACAAGTACTGTACTGTAGTATTTTAAAAACCTCTCTGAAACCAGTTCTCCATCAAATTTTGTATCAACCTCATTTAAAAAGGTTTAATTGAAATAAACATCAATGATTTGCATTGTCAAGTCAACTTTAACATCAGTAATAAATACCAAGTACTACTGACTGGGTCCCTAAGGATACTATTTACTTCATTACTCATTGTTTACTCGAACTGCAGATCTGTAAACAGATATCAACTTTTTTTTCAAGACAAGTTAACATAGATACATAATGAAATAATTAGACCAGAGTCACTATAGAGTCTGGTATGCCTGTTCCAGGATCAAAGATCTTGATCAGAAAAAGATATATATACACATTAGAGAGAGACGGAGAAACTACAAAAGGATAGAGTGCTGTACTAGGAGATTAAGAATATGGATTTCTAACAGTACCAGTGTGTTTACTAAATGCATTTCATATTGGAAAAAGCACGCTAGACTTGTAAGAATTCTCTCTGGACCTTTCTTGCCAGTTTGGGAAGGGAAGGGGAAGGAAAGTGTGTTTGTATTTAGACGGGAACCAAGAAGGATGAGGCTACACACATCAAATATGAAGTTCATTTACACCAAATGACAAATATTAATTTTTGAAACATACAGTCGTATTCTTGAGAAAAAGGTTTAGAAACTGAAGTCAGGCAATGTGAAAGAAAAGGAGAAAAAATCCATACTACTGTTGAGCTCTGAATTCAGAAAGCATCACTTCTCAGATGGGTGACTTCGACATAGAGGTGACTAATTTAGGATCGTCGGCCGGTGGCAGCTCATGTCCCCAGACAAAATTCTGAATGGATAGAGGTTATTTTATATCAAAAAGAACGGGTGGAAGGGAGTGAAAACGAATACATTCGTGCTGAAGATGTAAGAATTATAAACAACTGGAAGTGTTCCAGCAGCTTTACATATATGCCAGAGGCAAGAACTGAATTATCTGGCACCGCTAAATAGGACAGTGTCAGAATACAGAAGGGTACACTACCTTTAATAAGGGGCATAGGGATCGATTTCAATAACAATCGTAAATCCACATTTTGTAACACGAGACAAATAACTGAAGGAATAATTTCAAAAGCGAACACAGAAGCCTTCTGCTCCTGCTGTATAATCACTACCTTATTATTAGCAAGAAAACGTTCTTTTCTTAGCCGGGTCTCAAGGTAGCAGCAAGTTTGATGAGGAAAGACTTCTGGGCCTAAGTCAATTCAGAAGTGTGGGGCTGGCTAAGTAGATCGACGTGGCTATTTCTGAGCTATCGTCCCAGGCAAAAGGTTTCTTATTTGGAGTATCCAGCCCGGCGGGGGACCGAGCCTACGGGCCACCCTAGCGCTCGCTCTTGCTACGCCGCCTCAGCCCCTCCTCAAGCGCACCTGGACATTTAACCAACAGCTAAGTCCGGTGGCCGAATGACTGAGCCGGCGGCAATATTCAAACAAACGTTCTGGGATAGAGGAGAAAAAACTCTCTTCGGGTCCCTCAGAACCACCCCCAGGCGGGACAAGCCACCGCCACCCCGGGCAACTGGAACCCAACGGGCAGAAGACGGGCGCCACAGAAGGGCCTCCCCAGCCTGCCCCACGCCCCAATCCGAGGCCCGGGCAGGGCGGCGGGGCCGGGCCTATCTCCCCGGGGAAGTCTGGCTCGGCAGCGGAGGGCCAGCTGGGGTTTCTCTTCCCAGCCCCAGGGTCCTGGAGCAGTTAGCAAGGGAAACACGAAAGGACAGCGCCGCGGAGCTCACCCCAGGTTCAAGGCATCGCGCACCCTGCGGCAGCTGCGGCGCCGCCTCGGCCCACAGCTCAGACCTGCGGGTGGCGGCGACTCAGCCGCGGACTCGGTCGCAAGTCTGTGACGCAAAGCCCCGCCCCCGGCGTGTTGCCTGGAGACGGCGCCCTACCTTCCTCTCCAGCGCCCTTAGCGACACGCGCTCCGCAGCTCCTGAGAGATTCCGAGCCGAGATGGCCATCTGAGAGGAGAGGTGGCGGCGAAGGAGAGTCTCGCCTGTCAGGCTCCCGGAGCAGGAGCTTCACGAGGTGGCCTTGGAAACGGCCTGGCCGGCTCTCATCTCTCCTGGTGCCATGTCCGGAGCGGAAAGTCGAGCGCCCCGCTGGCGACCAAGGCCGCACTGAGAGCCCTGGTTTGGGCTCCAAGATACCACTTCCCAGACCTCCAGCCTCTCCACTGATCACACAAAGATCATCTTGTTTCTTTATGAGGAAATGGATTGTGTTCACCTAGCCGAGTTGTTAAGCATAAGAGAATGTATGAAAAGTAATTACAAAGTTCAAAATCCTGAGCTTTGATAAATGATAGATACGATGATGAACACATATTAGTAATATTACTGCTCTTCGGGACGTCTGAATCAATAATTACTGTCTGTTAAGCATCTGTTGTGTGCCCAGTTCTGCACTAGGCACTTTACAGGCATTGCTCTTGTTTAAGTCGTTTGCTCAAAGTTGCTTAGACAATAAACAACAGAGCAAGGATTTTAACCCAGGTATAGCTGACACTGCTGCCTCTATGCTTAGTAGTTGAACGGCTCCTTATGCTTCTTAATATTTGGACACCCCTCCTTCACCAGTCACTTGTAGATTTACCCTGTGAAGAGCTAATTCTTCCCTCTAATAATAATATTCGTTGACCATTTACTATATGTCAAACCCTATTTTAAGGACTTTAAAGGTGTTAATTCGTTTAATCCTCACAGCAATCCTGTGCGTAGGTGTTATTAATACCTTCACTAAGACACAGGCTTAGAAAAGTCGATTAACTTTTCCAAGTTCAAACAACCATTAAGGAGCAGAGCCAGATTCAAATCCAAGCAGACAGAACCCTGAACCTGTGTTTTTAATTCCTCTTTTAAACTGCCTCCATAGTATGGTGAGATTTCATTAGGGCTAGGTCCATGCCTATTTGTGCATCATTATTTCCCTGACAGCCAGCATGGTGGTGGTTCAATATTTCAACATTTAATGAATATTTGAACAGTGGAAAAGGGAAAAGCTTAAAAATGAAGTATAAATAATGATTTACTAAATTCCAGATGATATCAAATACAACAAGATTCCATAGTGCAGGCTAATCCTGTCCTGGGAGTTAGAAATATCACTCTATAAAAATTGCCTTCAATTAAACATTGTATTGGAGGTTCTGGTCAATGAAATAAAACAAGACAAATACATAAAAGGCATCCAAGTTGGAAATGAAGTTGTAGCACTGCATTTAACTGCATAAGAAAATTGTGGAATGCTACAAAAAAAGCTATTAGAACTAAAAAGTGAGTTTACAAAAGTTGCAAGATACAAAATCAAATATACAAAAATCAGTTGTATTTCTGTATACTAGCCATGAACAACTAGAAATGGAAAATTTTAAAATATCTCATCAACAACAACAACAAAAAAAGTAGCAAATTTAGGGACAAATTTGACCAAAGATGTGAAGGACATATATACTGAAAACTATAAAATATTATGGAATAGCACAGACATGGAATCAACCCAGGTGCTTATCAATAGTGGATTGGATAAAGAAAATGTGGTACATATACACCATGAAATACTATACAACCACAAAAAGGACTAGATCATATCTTCTGCAGCAACATGAATACAGCTGGAGGCCATTGTCCTAAGCAAAATAATGCAGAAACGGGAAACCAAATACCGTATGTTCTCACTTATAAGTAGGAGCAAAACATTGAGTACACAGACACAAATATGGGAACAATAAACACTGGGGATTCCAAAATGGTTGAAAAAAACTACTATTGGGTGCTACGTTCACCACTTGGGTGACGTGTATCATTAGAAGCCTAAACCGCAGCATCATTCAATATACCCATGTAACAAACCTACACGTGTACCCCCTGAATCTAAAATAAAATAAAATAAAAAACATTATTAAAAGAAGTTAAAGAATAAATAAATAGAAATATATTATGTTAATGCATCAGAAGACCGAGAATTTCTAAGATATCATTTCTGCCTAAATTGACCTGCAGATTTAAGGAAATTCCAATAAAAATTCTAGCAGATTTCTTTTTGATGGAAATGACCAAACTAATTCTAAAATTTTTGTGGAAATGCAAAGGACCTAGGATAGTCAACACTTTCATCTCATCAAGAAAAACAAAGTTTTGGAACTTACACTACCTGATCTGAAGAAATTTAATAAGAGCTAATCAACACAGTATAGTATAGGTATGAAAATAGATAGAGTAATGGAACAGTGTAGAGAACCCAGAGATGTATCTATATACATGTTGTCAGTTGATTTTCGACAAATACGCTGAGGCAATTCAATGAGGGAAAAGATAATGTTTTCAACAAATAAACCTGAAAAAATTGAAGAGCATTTGCCAAAAAACTCTTAATCTCTTGCTCCTTTCCTCATATAGTCACAGGATCCTTGGAGTGTTGCTTTTCCAGCCAGAAACCTCTGTGGCCAGTGGCTCCTTTGCCTGAGTTTTGCTCAGGCCCACTGGGCTTGTTCTGCCCATTTGGCCTTGCAGGCTGCACTCGGCTCACGCTACTGGCCCAGATCCCATGCCTGCCAAGGACAAGCCAGGCAGAGTGGTGAGGGGTACGTGAGCAAGTGAACATGAGGTCTGGCCACTGTGCACAGCCAGGCACACTAGCTGTGGTGGGGCGGGCGGCTACAGGTGCCGGCATGGGTGCCGGCTCCTGCAAAGCTGTGGCTGGACCAGGAGTACCACAAGCGACTTCCACTGCTGGCACCAGGGAATGTGGTGGCACCTGGAAGCTTTGAGATGCCAGGAAACGCAGAGCCCCAAAGAGGGTGTTACAGTCCTGGCTCAGGGAGCTCTTAGGTCTGGGCTCCCGGAAGTGTGACAGCTCTTTTGTCCTTCTCTCTTTTCTGCTTCTCATCACTTGCAACACGGGGAGTGAGGGGGTATTTCAGCCCTGTTTGTGTCACAACTCTTTCGGTCCTGCCATTTGACAGGTCCCAAGTTCTTGTCCCATATCCAGGAATAATGAGGTATGCAGACAACTGGAGGGTGAGTGGGGTGAAGAGGTGCTTTATTGAGTGACAGTGCAGCTCTCAGGAAACTCTAAGTGGGTAGCTCCTTTCTGCAGGCAGGTTGTCTGGATGTCTGACCAGCTTTCAGCTGAGAGGAGACCCACAGTGGGTGGCTCCTTTCTGCAGGCAGGTCGTCAGGATGTCTGCTCAGCCCTCAGCAGAGAGGAGACCTGGAGTGGGCAGCTCCTACATGCAGGCAGATTGTCCCCATGTTTCTTGAGTCTGGCTGGCTGAGCCTAGGGTATTTATGGGCTCAAAAGGGAGGAAGTGCATGCTGATTTATCTATGGGCAGCAGAAAAAGCACCATAAGTTCTCACTCCAGTCTGAGGACCTGGCAGCCCAGCCCCCAGGCTTCAGACTGTCAGTTGTGTAAAGGTAGGGTTTCACTGAGGACCCACCCCTTTTTGCCCAGGAGTCTGTCTACCTCATGTCACTGTCCATGGCACCCAGGCTGTTTGGGCCAAGGGGAGCCTGCAGGCCCACACTAAGCTGCCCTCAGTGCCCCCTCAGTTTCCCCTCCCATGTTCATCAGCATCCAAAGTCCAGAGGGGGCTGAGGCGGCAGGGGGCTAGCATGTCAATGTTGCCCCAAGCATGCATGCACCTGCCAGATTGTGACAGCATCTGGGCTTGGCCACAATTTTGCTCTGCCCCAGAAGCAGGGAGAGGCCAGACAGCAGGAGCAGGCACTTGCAAGCCTGTGGGGGCAAGGGCCTTCCTGGGCCCCTGAGAGCACAAGGATGCCCAGGTCCACAGCTGTGGTTGGGCAGCTGCAGCTGTGCCAGGAGGGCAGGGCTCCCACCCCACCAACTCAGAAGGGCGTGGGGCTCCTGCCTGTTCCTGTTTTTGTGATTCTGTGGAGTGTGCAGCCCTGGCCAGGCCTCCCTCACTGCAGCTTGCATCTTTGCAGCAGCTGCTTCAGAGGGGCTACCACTGCCATCAATACTATATATAAAAATTAATTAAAAATGGATCATACATCTAAATGTAAAAGAGCTAAAATCACAAAACTTCTAGAAGATATCTTAGTGACCTTGGATTTCTCAAAGACTTCTTAAAGATGGCACAAAAAGCACAAACTGTAAATGAAAAAAAGGATAAATTGTACTTCATCAAAATTAAACACTTCTGCTTTTTAAAAGACTGTTAAGAAAATGAAAAGGTAAGCCACAGACTTGGAGAGTGTATTTGCAAAACATATATTTGGCAAAGGACTTCTAACTAGAATACATAAATATCTCTTACAACCCAATAAGAAGACAACCCAACTTTTTTAAGTGGGCAAAATATTTAAACAGACATTTCACCAAAGATTTATAGATGACAAAATAAGTGCATGAATTAATACCATTAATCATTAGGGAAATGCAAATTAGAAAAATAAGATTTCACTGTGCACTGTAGCTACTAGAATGGCTAAAATTTGAAAGACAGATCATATCGCATGTTGACAAGCACATGGAACAACTGAAATTCTTGTATACTGCCTGTTGGAAATATAAAATAATACAACAATTTTGGAAAATAGTTTGGCTATTTCTTAAAAAGCTAAATATACACCTACCACATGATCTAACCATTCTACTCCTAGGTATTTACCCAAGAGAATTGACAGCGTATGTCTACACAGAGGCTTATACGTGAATATACATAGCATTAATTGTAATAGGCCCAAACTGCAAACAACCCAAATGTCCATCAATAGGTGAATGGAAAATAAATTGTGGTATATTCACAAAATGGAATATTACTAAGCAATAAGAAGGAATGGTTAGTATACCTCAACAACATGGATGAGTCTCAAAATGACTATTTTGAGTGAAAGAAGCCAGATCCTCCCCTGCAATAAAAGAGTACCTGTGGTGTGATGCCATTCATATACAATTCTAGACAATCCAAACTAATCTGTAGTGACTAAATGCAGATCAGTGGTTGCCTGGGAATGCGGGGGCGGTGTTGTGGAGATGGGTGGAGGGGTAGTACCACCAAGGGGTGAGAGGAAACTTTTTGGGGTGATGGATATGTTCATCAAGCTCTGCCTCCCGGGTTCACACCATTCTCCTGCCTCAGCCTCTTGAGTAGCTGGGACTACAGGCGCCCGCCACCACATCTGGCAAGTTTTTTGTATTTTCAGTAGAGACGGGGCTTCACCGTGTTAGCCAGGATGGTCTCCATCTCCTGACCTCGTGCTCTGCCCGCCTCAGCCTCCCAAAGTGCTGGGATTACAGGCAAGAGCTACCACACTTGGCTGGTCTTTTGGTATTCTTAATTGGTTTTGTCTTTTTTCTATCACAAAAATATTTTCAACTTCACTGAAGGCAAAATTCAAACGAAATAACAGTGGAGTTGTAAAATGAGTCTGGAAGTTATCAGAAAGGATTCTAATTTTCAGAAAATGATAGCATGTAGTGCAGAATTTCAGATTGCCAAGAAAGCATCCTAGGCTTCAAACACTAAAATAGAAATATGGAGACCAAGGAATCAAATTTTTGCCAATACTTACTAGCTTTGTTGTTACTGAGGGAACTCAATTTGTTCTTAATTACCCACAGTCCAAAACACACTGCAGTTTAGTTTCTCTATTAAGATAAATATCAGTTTGACTCACAGAAGTGAGTCAATGGCCAACTCAGAGAGTAAAGTTCAAGTATAGTAGCCTTTATGCATTCTTCTGGCTTGTTCGCAGTTGTATTCTACACCAAAATAAAGTCTTCAAGAAGAACAAAATGTAAGTGGACAGAAACAGTCCTGTACTGAGTGATCTTAGCACTTAATGCAGGTAACTGGATAAAGGTATAACTTGCAGCTCATGAAATCTTAATGAATGAATGTATACATGATGAATGTATATACATGTATTCATTCACAATATTTACAGCCTACTCAGTAAATGTGCTAGATTTACATATACTAACCAAGTGCTAAGAATGCAAGGAAAAATAAAATATGTACACACTTAACACAATAGAATGTGGCATATAACACTGATATATAAACAAATTTTAAAAAGAAGGAATGAAAAAAATTCATTAATGTGGTAGGAGGCAGCCTTCTAAAATGGCTCCCAGTGATCTCCACATCTTGGTATTCATGCCCTTCTATAATCCCCTCCCCTTAAACATGGGCTGGACATAGTGACTTGCTTCCAATGAATAAAATATGGCAAAAATAATTGGATGTCACTTTGAAGATTACATCTAAAAGATGATGACTTTCAACTTGCTTGCACACACTTCCTCTCTGGCTCTTCTTGCTTGTTGCGCTGATGAAGCAAACTGCTATTTTGTGAGCTGTGTCAAAGGAGAGGTCTGCTAGGAAAGAACTGAGGGAGGCCTTTGGCCAACTGCAAACAGGGAACTAAATCCTGTCAACAACCACGTGAGTGAACTTGGAAGTTAATTCTATTCCAGTCAAGTCCTGAGATGACTAAGCCCTGGCAGACACTTGAATTGCAGCTTTGTGAGAGACCCTGAAGCGGGGGACCCAGGTACCCATGCCTGGTTTCCTAACCCACAACAATGTTAAATAATAAATGTTGTAAAAGTTATGAAGTTTTCAGATAATTTGTTTTGTAACAATTGATAACTCATACAATTAGGAAGAAAAGGAAGGTGATTAAAATAGAAGGAATGGCAGTTGCAAAATGAGAGGGCATTGTAGAGATTAAATTCTAGAATGGTAAATGGATTTGTGTAGCCATAGCATAAAGTATCCTTGCAGGAATGAATAAAGTTTGAGAAGAGGATTCAAGGTCAAATTGTAAAATGCACTCAGCGTCATTTATTTTAGTGTTCTCTTACAGAAACCTCGCCAACTATTTTAAACAACAAAAAAAAGTTTAAGACAGGAAATTAGGTACTTATAAAATCATTGGAAAGGCTGGAGTAATTCTAGTCTTAGCCCCAGGAATGCCTCCCAGAACAATTATCTCTGAATGGGTCTACTAGGGAAGTTTCCATCTCCTCCATAATAAGAAAAGTAGGGAAGCAGGAGATGCAACTGTAATAGGTCTGTTGCTCAATGTGCATGGGAAGTCAATATGCCGAGACATGGGGGTTGCAGCAGAGAAAGAGGTTTAATCATACACAGGGCTGCTGAACGAGGAGACAGAAGGAAACTTCAAATCTGTCTCCTCAGGGAATTTGAGGCTAAGGTTTTTAAGGGTTTTGGAATGGGCCAGAGTATGGAGATCATTGACTGGTCAAGGAGTGTGGGGAAGTCATGTGACAGGAAGGTAAAGAAATGATATTTTCTCTCTCTAAAGAAAAGGAGGGAGCAAGAATTCCTTGAAGAAATGGTTGATTCTAGAACCGGGGCAAAATAAGACACCAAAAAAAGATACAAAATAAGGGACACTGGAGCATCTTGTAGTGCCAGAAAGTAGGGAAGTGCCCAATAAAAACACAAAGAAGGGAGTATGTCAAAGGGATACAGGAGCAAATGGAAAGAGCTCCCAATAGTCAGTCTTGGAAAAAATTGAGCAACAGTATAAATAAAATAGTATTGTATTATTACCTAAAGTAGAAAATATTCTTGAGTCCATAGTGATATGAATAAATTATTTAAAGCATAAATTAATGAGGGGGAATAGATGAATCTCCTGTGCAGGAAAAGCCCAAATAATTTATGTAGATATTCCACTTTAGAGGAAGCAGAGCATAACTCCTGTCTAATTAGGTATGGGTTGTGCATAGTGATGTCTTTCCAAAGAATATGGTATAGAGAAGAGTAACTTTACAGTGGAGAAACCTGACAAACACTACCTCAGCGAGGTGCATAAGGTGAACATCAGCAGTAATAGATCATGTTGATATTATGTACCCTTGATATAACACCATGAAAATGGCACTGTATTTCTGTGGTCTTCCTTCCCAAAACATATAGCCCCAGTGTAGTCATAAGAAAACATCAGAGAAATCCCAGCTGAGAGATATCCTATATAATACCCAAATAGTATTCCTCAGAACTGACAAAATTATCAGGAACAAGAAAAGTCAGAGAAGTTGTCACAGCCAAGAGGACACATGATGACTAAATATAACGTGGTGTGCTGGGTGGGATATTGGAACAGTGAAAGGACATTAGGTAAAAACTAAGGAAATTGGAACAAAGTATGGACTTCAGTTAATAATAGCATATCAGCATTGTTTCATTAGTTGTTACAAGTGCACCATACTAATATCAGATAATGATAACAGGGGAAACTGGTGTGGGTATATGGGAACTCTTTGCACTGTTTTCACATTTTTTTGGTAAATTTATTCTGAAATAAGTTTATTTTTTAAAAAGTAAATAGTCTTTTAGATGCTAAAGGAGGAGATCTTAAATCACATCAGCACTGTTTGGAAATTTGGGCATTTCCTGAGGAACATAGAGAGAGGAGAGAATTCCTATTTGATTTCAGTATTACGAAAAATGCTCTTAGATCAAACTTGACCTTATACATAGACTATTACAGGAGTAACCCACTAAATTTTATTTACTTTAACTAGAAAATCCAATTAACAAATAATTGCTTTTCCTCCTGTTTGGAGCCTATGATATTATGATTATATAAATATTAATATATTGGTTTTTATCCACAGTTCCTGGCTCAAAGCTCCCAGAGTCCTTGTTACAGTCTTTTGTTACAATGTTGAGGTGCTTTAGGGCTCAGAAGCAGGTCTCAGGAAACAGAATCTCTCTTTTTTTTTTTTTTTTGGAGATGGAGTCTCACTCTGTCACCTAGGCTAGAGTGTAGTGGTGCAATCTCGGCTCACTGCAACCTCTGCCTCCTGGGTTCAAGCAATTCTCCTGCCTCAGCCTCCCAAGGAGTTGGGACTACAGGTGCACTCCGCCATGCTTGGCTAATTTTTTTGTATTTTTGTAGAGACAGGGTTTCACCGTGTTGCCCAGGCTCATCTCGAACTCCTGGGCTCAGGCAATCTGCTCGCCTCAGCCTCCCAAAGTGCTAGGATTATAGGCATGAGCCACCGCGCCCAGCCAACAGAATCTCTTTCTCTGACCTTCTCCTGTCCCCCCTTTTACCTGCTTCAAGGCAGGACTCTAATCTGATTGTGGATCAAAAGACCATCATTCCAGACAGAGTCCTGACCCATACTCTGGAGGAAGAAAAGCTGCACAGAGAGGCCAAGGGGAACCCCAGGCAGAACATGTGGTGTTTGGTTTTCTGTCCTTGTGATAGTTTGCTTAGAATGATGGTTTCCAGCTTCAACAAGTATGCCTTGCTGGGCTTCCCAACTCAGTCTGTTCATATGAGGTCATGCCCTTTTTGTCCAATCACATTTCTACTCAGTTGTCAATCATGCCTATGTGAAAAACAAAAAGGACAGGGTTTGGAGAGCTTCTGGATGGCTGAACACATAGAGATTACTGGAGGATGACAAGGGCATGGAATCTCTGTGCCCCTTCCTCCCTACCTGGGCCTATGCATCTCTTCAAGGTTATCCTTTGTAACAACCTTTATAACAAATCTGTAAATGTGTTTATCTGAGTTCTGTGAGCAGCTCCAGCAAATTAATTGAACCCAAAGAGGGCGTCATGAGAACCCCTACTTAAAGCGGGTCATTGGGAGTTCTGGAGGCCCAGACTTGCGACTGGTGTCTGTGGGGTGGGGGGCAATTTTGGGGGCCGAGCCTTCACCCTGTGGGATCTGACACTATCTCCAGGTAGATAGTGTCAGAATTTAATTAAAGGATACCCAGCCGGTGTCTGCTGCTTGGTGTGTGGGGAAAAACCCCCTTACCTTTGGTCATTGAGTTCTTTGTTGATGACTGTTTTGGTGGTGTGAGAGCAGAGGAAAACCAAGGCTCAGGAGTTTTTCTGAAACAGAGGCTTAAAACATTTTCTTTTTTCTTTTCTCTTCTTTTTTTTTTTTTGTACAAGCATGATGTTTATTTTTTGTCTTTTTTTATTATTATACTTTAAGTTCTAGGGTACATGTGCACAATGTGCAGGTTTGTTTCATATGTATACATGTGCCATGTTGGTGTGCTGCACCCATTAACTCGTCATTTACATTAGGTATATCTCCTAATGCTATCCTTCCCCTCTCCCCCGACCCCATGACAGGCCCTGGTGTGTGATGTTCGCTACCCTGTGTTCAAGTGTTCTCAGTGTTCAATTGCCACCTATGAGTGAGAATATGCGGTGTTTGGTTTTCTGTCCTTGAGACAGTTTGCTCAGAATGATGGTTTCCAGCTTCATCCATGTCCCTACAAAGGACATGAACTCATCCTTTTTTATGGCTGCATAGTATTCCATGGTGTATGTGTGCCACATTTTCTTAATCCAGTCTACCTCTGATGGACATTTGGGTTGTTTCCAAGTCTTTACTATCTAGAACTAGAAATACCATTTGACCCAGCCATCCCATGACTGGGTATATACCCAAAAGATTATACATCATGCTGCTATAAAGATACATGCACATGTATGTTTATTGCGGCACTATTCACAATAGTAAAACATTTTCTTTTTGGTGTGAGAGACCCTATCATTCTTTAGTAAAAACGTATTTACTTGCATGTTATTATTGTCCTTACAAACTTGTTTTTCCCTAGAGCAATTGATTTTGCTTTAGGTACTAGCTGAAGGTCTAGAGGCAATACAATTTAGGATTCTTGTCTAGAAATCAGTATGATTCAATTCTGTTCAAGCCAAATGATATCCGTAGACTCCAATTGTGTGCAACCCCTGGGTGGAGCCTCAAGTCATCTGCGTTAGTCCAGCTTCCTATTCTTGGAAATCAGCTTTGCTTGATTGGACCTATATTGGCAAGTTAATGTTTGATAGTGGCCTGGCCTTTATAAAAGCATACAATTTTGCAGACGACTCCTTCTCAGGCTAGAGTATCTTTGCTTGAAGGAGTGGATTTATTCTGTATGAGCCAGGGAAGCAGGCATGAAGAAGGGGCATTCTGAAAGGGCAGGGAAGATCTTTTGCAGCAGCTGAAAATGCCATCACATGGCTCTCCACCTGCCTCTTTTGAAGACTGGCTGTGGAGAGGTGGACTGTAGGTCTGAAGTGGGGAGATACCTTGTATTCTTCCAATTTCTCTTTGTTCAGTGGAGAATAAAGAAAATTTAAATAAAGAGGAGATTTCTAGACCAAGCGCTAACTTTAGTTATCTGTGACATTGGGCTTCATTTTATTTACTCTGTGAATGAAGGATTTAGAGGAAATTATTCTGGATCCTTCTAAGTCTTACATTTTCTGACCCTATGAGCTGGCTCAGGTAGGTCTTTCTTGAGGTTGGTATCTACATCAATGAGGAGGCAGTTCTCAAAGTTCTCTAGTGGTTCTCTTTTTCTTCTTGTCATTGCCAACGGATTTAAGATAGATTCTGAGAAGTTGACACAGGAGTCCTAAATTGTTTTCCTTACTTCACCCCTGTTGTTTTTGGTAAGTGTCCAATTTCAAGCTTGCATATTGGAATAGTTTACATTTCTATATTGTCGTTTGCAAGAGAAGCACTGTGGTGTAGGGAAAGGAGCACGGGCTTTGCAGTCACTCTGATCTTTACCATTTAACTAGACCTGTGACCGCAGAAAGTAATTTAACTTCTCTAAACATCCAGTTTTCTAATTAATAAAAATGGCAGTAATTATCCTCACCTCTCAGGGAAAGTGTAGAGATTAAATGGGGCAACATGAAAAATGACTATCAGTAGATGTTCCATAAATCAGCCATCCATCCCTTCCTTCCTTCCTTCCTTCCTTCCTTCCTTCCTTCCTTCCTTCCTTCCTTCCTTCCTTCCTCCCTCCCTCCCTCCCTCCCTCTCCTTTCTTTCTGTCTTTTCTTCCTTCCTTCCTCCCTCTTCCTTCCTTCCTTCCTTCCTTCCTTCCTTCCTTCCTTCCTTCCTTCCTTCCTTCCTTCCTTCCTTCCTTCCTTCCTTCCTTCCTTCCTTCCTTCCTTCCTTCCTTCCTTCCTTCCATAATGATGGAAGTTACATTTTTATCAGTATGTTTGCACATATTTGGGCTATCGAGTGATTCTATGTGGCTGGGTGGGGTTTTTCTTCTCCCCGCTTCCTCCTCCTGGATAGGGCACAAACCTGTTTAACAGGAGAAGATGGTAGCATTCTAATCTGTAGTAGATGCCCACAAGATGGGAGATGTGGTGTGGGAGATCTGGTTTTTTCAGCTAACACACAGAGGGAAGATCACTACTTAGGTGCTTTCCTTCTTTTCTTCACTCCCTGAGAACTGGACGAAGCCGATAAAGCTTAAGGATGGACAAACCAGTTTCAAACTCAAAGACCTACAGGGCCAGGCAGGTGATACATATGAGGGACATGGGCTGGGTGTGAAAAAAAAGGCAACAGCATTACAAAGTTCATAGGAAAGGACACCTTTACTTTGGCATGAGTGTGCAATAGAGAGTCATGAGGACTGTGCTGAAACAGAAAGAGCAGACCCCATTGAAAGGGGACAGCCACTACTCAGTATCAGATAATGATTGCTATGAGGGAACATGTTTTCTTTACTTCCAGATCTTTCCATTTTTAGAAGGAACCTAGAAATGTAAACTTGTGAAATCTCTTGATTTTTAATGCCTGGCAATGAAACCAAATTTTAAAATTATACTCCGTGGGCCAACTGAAAAAGATTATGCCAGTAGGTTGTGGCATCTGGGCTAAAGGAACCACGGAGCTGTGGGGGTCACTGGTGAGGGGAAGAAGATAATTAGCAGTCTAAGGGGGAGGGAAAGAGAAAACTAGAGAAGCAGGGCTGTCAAAAGTAAGACAAGTGAGCCATCCTGAATCTTTAGCTCCCTGGTGAATTCTGAAATGGATGGAAATGTAGGGCCAGCATCTCGAGTAAAGGACTGTTTAATGTGTATGTACTTGGCCAACTCAAAATAAAATGTTTGGAGCATGAATAGCCCCATATGATATATGCTGTTTGGTTGACATATGCTTGTATTTTAACAACCAATGTTGTCCCTTTTATTTTTGCAAACAATATGGTATGATCTGGTCCTCACTTTAATTTTACATGAAAGGTATAATGCATCTATGTATATAAGAGAGCAAAGAAGTTTTCTAAATGCTTTAATTTTTTGTCACAAATATTTCTGCCTCTCTCAGGCCCTCCTTGCTGGAAAAAGGAGGGCTAGTGACACATTTGTTAATGGCTCTTTAAAAATGTGCTTTGGTATATAGAGGTAACAATGTACTTCTTGGGTATGTTAATAATAAATTGAGGTTATAATGGTTGCCATATTAGAGAAAATGAATAAGATTAGCCTCAGCAAAAGTAAAAATTAGTTTGGAAGTAGATAAGCTAGGGATATCAAAACTGAAAAAAACAATAGCTTCCCAGATAGCATTCTACTATATGCAATTTTTTGATGAATAATATTCAATTACAGAGTGTAATACCTTGCACAGCACTTGACATATAGTAGCTATTCAGCAAATGTTTGTTGAATTTTATTACTTTTTAAACAAATTACTGAGTAATTTTCCTCAGTAATCATTTCTGTAACTCAGATAAAAATAGAAATTTATAAAAGTTTTTATTTTCATTACTTCTAAAAGTATATTTCCTAGAGAAAGTATCAGCAGTGGTAGAGACAAGAAAAAGTAAGTGTGTGTGTTCTAAACAGTGATTCCAACTCAGTGTGTTCAGAGAAGAACACTTTGACCCTGTCTGTGTGTACAGTCCCTGATGACAGTGTTCTGTCAGTTTCCTCAGCCTTGTTGTATTTCTTTCTTTATTTTGGCTTTACAGAGATTAGGTCTCAAGTTATGAGAATCTCCATGGCCTTCAGGACCTAAACTTTTCTGTCATTCTTTTGCTCTTACCGGGCTCAGAAGGACATGCCAGGTGGGATACGTGTTTCTCTTTCAGAGCTGAAGAAAGGGTCTGAGCTGTGGAATCAGTAGAGAAAGCCTTGGTCTCAGTGACTCCTTGGTTTTCAACCCACCTAGCCTCAGGCAGCCGGGAGGCCCTTTTACTGCTGGATACTGATGAGATGTTTTAGGTCCTTGCACTTTGCAAAACTCCTTTCTCCCAGTGGGATATTATTAGGACATAGCCAGGCTAGAAAGGCCGTGGGAAGCTTTGGAGGTAGGAGGATAGGATCCAGACAGGGTTGCAATAAGAAGTAGGGCATTCTCTTTGGTGCACTCCATAGTCCAACGGCAGTCCTGAGCTGATTCCAGTAAGGAACCAAGGGTGGACTTTCTTCTTTGGTTCTTTGGCCCTTTTGATTTCCTCAGCTGGGGCAGGGTGAGGATCGTGAAAGCAACCAGCCTCAGGTGTGTCTCCTCATTTCTGTCTCATCTAAACTTCAGCTTCCAGGCATCGCACGGTAGTTTTGCTTGGGCTCTTGGGCTCGTCTGGGTTTTTATCTGTTTTCTTTGATTCTTCATTAGGGTTGATCTCATCGGTCTTCTCCTCCTTTACTACTTTGGTTTCAATCATTTCCTTCTGCTGATTCTTGTTTGTAAAAGGGAAGGCCTTCACATACCTTTAGGCATAAACATGAAATTAAAGTGAGAGACTCTGTGTAACACACATAATAATAGATAACACTTTTTTGGTCATGGTACATATTGGCACAGTACACTGGATACTTTTATTTCAGGGTGATGCTAACACATGCATGCTCGAATACATTAACACATCACCACCTTAATGGATTCATTTAAATGGGACAATATGTTTGCAGGCCAGACTTTAGGCTGACCACATAATTTTTCCCACAAAAACAAAGAACCCAAAATCAAATAGAGCATATAAATTTTCCCCAGATGTTGATTTTTTTTATTTCTTGATTTTCAAAGGACACTCATTGACTGACGGCTGGATGACATGCATGTGCTGAAATAGAAAAGATTGGGCGGAAGGGAGAGAGATGAGATGAGGGAGAAATTTACAGTATAAGAGGACTGCTATCTCCATTTTGATCAGCAAAATGCCAATAGCGACCTTGAAAAAGCACAGGATAGAAACTTGACAAAGATTACAAGACTAGCAGTGCACCAGCAACCCTACCTTTTGACATAGCAAAATCCAAGACCAGCTGCAGCACCAAAAAAGAGGAGAGCAAGCACTAGCAGAGCTGTGGGGACACCTGCAAGGAACAGAGACATGGCCTGTTGGTCCTTCACTTAAACATTGTGTGTAATGCTCATTGAATGATCCAGGTGATTGAGACAGTAGATAGTGCAGGAGAAAAACCTTCTCTGTAGCCCTTTATGATATTGGGCCCACAC
Source organism: Colobus angolensis palliatus (assembly GCF_000951035.1). NCBI lineage: Eukaryota > Metazoa > Chordata > Mammalia > Primates > Cercopithecidae > Colobus > Colobus angolensis. The sequence continues at coordinate 2,253,979 of NW_012115921.1, forward strand.
CAGCTTCTTTGCTTCATGCTTGTAGAATCATTGGCCTTGCCTCTCATACTCTGTCAATTCCATCAGTTGTAATATGACAGAGTTCATTTCTCCTCCATGGCCTTGAGACCTACTCTAGTCAACAAGCCTGCCTGAGAAAGAGATGACTAGAATAAAGTCATAGACCTTTAGGGTATATATTTTAAAAAGAACTTCTACATAGGAACAGATAGTGATTTATTTTTAAAAGTCTTGAGTTTTCAACAGTGGCATTCTTTTATACTTATACTTTTTCGCGTAATCACTAAGGTTCTTTACCGCTCTCAGATTCTATGACTACGAAAGTTGAGTTTGTGTTAAGCTTTTATTAGTATTTGACAGGTCCTGAGTGCCTCATCTAGAGACAGGCAGGATTCTACGAACTGTCTGTTATACATGAACACACATACACATGTAACATAGACACAGAAACCATTTACCTCCAAACCCAGCAGCTTCATTCTTGAATGCTGCTTTATTTTCAACAAATGGTTTAGTTTCTGTAGACATGGTGCTAGTTTCCATAAAAACTTCTGTAATGCAAATCAATTTTTTTCTCCGTGGAATAGAAGTGGAAGCTGGAGCAGGAGTAGTAGTAGGGGCAGGTGTTGTAGAGTAAGGGGACATCACCGAGTAGGTACTGTCACTGACAATAAATTCTGTTGTGTGCGTTGCAGTTTGAGTGTTGAATATGGGATCTTTGGTGGTGATAATTTCTGGAATGCATGAGTTAGTCCAAGTATCTGTTGGGAGAGAGAAACATGAAATAAAAGTATTGCAACAGCCTCCTAACTGTTCTTCTTGCCTCTAGTCTTACTACCTCCAAACCCCTTATACTGCAGCTGGAATGGTCTTTTTTTTTTTTTTTTTTTT
>NW_012115921.1:2262774-2312296 GCF_000951035.1 Colobus angolensis palliatus
TCTCGATCTCCTGACCTCGTGATCCGCCCGTCTCGGCCTCCCAAAGTGCTGGGATTACAGGCGTGAGCCACTGTGTCTGGCCTGAACTCGGTTTCTTTATCTGCAAAATGGGGATGATAAAGCATACCTCACAGGGAAGTTGTCAAGGTTCAGTGAGATATCCTAGTACAGTAAGCCCTATGGATCTGTAGGTTCCATGTAGGCGGAATCAACCAACCTTGGATTGAAAATATTTGGAAAAAAAAAAAAAAAGAACAATGCAACGATAAAAAAGCAAATAATACAGTACAATGACTATATAGCATCTACATTGTATCAGGTATTATAAGTAGCTTAGAGATGATTTAAAGGGTACAGGAGGATACGTGTAGGTTATATGCAAATACAACCCCACTTTATATCAGGGACTTGGGCATCTGCGGATTTTTGTATATGATGGGGTGCCGGAACCAATCCGCCACTGACATTGAGGGACGACTGTGCATTGCTTTGTCCATAATGGATGCATTACATAACATCTGTGCCTTTGTTTCCTTCCCTTCTGCCTGCTTATCTTATAGGATGCAGGGATGGCGGCAGTGGTAATTGAGCCTCCTGAATGTCTTCTCCTGTGTTGCCATTCAGTCACATTTGTCCTAACTTTTTCCTCTGAGGGGCATATTGCCACCCCTAGCCTGGCCAGAGAGACAGTTTTGGGAGAATCAGATGACCTTGGCTGTGATTGTTTCTGCTGCTGCTCAGGGTTACTCTTCCCAGACAGGTCTCAGATTGAGAGATACCCAGAGAATGCCACATGGAAAGGCTGCAGATCAGACTCACCAGATGAGTTGTAACAATAGGCTGCAAACTGTCGGTTCACTGCAACTTTCCAAATCAGGACACTCACCCCATTTTTCCCACACTTGGGGTTTGGGCTAATCCTAGAGATGACCACGAATCCGTCTCCGACCCAGCCATAGCTGTAAAAGAATACACACTAGTTGAACAGAAAAATGATTAGAAGGCATCATCTCTATTGCTGAACAAGAACACAGAGCTAAAAAAGAACTCCAGCAGTGACAGTGAAACCAGCTGTTTCTCACCTGCAAGTCTCAAAGCTAGCCTTCCAGGCTGTTTCAACTTGGTCTTTGCTGGCCAAAGTTAGTCCCAGCAGCCTACAGGCCTCCTTAGCTTCTGTGAAATTCAGCTGCGGGTTTGCTTTTTTGCTCACAAGGGTGATCCCCATAATTCTGCATGACACCTGGATGGAAAGCTCTGCAAAAGAATCACATAAGTCCTCAGTTTGCTGCTGTCCTTGTTTCCAGCCCTTAGGCTCTACTTCCTAGCAGAGCATATTGTCTTGATGCAGCAGGGAGGTCTATCTGGCTGGGACTGGGGTTTAGAATAACAGGACATAGACCAGGCATTTTCCACAAGGACAATCTGCTGGGCTAGATGGATGCTTGTTCTTGTCCAAGCTGTAAATGTCACCCGATCAAAGTCTATCCCATCCCACTGCATTAAGATGCCTTGCCTTGCTCACCACATTGGGGCTTTGGCAGTAGCCAAAGTTGTTGGGGTGCAGTCTAAGGGATGAAGTTACTGCAAACCTCTGAGACTTTGAGAAAGATAGAGTTCAGGGCTCTAGTTAATAGAATAGTTAGCAATACTCCAAACCATTGTGGTTTGGGGACACTACTATTTGTGAGATGGGCTGAAAATGTCACACTTGTTTTAAAAGAATGTGAGTGCTCTCAGTTCCAGGTCTTTTGGCCACTGGGGGGCAGGCTTACTCAGAAGTTCCTGGAGGAGCTGGCAGTAAACCTTGAATGGCAGAAAAACTAAATAAAGAAAGCAGAATTTTAGAGTCAGACTTGGGCTTAGATCTAGCATATGTCACTTGCTAGCTCTGTGACCTTAGCCCAGATACTTCATCTCTTTAATCTTCAGCTCTTTGAGCCTCCTTATTTATAAATCAAGAGAGTCACAGTGTCTACTGAACAGGGTAGTGAAAGTTACATGAGTAAATTCTAATACAAATGTTTACCATAGTGCCTGCCACATGGTAGGTGCTTAATAAATCACACATAACATTATCATTGTCTTTAAAGCATTTTTGTTTTGGTCTGCTAATGATTGATTACCCCGCAGAAGCTGAGGCTGTTGAATAGGTAAGATATCAATAATATTTCTACTCAAAATCTAATGGATTTGGGAATTTTTTTGAACCCTTTTCTCTGGGTTCTGGGATGTATAGACCTATATGTAATTGCCAAGCTGTATTGTATTCAAGTACATTATTCCTACTGGGCTTCATCCATGAACATTCATAAAAGGGCATTTAAATCTCCCAAATAATTGCTTGTATACAGCTCTGTGTATTGGATGCTCAGTCAAATGCTTTGATCACTTTCTAGGTTGATATCTAATGGAAGTTTCTTTTTGAAAACATGAAAGGAACATTTCTAAGTCCTCCATGTGAACCTTGCTGTGGTGGCAGATTAGGAGCCACACTCAATTATGCCTGATTCTAAAACCCCAGTTCCTTTTTTTTTCCTTCTTCTTTCCCAAGAGATGGATCTTGCTGTGTTGCCCAGGCTGGTCGTAAATTTCTGGGCTCAAGCAATCCTCCCGCCTCAGCCTACCTGAGTAGCTGGAACTACAGTGTGCACCAGTACGGCCAAGCAAGAACCCCAGTTCTTTTTTTTTTTTTTTGAGACAGAGTTTTGCTCTCGTTGTCCAGGCTAGAGTGCAATGGCATGATCTTGGCTCACCGTAACCTCCACCTCCTGGGTTCAAGCGATTCTCCTGCCTCAGCCTCCCGAGTAGCTGGGATTACAGGCATGTGACACCACACCCAGCTAATTTTGTATTTTTAGTAGAGACAGGGTTTCTCCCTGTTGGTCAGGCTGGTCTTGAACTCCTGACCTCAGGTGATCCACCCGTCTCGGCTTCCCAAAGTGCTGGAATTACAAGCGTGAGCCTCTGTGCCTGACCCTTTTTTTTCTTTTTTTGAAACAGAGTCTCATCCTGTCACCCAGGCTGGAGTGCAGTGGCATGATCTTGGCTCACTGCAACCTCTGCCCCCCCGGGTCCAAGCAACTCTTGTGCCTCAGCCTCCTGAGTAGCTGGGACTACAGATGCGAGATACCACGCCCAGCTAATTTTTGTATTTTAGTAGAGATGGGGTTTCATCATGTTGGCCAGGCTGGTCTCAAACTCCTGACCTCAGGTGATCCACCCACCTCGGCCTCCCAAAGTGCTCAGATTATAGGCCCAACCCAGCCCCCAGTTCTTAACTATGACACTGTTTTACCTTTCACCGTGCTATAAGGAAATGAACACACACACACACACCTAGGCTGAACTCCCTGAACACACCATTTACCCTGAAATTTGGCTCTTTTAGCTCACGAGCTTGCTATTGCTCAGGTCTCTTATAGCTATTTCTTTGGGAATGGATTGCAGAGGTTTATTTGTCACATTATCAGGTGGTCTTACTACCCTCTCATCATATGTCATTTGTACTCTAAATACTATTCTTTAGAGCAGTGATAGACTTATTCTAGGTGAATAGACTTAGCTTTGAATATTTTTTTTTTTTTTGTTAACTGTCTGTTGGGACATCAAGTCAGCATTCTCATCTGAAAATGGGGATGGATATATTTTCTTCACGTGATTTTTATCAGAATTAAATTAGATAACTTGTACCTAGCAGAGGCGGAGCCCAGTAGGAAGTCAACAACATTAGTCATTTTATGCTTTCCTATTTCATTTAGGGATCAAAAGAGGCAGCTGGAATCTAAGGGGGACTCCAGTAACTTCTCCCTTAAGATTTCTCAGGAAACAGCAAACATAGTAGAAATAGTGTATGCTTAGGAGTTAGATATAAGGATGTGGAATCAGATAATAGCATATGCTTAGGAATCAGATAGGGCTGAATTCAAACCCATTATTTATTATGTACTGCCTACATGACATTGGGCAAGTCACTTCACCTATAAACTGTCTTCTTGAAAGGATTAAATGAAATTGTATATACACACCTAGCTCTGGATCGCTATATAATTGGCCCTCAAAAATAGTTCCCACCCCCATTCACTTACCTTCATCAGCTACTTTATTCTGCAGTCATGGTTATGATGACTTTTGGTTGTTGCCAAAAATGTAATTTCCTTAGGAATTTTTTTTCGCTTGCTGAGCGTAGTCCAGAGTGTGATGGAGTCATTTTCAAAAAACAGTGTCCAATAGTTTGAATAATGGCAGCATTGTGGGGAAAAATAGTCTCCCCAGAGGATTTAAAAGAAGACCAAACTTATTTGAAAGTAACAGTATTTAAAAAAAAACTAATCATATAACTCTGATCTCCCTTATAAAATGTAATGCAACAATACATAAATCAACTCTGGATGTCTGTTTCTAGCATATTTTATATCTCAGGTCATCTTCCAGCATAGGAACACACATTTTCCTATTAAAGTGCTCAGATTTTCATTTGCCCAGAGCTGCAATGAGTGATTTGTGGTTACAATTTTTTGCCTACAGTGCAAAATGAGGTTTCCATTTAGGCATCTCAAAAGCCCAGCAATCACTTTAAGTCATTCCTTTAGTAGACAGCCCATGGCTTAATTTTCAAACTTACATTTTTACATTTTTTTCCTGTTAACTTGCTATTTACTGAATATTTTTTGAAAACATTGCACTTCATTCATGGTATGATAAAATTAAAATTAAAATAATTATGCTAACACTCCCAAAAACATAAAAATAGGCCAATTTTAGTGAAAGTTACCCATTATTCCCAAGCTTAGTGATTGCTTTACATTTTTTACAATCATGGTTTGCTTCTTCAATGAAATACTTAAAAAAAATTATTACTTCTGGATGCAGTGGCTCCTGCCTGTAATCCTAGTACTCTGGTAGGCTGAGGCGGGAAGATCACTTGAAGTCAGGAGTTCAAGACCAGCCTGGGCAACAAAGCGAGATCCCATTGCTACAAAATATTTAAACACCACCCATACAAAAAAGAGTAAAAATCAAATGGTTTCTCTTCAATGTTTTATTTCAAAATGTCCTCATTAAAAATATTCCATAACCAAAAGTAAAAGTCAAGATGATACAAAGGTAAATGTCAATCATTTTGGTGAAGCTGACAATATGGTAAAATATTTTTGCCAGAGCAATACCACCAATTAGATCTGCTGTTGACATTGAGGGTCACCTTCATTCCCAGAAATCCATAGTCAACAGCTTAGGAGGCTTAGGACAGTTTGCAAGATCTTGCCTTGCTTCAGTTTGGAAATCTGGTAAGAAACCTACCTTCTGCATGCAAAGAGCCTTGGACCAGGAGCCTCGTGGTCCAGATGGAAGCGAGAAGCAACACCAGGGTGAAGCACCTGGCCATCGTGCCTACCCCTTCAGAGCCAGGGAAACACCTCAGATGGCCACTGGTGGTATGAGAGGCAGATGCTCAATCACTAGTCTGGATGGAGAGTTCTGGAACTATGCTGAGGCTCACACTCACTGCTCCACTTCATAACTGAGACATCCGGATTTCCCTGCTTTCAAGCTTCTGACTTGTCAAGGTCACTGGGGGAAATGAGTGACGTCCCTTGAACGCCCAGGCTGTACTTTGTGGATGGTCTTCTGGAAAATTTAGCTAATGCTGACTCAGAAAACACACAAATGAGGAAGGCAGATAGCACAGTGTGAACTGCTAAAGGTTCTCCCAATTCCCATATTCCCTGCCATTCCTCCTCCCCCAGCAGCTCAGTTCTCACACCATTCACTGTTACTGCCTGTGGAGTCCATCATTTATGTACTCCTAGAAACATCTCTGTCCCTAAAGGAGACTGAGCATAGGTTGTGCCTCTTTTCCTCTGACAATTAGTGATTTTTCCACCCAGCTGTTCAGCCTTGTGATCTGCAGGGTATGATGCTGAAGCTCATGAAAGTAAACGTCCATTGAAATACTGAGTCTAGAACCTTCTGCCTTCCTTTGAGTCTTTTACACATTTGAAATCTCTACATCACTACAGGTGATTCCTTTTTCAAAGAAACCAGGCACATATAAACATTCACATTTACATAACACAACTAGGAGGGCAATTTACAAAATTAAACGTCTTACACTTTCCCCAAGGATTTTTAACTTTACAATAGTAACCACCCCAGGGGTGCTTTATAAAATAACTTTCTCTTAGTAACTCCTTTAATATACTGGTAGGCCAGAATTCAAGTCAGACTCCACCTTTCTTGTTCGATGAACATAAGGTTTATCTGTGCTGTGTACTAGCAGAGTGTACTCTATGTATTTTTCCAGCCGGATTTTCAGTGGTTTGTGCTTCATGGTAATTATGGAGTTCTGGCTTGTAAGCAATGTCTTGGGCAAAGGTTTATGAGATTTTCCCAAAATGAATGTCTTTTATAGAAAAAGTATATGGATAATGAATTCTTTTTTATATAAGTGGTACTGGTGATAAAGTTAGATATTTTTGTGAAAAATATCAATAAAAAAAAGAATCTGCTCTAAACAAATGCAGGGAACTTCTAAGAGACCAGGGAAACAGCCCTTACACATCTCCAATACAGACCTCATGACCTGGGTGAGCACAAGCTCCAGTTTCCCAGAGACATGCATGAGTCTATCATCACAGTACCGGGAAGGCAGACAGGCAGAGTCCTGGCCTCTTCGTGATTATTCTTAAAACCTAACGCCATGCCCGAAAGGGAGCTAGCTTTCTAGCATTTGTTCACTTATTACAATAAGAACGAAGGAAGACAGGAAGGGGAAGAATGAATCATGGAAGGCAAGGCTTTGTGTCAAGGAGGAGAATGAGAGCCGCAGCGATCACCAGCCATAGAATTTCTGGAATACCAACGAAGAGGCCTGAGAAAGGCCGCTGTGCCAGCTTTCTATTGCTGTCCAACAAATTACGATAGACTTAGTGGCTTAAACAGTACTCATTTATCATTTCACAGCTTCTATATATCAGAGGTCTGAGTGGGTTCAATTGGGTCTTCTGCTTTGGGTCTCAAGAAACTGACATTAAGGTGCTGGGTGGGCTGGGCTCTTACTTGGAGGCTCTGGGGAAGAATCCACTTCCAAGCGCATTCAGGTTGTTGGCAGAATTCATTTCTTTGAGGTTGTGGGAATGAGGTCCCTGTTTCCTTGCAGGGTGTCGGCCGGGGACCATTCTCTTCTCCCAGAGCCCTTCCATTTTCAAAGCACCAATGATGCACTGAGTCCTTCTCATACTTCTAGTCTCTCTTTCACTTCTACAGTTAGCCAGAGAAAGCTCTCTGCTCTTTTAAGAGACAGGGTCTTGCTCTGTTGGCTGGAGTGCAGTGGCACCATCGTGGCTCACTGCAGCATCTACCTCCTGGGCTCCAGCAGAGTTCTCTGCTTTTAAGGACTCATCGGCCCACCTGGATAACCTCCCTATCTGAAGGTCAACTGTACCATCTAATGTAACACAAGAGTGATAGCTCCCAAAGGCTCCAGGGACTGGGGTGGGACATTTTTGGAGGGCTATTCTAGAAATTCCGCCTTCCACAGTCACTTAGCCTTGATTTGATTCTGATCTGCTTTCTGAGAGAAACTCCCACATCCACTGTTTTCCTCAGCCCTTTGCATCCCTCTGGGAGATTAATTTGTATATAATCTTCCTTGTCCACATTTGAAGTGGATATTAGGGAGTATGCCCTCCTTGGGAATAGCACAGCCTTTGCAGTCTGCTTCCTGCTGGTGTAAGCTAAGATCCCAAAAGTCTTCTTAATTTTTAAAAAAATTTTATTTTTAATCAATACATAATTATACACATGTACATTTTGATGTTTCCATACAAACAAGATGTAGTGATCAGATCAGGCTAATTAGCATATTCGTCATCTCAAACATTTATCCTTTGTGTTCGGGGTGTTCAATATCTTCTCTTCCAGCTATTTGAAAATGTTATCATTATCTACAGTCATCCTATAGTGTCATAAAACACTACAACTTGTTCCTCCTAACTATAATTTTACGTACTTTAGCAAATCTGTCTTTTCCTTTTCTCTTCCCTTTCCAGCTACTAGTATCCTCCATTCTGTTTTTTTACTTCCATGAGGTCTTTTGTTAGCTTCCATGAATTAGAACATGTGGTGTTAACTTTCTGTTCATGGCTTATTTTACTTCACATAATGGCCTCCATTTCCATCTATGTTGCTGTGAATGTCAGGATTTTATTTTTTACAGCTGAATACTATTCCATTGTGTATGTACACCATGTTTTCTTTATCTGTTGCTGGACACGTTAATACCACATCTTGGCGATTGTGAATAGTGCTGCAATAAACATGAGGGTGCAGGTATCTCTTTGGTATATTTTCTTTCCTCCCAAAAGCTGTTTCCTCACTTGAACAATTAAAGGGGATTTTAGTCCTGACTTGTGTTTCTTTGTAAATTTCCTCACAGAGTTAGATTTGTGCTTCCATGTGCCAATAATCATACCCCAAATCCTTTCCCAGTCATAATTCCCAGAAGTATTTCTTGTTTCTCAGCACCATACCCCTCAAATTTAGTGGTGAATACACTAAGTTCATTTGTACTCACAAAGGGCCACATCCTTAATCTAGCCTTTGCCATAAGGCTGAGTTGATCTGTTTGACTGAGAAATTTTATTGGCTCCCACTCAAAGCTCTTTTTAGTCTGTCTGGGATTTAGAAGTGGTCAGATTTTCTCACCCTTCAATCTTTCACATTTCTGAATACTCTATATTCTTTTTCATTTCTGCTCCCACATAGCCAATTATTTCTCCTGTAATACCTTGCTAAAGGCAGCCGAGTTTCCATACTCCAACACTGATTCTTTCCACCATTTATAAAGCAATAGGCTAACCATGAGATGCTTTCCAAGTAATCACAGGTAAGACTTTACCATCTTACCATCTTTCTAGCAGTTTTCTTGTTTCTTTCCACGTAGCTAGTAAGATAGAACCTCATATTTTGGAATTTTGCTATTAAAGTACCCAATTTCTGGTTCAAATGTATGCATTAGTAGGGTAGGCTAACTATTATAAACATCCTGGAATCTCTGTGGCTTAATACATAAAAATCTTATCTCTTATTCATGTCACAGTTCAAAATTGGGAGTGCTCATTCAAAGACCCAGCTTCCATCTAGTGGTTCTGCCATGTTCTTGGGTCTCAGTGTTCTCATCTGAATCCTCTGGCTTTGGTAGGCAAAGCAGGGAGTAAAAAAAGGTGTGAAGTATTGGGCAGGAGAGTTTATTTTTAGGGAACTAGATTTGGAAAGTCCACATTCCCCTGCAGCTAACTGTAAGAAAGACCAAAAAACAGTTCAGCTGTGGAAATCAGGTTGGTTAAAAACTCAGCAGACTCAATCACAGCAAAATGTGTTAATTAAAAAAATCATAGACCAGGAAGATACAGGAAACTAGGATCAGGAATGGGGAAGGGAAGAGGAGTAGGAACTGATCCAGTCCCTGTGAGGTAGCCCATAGTACAACGACCAAGGGTTGGGGACCTCTGACTTGGTTCTGGGATGCACTAATATATCCAAAGGCATCTAATTCTTGGTTGGGGTAAGACTGTAACTCAGCTCCATAAAATGAGGAGGCATTTGGCTACTGCCAGAGGTTTGGAAATGTGCTTTTATTTTTAAACTCAGGTATGTGACACTCTACAGTTCAATGCTAGCACACCTGTGTGAGGCCTAACAACATGAGGAACTGACAGCCAGTGAAATGGAGCCACCTCTCCATTTACTCTGTCAGGCTGTATATGGGGAGCAACACATATGGCTTTGTGGCAGCCAGAAAGTGAAGGTCTTTTTAGGAGGTGACATCAACAATGACACAAACACATCACTCTGCAACTGAAGGCAGGAAACCAGACTCCTAGGGCTAAGCAGAGATGTCAGACTTCAGAGGCATTTGGGGGACTTTTCTTTCAGATCCATATCCTCATTGAAAATCCAGGGCCTGTTTCTCTCCAGTTCACTACTGCTTGGGCAGCAGCTCCCACTGCTTCAGGCTGGTCTTTGCTTTCCAGAAAAGATGGACCCACGAGCACTTTTTCAGTCGTGCCCTTGTACATATGGCTACTCTTATGCTCCCTTTTGGAGATGTCCTTTTCGTTGACCTCCCTTCTTACAAATGGAATAGGGTGGGAGAGGGCCTGTGCCTGGAAGTACTCTTGCAGGCCTTTCTGTGGGGCAGCTGGAGGTGCAGGAGCTCTCCACATCTGCCTTCCTGGCCTTTACTCATCCAGAAACAAAGGTGGGAAAATTGTGACCAAGTAAACAATGGGGCCAGTAGATCCTGGCCCTTCTTTAAGAGAGGCAGAGATTGAACATTCCCCACCCAGAGTCTTGCTTCCATGGCCACTCTCTGGAACTCCATTTGCATCCTGTCTTTGGCTCTGAGGGCCTCATGTAGCTAAAGCTCCTTCAGTTGTATCCAGACCCCCTGGAAGAGGCCTGGAAAATCATCCACTTGTGCCCCCAAAGTCCCTCTGCCCTGCTCTGTAACTCTTTACCTTAATGGCACATCCTTGATCAACCCTGGCTTGGGCCTCAGTCATTTTCTAGCTAATGTAAAGGATGCCCCCTTTGGTAAACATCCTGCTTTAAAGTGGGGCATGCTTGGGGTGGGAGTCTCTCTGAAGGAGTGACTGCATTGAGCCCAGTCCTTGAGCTTGGAAATGATGTTGCTTGTCTGGTCTCATTCCTGCTCTCTCAGAGTAGACTGAGAAACAGAATAAGCTGAGGTTAAGAAAGATGTTGCTTTTTGCATTGTGATGGTGGTGATGGTGCTGGTACTGGGAAGCATGCAGCATGTCAGCTGTCCCCAGGCTGCTCTCCACCATCTTGAATGTTTGTTTATTCTTTTGAACAACATTTACCGACCAACATTTGAACAACGCTCCCAAGCGTCAGCCACCACGCTAGGCACTCACCCGAGAGATGGGTAAGACATGGTTCTTGTCTTTGAGGAAAAATGCTAGGGGAAACATAAATAAATAGGCTGTGATATACTATAGGTAAAGGTCAATAATAACAATGTTTAAAAAGTGCCAGAAAACATGGAGGAGGGTGTGTCCTATTACATTGTGGCTGGTAAGGAGTATGAAAGGAAGGTCATCAAAGTTGGTACGGAGGGGATAATTTTTGCACTTGGTCGAGAAGAGTAACCTGAAGAAAAGAGAAGAACAGCTAGAGAAAAACTAGTGAGTGGAGGTCCAGTGCTATGAGAGAAACTGTTTAGTTTGGGAGCCAGAGATGGAGTAGCTGATGGGCCACTTTGGGGAGTGAGACTGGAATGTGAGGCTTCCAGCTAGGAGACCAACAGAAGAGTCAAGGAGAGCACAGCTCTGGAGCCAGCCTACCCTCGGGTTGAGCTCCAGTCCCATGATTTACTAGTTCGGTGTCCTTGTCAAGTTACTTGTTCTTTTTGTGCTTCAGTTTCCTTATTTGAAAATGGGAAGGGTAGTATCCACTTCATATTTTTTTTCTTTTTCTTTAGGACTTAAATGAATTCATGCCTATATAATACTGAGAACAGTGCTTGGTTCATAGTAAGTCATATATGAGTTTTAGCAATGAAAGCAAACAATATCAATAACAAAACAAAAACGCAAAACAATGACAATAAAACCCACATGGAAATCAACACCCCTACAAAACTGATGAAGGCAGTGGCTGTAAAAGTGGGGAGAGAAGTCGGAGAGGGGATGTGCTCCTTCCATTTTGTGCTGAACAACTGGGGATGCTCTGAAACATCGCCAATTATACTTGGGTTGGAAATCCTGTTTGAACTGAAGCACTGAGGTGCAAGTTTACCCTTGCATGTAGTCACACACAGAGTAAGAGACTGAAGCAGAAAGCACATCTTCTCTCCTCATTCACCTGTGAAGTGGGTTAACTGTTTTCAAAGAGAGAATAGGGAATAGATTGTGCTGTACAGCAGCTCAGAGTCAGCGTTTGAAATGGAGACTAGTGAGTCTGCCATTGAAGCCATGAGTTTTCAGTGTTTTTAAAACATCTTTAATCCATGTGGACAGCTCATTGAACAGGTGCCTGGTAACTGCCCCACACTAGTGAAAATCTGTGGGTTGGCTTGGCATGCATCTTATTTATCCAGAGGTACACACCCAGAGCACACTTTTGACGGGTTTTTGGCTCTGTGCACATGCATGTTGTATGTGTGTACACAACAGTGTGTATGGACAGATGCATATATATAATAATTCATATCTTCCCATTTCAAGCACTGAGCTAAATTCAGCCTATACTTTTTTTTCTGAGAGCCTTTCCTACTTCTGTAAAAAGAAACTCTCATTCCAAAGGAGAGAATGGGAGGCTGAAGTTATTGAAAATGAGATGGGAAATGGGAAGACAGTCACTTTGCAACTCCAAATTCCAGGTCTGATCCTTAGGGTGTTAATCATTAAGCAAATTCTTCCTGATAACCGATTACAGAAAGGAAAAAAGAGAGTAAGTTTTTTACTGCCTGCTACCTCCTTCCCCCCTATGCCCCGCTCCCTACCCTCAACCACCAGTGAAGGTGTTTTAGTTCTCCCCAGCCACCTGAGCTAGGGGCAGGAGACCTTCCCTTCCAATAGAGCTCCTTGGTGAAGGTGACTTCTTTATCCACTGGATGCTTTCCCAGGGCAGTTTTGTTGATCCTCAAAGAATATCAAGTCACTGTGTATGAATAGCTCCCACAGAAGTGCCAAATGTTAAAAGAACCCTTCCTCATGACCTGATGGGATGGGATGGGATGGGATGGGTGGCAGTGTATCCACACCTGGGCCTGACGTTATACTTGGGGAAAGGGTGGTAGTCTGAGTGTCTCACAGCAGGGCACTGGCTAGGTGTAAGGTTTCCTACTGCTCTGTAGGCTGCTCATGCTGGAGTCCTGAGCTCCACCAGGAGTCCCTCTGGGCTGCCGAGCAAGTGGATCTTCCAAGGGGCCCATCAGCCTGCTCTGCACAAGAGTTATAGGAATTGTAGAGCCCCAGCACAACAGTCAAGACCAGCATCACTGCAGCCATCATCCAGATCACTTGCCAGTGCTGACACAGTTTGGGATACATGACTTGTAAGAAATGGACCAATTCTTCAAATTTGCTGTCAATGAAAAAAACAGGCAGAGGCTTTAGTATACGGGGCACACATATGATACACAGACCCATAGTTCTCTCTGCGGATAGCTTCTATGCTGTCTTGAGCATAGTTCTCAAACTCAGCTGTGCCTAGATTAGGTTGGCAGTAATTGTTCAAAATACCCCAAGCATACTGAATGAGGATATCCAAAGTTATGGTCTAGGAATCATTGGCTACATTTTCCCAGGTGATTTTGATTCCACCAGTCTACAGCCTTGATGTTGAGAGCTACTTGTCTAGATCATTCTACCTACTTGTTTGATCATCCATGCATACATGCCCTCATCTATTCATGGGGGGATTCCTGATATCTGCATTCTTCCAAGCCTGGGAGTACAGGTTTGGCTGGCCATGCATCTTTTTAGCACCTAGTTGCATTAATGGTCAGTTCCAAGCTCTAATCTATCCCTTGCCTCAGATGCACAATTCATTGTTCTCAGTTCCACATCTAACTGTGTCCAGAGTGGAAGGACTGTGCTAAACTCGAAGAAGCTTGATATCTAGTGATAAATGACAAGGGACTAGATCAACCTGAAGAGTTCCCTTCAAAACATTCAAGAGCAGGCAGAAGATTAGAAGCCTCTTGCAATGTCTGAGTGGTTTGTTCATGATGTTTTCTCGACCTCATTAATGTTTATTCTCTAATTTCTCCCTCTTCCTCCTTTTCTTCCTTCACTCTCTCCACACTTCTTTCTCCTTCCCTTTCATCTGTCTCTTCCTCTCCAGTTTTGCCCCTTTCCCCTCTTGATTCCTTCCCAACTGTCTTTCATTTTGTCCTCTCTCTCTCTCTCTCTCTCTCTCTCTCTCTGTGGTGTGGTGAAAAGACAACAGGCAGATGGCCTGCTTTGAGAAGTCCATTCTAGAGCTCTCTGAAGCAGCCCTGAGCCCCTTCATTAAGCTAGGATTTCCTGCTGTTTTTAACCTCTAATTCAATTTAAAAAAATAATATGAAAAATGAGAATACTGAGGATTCCTAAACCAAGGAGGTGGGGAAAGTGATGGAAGTGCTTTCTGAAGATCCTGAGGCTCACACACACACTGCAATGACCAAGCCATTGGCTGAGAAGCAGAGAGCTCAAATTTAGAGCTGGCAGAAAATGCATGACTTGCAATGGATTGAAAGACCCAATAAATGCCATCCTTAGAAAGGGACCAGATGCTCAGAGTGCCTGCCTTGGATGCTAAGGCCACAGGGAACATTGACAGGTTTCTCTTCCATGCGGGAACCCCATCAGATCATTTCAGTCACAATTAAGGGAAGGACGAAAGTGAGCACATTTGCTGATTTGAAAATCATTAACTATTTTCACAACTGTTGGGAAGGGAGGGTTTAGTAGTGGAAGCTTTTTTTCTCTCAGCCATTTGTAGATTCTCTAGATTCTATTTAGACAGAGTTGGATGCTAAAATGGAGACTTTGGGGCTGTATTTCCATCCTCCAAAACAAGCTGCCGGAGTGGCCTCTCCCTACTCTAACCCCACTCTTAATTGCGGCTCCAAAGGAAGAGACTAAGATCTGGCTGTGTGACCTTAGCTGGTCACCCCATGCCTGGCCTATAAAAGAGGTTAGAAATAGATTAGAAATAGAATTTCTTTAGAAGTCAATTTTTGGCTGTTATAAGTAAACTTCTGTTTCCTGAGAGTTATTGGAAAAGTAAAGGAACCAAAATGTCCTCTTAACCCCACAGAGCTGGTTTGAACAGCTGTTGGGAGAAAAGACAAAAGTTTTATTTTGTCCCCTTATGAGTCTCACTTGTTCAATGTCAGAAGGCTGTGCTCTCTGTTTTAACATGGTTAAGATATTGGGGTTCACCCAAAGTTTATTTAAACTGATCCTCAGGAAAGCAATATTTGTAATATAAATTGTTATATATAACAGATATGTGACTCAGACAAAAAGACTTTAATGTGTGATGTTGAATCTCTTAAGTGATCAGCAGCTGGGCTGAACCCAGTGTTTTAAAAATGCACTAAGTAGGACATGGAACTTTTAATAACCTCAAACCTTGCTTGTGAGTGAGGTACCAACATTTCAGTGGATAAATCATGCTTGAGAGCAGGTGCATGATAAATGTTACAGGCACCATTGCCACACACTGATGACCAGGAGCTGGACAGAAAGGAACCAACCTAAGCCTTACTTCCCCGGGGGTTTCATGCAATGGGAGGGAGCCAACAATTGCCTGAGATTGAACTAGCTAGATAAGACATTGATTCCCCTGCTTTGCAAACCAGACTGTTTATATTCCATGTACTTTCTCTCTCTCTCTGTTTATTTCTCTTTTGTTCTTTCTCAGTGTTTGGAAGTGTTAGAGGTTCCAGTTGGTTTCTGCTGTATTCACGGGTGCCAGAGGAAGGGCTTTTTGTCCAGGGCTTTGGTTGACCGCATTAAAGGGGAGGAGGGCAATGTGGTGGCCTGAGAAATACGAGCAGAGAACCCTCAGGAGGGAGGTGAAGCCTAAGGAGAACAGGATCTGGTTGCTTGGAGTAGGGATTGCACTTTAATTGTTAAACTTGGAGGTTCTTTCACTGGGGAGGCAGTGTGTGATTTGTTTTCAGTGGAGAAGCATTTCTCCAGTTCTCCTAGTGGCTCTTCCCTTGAATAATGGGGTTGACCTGCATGGGTGGAGACCTCTCACTTTAGCTGAATCCTGCACCAACTGGGCTGTGTTGGTAGCTCCTGTGTGCCTATCCATTTTGCTTCTAATCTTCACTTCATTACCTATTTGTTGCATGCATGTGGTTTCCAGAGTTTTCCAGCAATGAGGCACAGATACATACCTGGATTAGATAATATTTCAGCAGCTGATTAAATATTTTGTCTGGAGCTGCCCTGGACCCCAAGATAGCCCAGGGGTCTAAAAGCAAAGATTTTGGTGAAGTTTTTCCAAGGTGGCTATTACTACATTTTAAAAAATCAAAATTCAAGACTTGTGGTTTAAATACACTAATAGAGACAACACAGCTGAATAAATGAAATTGGGCTGTCCTGAAAATCCAGAATGTTGGCATGGTTATTATATCTATGGAGTAGAGTGTACCTCTTCTATGGGTGCTAGTCTATCCTATCCCTAAGCATGTACTTCTGCGGGATAATTCAGGCCAGGTGGGGCGAGACCTCATTCCCATAATACTTTATTGCATGGAGTGCCCTGGAACTAAATGAGGTCATTTCTATGATTCTGCATCCTAAAGGCCAGGCAGGAACCACAAGTGGGACAAGATACAGGTCTATATTCTCTTTATCTACATGTTATATCCTCCCCCAACTTAGGGGAATGTACCTTTGAAATAGAAAGTATTTTAAAAGAAAACCCCAAGTATTTCCAAACTAAAGTGAAAACACCATCTGGGTGACCAAGCTTGATTGGTCAGCATGGTAGGCACCTGCTGGAGACTCACCTTTGCCACTGAGCTGAGTTTGCCCTCTATTCCATGTGTCCTCCCTGTCCCTGTTCTTGTAAGAAACACACTCCAGGCCTTCAAGTCAACTCTCTTGGTCTTGGGCCTTTTCATGGGGTGGCTACCCATAATTTCATCTGGGAAATGAGCTAACCATGGCTGGGCTGGGAGGAACTCCACTTAGGGCCCTTCTCCCTTCCCATGACTACCCCTGACCTCTCAAGCTCTTGCAAACTTCTCATTGCTAGCTATCTTGGCTCTTTGGGATTTCCTCTACTTCTTTCCCAACATGCATGCCCTCTTGGTTTCTTTGGCGACTCACTGGGGCCCGAGATTCACTGCTGCCCTGGACTGGCAATTCCAAATTAGACGAATTGTAACCCATTTCAGCAATGGCAAGGACTCCAAACACAGGCTTCCCACCTGCTTCTTGGGCCCTTTTCCTCTTCCTCAGTTTCTTCTACCTCTTCAGGTTCCTCAGGACTCTCACTCTTCTGTTCTTCCTCCTCCTCCTTCAGGTCTTGAAGTTCTTTGGTCTTTTTTAGACCTTCTTGGAATCTGGGGGGCAAAAAGTAACAGTTGAGTCTGGAAAGGCCAGGTGCAGTGCATCCTCTCCTGAGTTCCTAGGGGAGGGGACTTGAGCAGCACCTCCAATAATTATGCGCTTCCTGTGGTTCCACAAAACAGGAAAAAGCTGGGAAGTTCCACTGAATCCCAAGGCAGCTCACGCCAGTACCATTTCCCCTCACTCCTCAGTCATCCTTCCTGTTTACGTGAAAGTGTGATAAAACTGACAGGGAAAAAATGTGGCACAGGGTCTCCTGACTGGGTTCTTAACCCACAAAACGTTCTGTAGGGCTGAGATTGTATTTGTTCTCCACACGACCGTGGAGCTTCAGCCTCTTATCTGTAAAAGAGGGAGGGTGACACTCATTTCGCAGGGTGTTGGAATGTTTTTTGGAAGTGCCAGGCGCATGGCTTAACCTAGAGAGGTACTCAGTAAATGTTTACAAGACCAATGAAGGAGTTCATGCCTATGCATTCCAAGGATAGAGGACAGTGGTGGGTGAAAAAGGCAGGCTTTCCAAGAGAAACCCTTGTGGTTTTTCTCCCTCAGGATCAATATTACCCCAAACACACTCTGTCCACTTGTCCTACGCTGAGTGTCTAACACTAGCAGTTTGGCTGGGCAAACCTACCACTGAAGTCCACGGGTTCTGTGTCAGTGGGAAGCTATGTCTTCCTCATGAGCTATGGAGACAGGAGACGCTTAGGGCACCATACATGGTTGGAGGTGATTCTCTACCTTGAGGCTTGGGCCCTGCTCAGGACTTGGTCTCTCCAGTGCTGACAACTGGCCATGGGTGCTATTGAAGCTCAAATGGAGGAGGAAGCAGTTGGAAGTTGAAGAGACTCCATTTATAGGAGGAAGGAGTAACCAAAGCAGTTCTAGGAAGCAGAGCTGCAGCTGCTCCTGGACACTGCTGGCTGCAACATGACTGCTCTGAGCACGTGTCAGGAAGCCTCAGGCACCACCAAGAGGAACCCACCCAGGGCCCCTGATTTCCAGACTATTCTGAGCGGTGGCATTCTGGTGGCTCTCTGCCTAAAAAGAGGGCAGTCTCGTTATTGTCTAACCACACCCTCTGACCCTGCTTCCTCCTGTCCTTCCTGTGGAACAGTTTTGCTCTTTCCAATGTAGTTCCTTCCTGTGGCAAGGAGGTCCTGTGGCCACTGGTTACTTCCCTAAAGCCTCTAAGAAACGGGAAGGACCTGTGGGAAGGCATCCTCTGAGACCTGCCAGGTGCCCTCGGGGTGGCTGAGGTCTGACTCACCCCTTGCTGTAGGCTTCTTCCTCCATCCTGGCCTTGGTCTCCTGACTAAGCTCCTCTAGGCAGCTCAGGGTCAGCGCAGGAGCACAGGCTTCACAATCTGGGTCCCCATTTGTCTTTCCACTAGTGAGAAGAGGGAAGTACAGGGCATCATTTCAGAAAAAGGTGGAGGCCTAAAAACAAAACCATGTTTTCGGCCCGATTCCTGACAAGGAGTGAGGAAACTCAGGCTTTTTCAGTAGCTTTCAGATTTTTTCTCAATCCTTCCACCCTGAGACAAGATTTTATAAAGGTCCTAGTCCATGAATAGTCCTCAGCCCATTAAATACCTCACCAGCTCTCCTTCTCCTCATGCTCCCAAACTGGTGTTTATTCTTATTCCAGGAGGTGCTGTAATGGGTGCTCTACAGCACTGAGATGAGGAAAATGGGGGCAGACCAGCATGTTTAAGGTCATTCCATTCCTGTTGTCTTTCACCAGAAGACCCTTACTCATTTTTTCAAATATCCACTGAGCATGACTAAGCCACAGGCACATTGTAATGTGCTGGGGGCACATTAGAAAATAAAGAAATGGAACTTAGCAGGAGGAAAAACCCTAAAAAAGGAAAGAAAAAATATGTGATTAATTACAAATTATGACTTTTATGAAAGAAATTCTATACAATGACAGAAAATAACAAGAAGAGAATGTGTTTAGAGTGAATAGTTAGAAAAGGCCTCTTTGAGGTGCTGAAGTTGAAGTACAGGCCTGAAGGATGAGAAGTCAGATGTATTAACAGCAGACAAGAGGGCTGGGAGCGGTGGCTCATGCCTGTAATCCCGGCACTTTGGGAGGCCAAGGCAGGTGGATCACCTGAGGTCAGGAGTTCGAGACCAGCCTGGCCAACGTAGTGAAACCCCATCTCTACAAAAAATTCAAAAATTAGCCAGGTGTGGTGACACACGCCTTTAATCCCAGCTACTCAGGAGGCTGAGGCAGGAGAATCACTTGAACCTAGGAGGCAGAGGCTGCAGTGAGCCGAGATCGCACCATTGCACTCCAGCCTGGATGCCAAAGCAAAACTCAGTAAAAAAGCAGAGGAGAGGCCGGGCGCGGTGGCTCAAGCCTGTAATCCCAGAACTTTGGGAGGCCGAGACGGGCGGATCACGAGGTCAGGAGATCGAGACCATCCTGGTGAACACCGTGAAACCCCGTCTCTACTAAAAAATACAAAAAACTAGCCGGGCGAGGTGGCGGGCGCCTGTAGTCCCAGCTACTCAGGAGGCTGAGGCAGGAGAATGGCATAAACCCGGGAGGCGGAGCTTGCAGTGAGCTGAGATCCGGTCACTGCACTCCAGCCTGGGCGATAGAGCAAGACTCCGTCTCAAAAAAAAAAAAAAAAAAAAAGTAGAGGAGAGATCATTCCAGGAAGATAATGCAGGTTATTTAAAGACTCTGAGACACAAAAGGTGCTGAGTTGTTTGAGAACTTAAAAAGAGGCAGAGTGGCAGGAGTTAACTTTTGGACAAGAGATATTTGCAATGCCTGTGAAGTATCCAAAGAGAGATGTCAAGTATACAGTTGAATTCATCAAAGTGAGTCAGGGAAGAGTTTTAGGCTGGAGGTATTCATTTGGTATCATCAGAACATAAATGTTACTTAAAGCCATGGGGATGGACAAGATTGCTTAGGGAGATAATTGAGGAAAGACAAGAAGAGGACCCAGGACCAAGCCATGAGGCTTTGCCACACTTGGCTCAGGTGGAAAAGAAGGCATCTTCAGAGGAGGCTGAGCACTAGCATCCTGAGAGGTAGGAGGAAACCCAGGAGCGGGTGGAGTCTTGGGAGCCAGGAGATAAGAGCACATCAAGGCGGGAAGAGTTAACAGTGCCACACACTTCTGAGTTTGAAGCACACAGACAAGGTGACTATTAGATTTGATAATACAGAGGTCAAGAGGAGCCTCTATGTAATGGTGGGAGCCAAGCGCAGGATGGAATGTAAAGTAAAGAAGGGGAGGTGGAAAAGGGGAAGTCACAGACACAGCAATTCGAGTAGGAAGGAGTGTAGAGGTGTGTGTTGGAGGGAGTGTGCAGCTGAAGTAGGTCAAGGGAGGATGCACTGGATCATGCACAAATGATCCAGTAGAGAGGATGAGAGAAAGGGATGCCCAAAGGAACTCAGTCTTCGCAAAACGAAATAGGGACAGACTTTGGAAAAGTAGAGAGTCTCTCCTTATTTCTAACAAAGGGAAGGTGATGATGAAGTTGTTGGGCTGGAGATCTGGTGAAGGAAAGTGAGAGGGCTCCTGTGGGAATGTAGCTTAGGTATTCTCTATAAAGTAGAGAGCAAGGTCATCTGCTGAGAGTGAGAGGTAGAGGGGTCTAGGAAGGTCTGTGGAGAGAGGAGAGGTGTAAAAGAGTTACATGAGAAAGAAGAAAAACAGACATGCTAGAACATCATGGTAGGATGTCTGGGTGGTGCTGGGAGATCATTGCGGGTATGAGATCACAAGTTTAAAGGAAGTATCCAGACGGCTATGCTTTCCCTAGAAATCCTGCAGCCCACCTTCATGTCCTGATTCTCAATGGGAGCAATGTCGTCATGGAGGAGTCCTCCAACAAGGCAACGCTGTGAGCAGAGCTTTCTAGCCAGGACTCTGAAAGATCACAGCTGCCACCCTCCCTGACCTCTCAGACAGGGTTTATGAGTGAGCCTTGTATCTTCTCCTCATTCTTGGCATCAGTTTCCCATCTCTTAGTTTTCCTCAGACCTTTTAAAATTTACATTTAGTCAGGCTGGAAACCACAACCCATTGTGAACAAGAAAGATAACGCTCTAAAAATACCAGCTATTCATAACATTTCTCCTTTTGCAAATTACATTATCCACTCCCTTCCATGTGACCTTGGCCTAATGTGCAGTTTCCTATTTATCCAAATCACTACAGCAAGAGGAGAAAAACATAGCTACAGCCAAGGGCAGGGAAAGTAATTCTTTCATGAAATATATATATATTTCATATATATATGTATATATATATATGAAATGAGATACTGGTATCAGACTTTTGATTTATACACAGCTGTCAGCCTTAGAGGTTCCTTAAGGTTAAGCATGCATGAAGGATGACAGTGTAGTATAGAGGAAAAAAACTTGCCTGAGGCAAACTTGGATTCAAATCCCAGCTCCAAGACATGCAAATTATTTAATCTTCCTGAACTTCAGATTCCTCAACTGTAAAATGGGGATAGTAATACATACCTGATGGTGGGGGTGTAAGAATTAATGAAGAAATGTAAATAAACTTTCTGGAATATGGTACTCAACAAATTATTATATCTGATATTATTATTGTTATATAGTAAATGTATTGCTTCATTTTGGGAGCAATCTGAGCTACCTCCAAATATGACTCATAAAAAATCCAGGCAATTATTTATATCATCAAGGAAGAATTTGTTATATATTACTGAGACACGTCAGAGTCAGAGGAACCCTAAATGTGAACCAATTTAAGGTATGGTAAAATTAACATTTTCATAAAATGGCTTTAGGAAATTTCTCAGGTGCACATGTATTGTGTGTCATCACACACTATGCACCTTAGAATTTTGCGGAAGAGTGACCGTAAACAAAGCTCTCATTGTCCTTGGGTCACTGATCTCTAGAGAAGAAAACTTTTCCTTAGCAGGGCCAGGAAGCCCATTTCCTTGACCCTTTTACATGCAGATCTTCTGTCCATTTCAGCTCCCCTATAGGGCTCTCATATACATCCTCTCACTTGATCTTTCCAATGATGAGAAGAGCTAAAAATTAACTTATATGTATCAGACTGTGGTCTAACATCTCACTTATGGCTCACAAATGACCCAAGAAGGTATTACTGTTTTCTGTTTGACAGATGAGGAAACCAAGGCTCAGAAAAATTAGGCTGAAGCATGAGGATCGCATTTCAAGTGATTTCATATCTGTCATATGATCTTGGGACCAGCCCAAGATCACACAACCAGTGTGTGGTAGAACTCAAATTTTACCCTGTGCAGTCTGATATGCACCCATTCTTCTGACTGCACTATCTGTCACCTAGGTGGGGTATTATCCCATTTCACAGATAAGAAACCCCAGCTCAGGTTGATTAAGTGACTTGCCTAAATTCACGTTATTGGTGCTGGGACTCTCATCTTGGTCTTCTACCTTTGTGTCAAGATGGACTTTCCAGCCCCCATGAACCCCTGCCTTTCTTTCAATAGAAGTCTCTTCCTTTCACTCTGGTGAGTGAAGCCCTTCCTGCCCTCAGACTGGACTGTGGCTTCTGTGCTGTCCCTCTTTTCAAGGCTGCTTGTCTAGAGTGTAAGTGGTTGGGAGGGCCTTTGTTTAATGTGTGTGTGTGGGGTAGGGGGGAGTGGAGGGGTTGTGGGTAGGGTGGGAAGTGGGGAAAACACGATATGTAAAATGTCTGCTGTCCTCTCCTGACCTCTGAATTGAGCTTGTAGTTTTTTAAATATCTTATCTAACTATCTGGAAGTTTCTCCCTAAGCATCTTTAAGACTAAGCTCAAATGCCTTCTCCTCTGTGAAACCTTTGCAGGTGTTCTCCCCTCCCCCACACCCTCTGGTTAAAGTTGATCTCTCCTTTTGTTTTTTTTCTTGAGACAGGGTCTTGCTCTGTCACTCAGGCTGGAGTGCGGTGGCATGATCTTGGCTCACTGCAACCTCCATCTCCCAGGTTCAAGCGATTCTGCTGCCTCAGCCTCCCAAGTAGCTGAGATTACAGGAGTGCACCATCACACCTGGCTAATATTTGTATTTTTAGTAGAAATGGGGTTTCACCATGTTGGTCAGGCTGGTCTCGAACTCCTGGCCTCAAGTGATCCACCTGCCTTGGCCTCCCAAAGTGCTGGTGTTACAGGTATGAGCCACCACACCTGGCCCTCTCTCTCCCTTTATTCTGCAGCCACACCTCTGTGACATCATGACTCACAGGGAGGGCACTGATGTTTCAGATACCTGCATATGACTGTAATCATAGGAAGGAGGACTGTGTTTGGATCAGAATAGTACCTGGCACACAGTGGGTACCTTTAAGTGCCTGTCAAGTTGCATCGGTTTCACTATGACTTATCCAGTCCCTACCTAGGAATGTTTTTAAAGGCACAAGTCCTCTCTGTAAATGGTTATTTCCTGAGAACCCAGTGTTTGGGTTGGGCTAAAGAAATCTGTAATCATGGCTATAAACTGGAGCTGAGCACAGCCTGTGCCTACCCCACGGATTTCTGGCCCAAAGGCTCATGGATCTTGGCATCTGTCCCCTGCCTGAAATCCTATGTGCTTTCTTTGAGATGATTCATGGAAATGAGGCTCATTGTTCTCATACATGCACCAGGTCAAAAATGTTTGTCATTGTGCTCGGCTCTCAGTAATGTGAAGAACTATTTAGTCAAAATATGTTTTTGGGCAGGCAGGTATATTAGATTCAACTTTTCCCATGTGGAAAACAATATTTGAAAGTGACTACTATCCTTTGTGATGGGCATATCTTCTTGGGCTCAGCAATGTTTCCAAGTCACCCCCACTGCCATGGTTCCCTCTGACAAGCCCAGCACAGGGAGCCCAAGCTTCCTTACTCCCCGTTACTCAGTGCCCGATACCTGGGGTCCTCCACAAGTTTATTGGGGTGGTGGCGGAGGTGGGGAATTCACTCCAAAATACCACCAGCAAAGGGGAGTTGCTGACTGTACACATTTAGCGTCCTATGAAATCTTTAAGGAATTTACCCTGGGTGCTTCAAGAGTATAGAAACATGGCTAGTTTTAGACAGTTAAAATTGCTCTGTGCTACATTAACATAATAACCCCTTTTTGACACTAACCCTGTGCATCATCTACATCCTGGTTTTGCTGATCCCTCTGTGAACGGTTCCACGCATACCCTGTCTCTCACCCCAACTCTGCTCTCCACTCCATGCCCAGTCGGTCACCAGGCTCTTTCAAAAATAGTTCTTAAATTCATCCTCTTCTCTATGGTCACACTGAACTTCGTTTTATCCTTCTAGTTAGGCAGTCTATTAAAAGGGTAAGGGCATGTGCTCTGCTATCTACCAGCTTTGTAACCTCAGGCAAGTGACGATTTCTCTGAGCTTCAGTTTCCTCATCTATAAAACAGAGATATTAATAGTATACCTACCTCATGGGATTACTGTGAGGATTAACTGAGATTCTTAATACAAAGCAATTAGTAAAGCACTTGGCATAAAACGAGGTGCAGTAAATAGTTAGCAGTAATTGCCATTGTCAACAGTGCAGAAAATAGTCAACAGTAATTACCATTGTCATCTGTTATCATTGTCATCCTTATCATTATCATCATTCCTTGAATACTCCATACTTTGTCACATGGACAAAGCCTAAAATGTTGTTAACCTCCTGGTCACCTAGTTAATTATGTACGCTTTAGATTTTACTTTAAAAGTAAGTTCCTAGAGGGAAACTTTTTTTTTTGAGACAGGGTCTTGTTCTGTTGCTCAGGCTCCAGGCTACATTGCAGTGGTGCAATCTCAGTTCACTGAAACTTCTGCCTCCTGGGGTCAAGTCATCCTCCCACCTCAGCCTCTCGAGTAGCTGGGACTACAGGTGCATGCCACCATGCCTGGCTAATTTTTATATTTTTTATAGAGATGGGGCTTCATTATATTGCCCAGGCTAGTCTCAAACTCTTGAGCTCAAGAGATTCACTCGCCTTGGCCTCCCAAAGTGCTGGGATTACAGGCGTGAGCCACTGCCCAGCTAAGGGGAATCATTTCCTAAACTCCCTCTTCCCCCTACTTCCCCACTTCCCCCAACCTTACACCAGAATCAGGTTGGGTGCTCGTTTTCTGCTGCGTCATTCCCTTAGCAACCTACACTTCCTTACCATCCCACCCATCGTGTTGTATTAGAATAGGCTGCTTCCCATCTGTCTTTCCCGCTAGACTGTGAGCTCCCGGAGTACATATTATGTGCCTGGCCCTTGGGGATTAATTGCTAAAGGAATGAAAGAACAAAAGACTACAATTACATAGCTATTTCTACTTGCAGAACTGCTCTTGGGCTTTTGTTTTCTCTTCAAGACTAATTTTAAATATCACTCTCCACCCATATGTTTAAGTCTACAGGTTTCTAGGCCCTTGTTGAGTGTTCATTATGAAATGACCTCCAAGAACAAGGCTCAGCATTCTCTGAAATCTCATGGAGCAGTGTAATCAGCTCTGAAATATTTTCCTGTAAACTAGCCTCAGGGTATTTGATCTTCTTATCCTTTGCTTAGCCAGCACCCTTCCTGCTTCGTCACTGTATGCTTAGGAAAGGTGAAATCATTTTAATACG
Source organism: Colobus angolensis palliatus (assembly GCF_000951035.1). Taxonomy (NCBI): domain Eukaryota; kingdom Metazoa; phylum Chordata; class Mammalia; order Primates; family Cercopithecidae; genus Colobus; species Colobus angolensis. The sequence continues at coordinate 2,288,498 of NW_012115921.1, forward strand.
AAGCTGAATACAACAATCTCTGAAGCAATGTATATTAAACTATAACACATTATTTCTCTTTCACAATATGGCAAGGGCAGCTAGAATTGACTAAGTATTTGTGTATAGGACAGAAGATAAGAATTCACTTTTACTCATATATTGTCTCATTGTTAGTCCATTGGGAATCAAGTAAATGTTTCTAGTTTTTATTTATTTATGTATTTATTTATTTGTGTTTTTAGTAGAGACAGGGTTTCACCATCTTGGCCAGGCTGGTCTTGAACTCCTGACCTTGTGATCCACCTGCCTTGGCTTCTCAAAGTGCTGGGATTACAGGTGTGAGCCACCATGCCTGGCCATGTTTCCAGTTTTAAATGGAAATCACTTAACATCTTCGAGAAATCCAGAAGGGGAAGCTGTTGTTCATCCTGAACCCCTCTTAATCTGAAGATGCCCTCCCCTCTTTGCAACCATTCTTACATGGGTATATTCCCAACTGGAGAGTCAACCCCAGTGTGCTTGACTTGCCTTAATTCCCACTCTGTCCCTATCTCTTCAGGTTCTACAAACCCCTGGAAAGGTGATGGCACTATTGATTATTACCCATTGATGCTCCTAATTTGGGGCTGCTGCTTATTGTCTCCAATTTTGTACCTCAGTTTCCCTTACCAAGGGTAATTCATGTTTTCATGATCCCCACTGCCTTGGACAGAAGTGCTCAACTGGCCTGGCATAAGCTCTACAGAGTTCAGGCCCTGCTCTGTCATGATTAGAGTCTATTACAGAGATCTTCTGCCTTGAGTGGCTCTGCAGGCCTGGAGTTGGGAATGGGGCTAGAGTTGAGGGTTCTCTGAAGTAGGGATTCGTGCACCCAAAGGGAAGGTTGGCAAGGAGAATTTTAGTGGGTTTCTCAGTCAGAGCATCAGGTGACCATTTCTGGAGAGATTCAGGGACCCTGGATGAGGCCCTGTGACTCTAGGGACTCGGTAAGTTTCTGTAAACTCGGTCACTTCCACGTGGTCCACATGGTGGTGGTTGTGTCACCTCTTGACAATTTCCCTGTAGTGATCAAGAAAAGACAGAGAGAGAGACCCCAAGAGACCTTCTATAACATGAAGGACCTGTGAGCTTATGGGGGTGAAGTGGTAAAGAGAAGAAATGCTGGGCAAACTTCAAGACTCACAGGGGACAAATCACTGGGTGATAAGCTGGTGGCCGCACATAATTAGAGATGTAGGAAACAGGCTGGGTCTGGAGGTGGGAGCCTGTCTGTATTGAAAAGGGTCCCAACATACACTTTCCCTGCCAGATAGCAAAACTTTTCTGACAGCAAAGAAAAATGAAGAACTAAAGCTGTCTTGAGGCAAGAAAGAAGGAAGAATAAGGTATATGCTCTACCAAGTGAGAAAAGACACAAGGGGAAAATTCCGAGAGGCAGCAGGTGTGATCCAGATGTTTTTCAGCAAGCAAATGAAAGAATTTGAAAAGTAAGCTATGAAGTCCCCTGAGTGCATAGAAACAGCCTGCCTTACTCTGGCTGAGGATGAAAAGATCTGCACATTGCACAGATGCCTAGAAAATAACAGACACTGCTGGCTGCTAATCCAATATGCATTTTCCTTCCTAGTTCCCAACAGCAACATGATTCTGTTCAGGAATTTACTCTTCTTCATGGAGTCATTTTGCTTTTTGGGAAGCTGACCCTCTCACCAACCCCAGGGAATAGTGTAAATCCCATGATGACAATCCCATTCCCAAAGTGATTCTTTTAGAAAGGGACCTCCTTCCAGATTTGTCAATGAGATAATAGGGAAGACTGGTGAAAGGTTTCTGGGTTTATTCCTAAGAAAGGAACATGGCAAGAAACAGTCCCTTTCTTCCTCTAGGTATTGTCCTGTCTGGAGGGGATGCCAGGAACTACCAGCCGTTTGCCACAATCCTGACGATGAAGTTAACATACAACGTGGCCAGAGGCAAGGAAGTTATAGGCATGCTGAGCTAGAGCCCTGCTATGCCGTACCAGAAGCAGCTCTACCTCTGGACTTACTAAGTCCCATTGAGTTGGGGATTTCTTTTGTCTGTAGCCCAAAGAATCCCAACTGGCAGAGAAGGCTCCAGTCTTCTCTGGGCTCTCTCAGATTGGGTACACTTGGCCTCAGTCAGGGCATCTTCCCGGTTCAAGAATCTTGCAAGCGGATTCTGAAATCTTTGTGGGTCTCAAACTCTCATTCATTTCCCTTAAAACTTAATTTGCTTTCCACTGCATTTTGGGGATAAAAATGGGAGGAAGGAAAGTAAAATGGGGAAATTTTCCTGAGAGATCCCTGAAGCAAAGAGGAAAATCAACAAACTTACTTTTCCAAAAGTGCAGGCAGTGCTGAAGTGACAGGTAGGCTGCCTTTCCCATTGGGTGATTCCGACTGAATGAAAAACAGAAGACAGAGAACTGAGGATGTGCTATGCAAGGAAGAAGCCAGAGCTGCTGGGTTTCTGATGATGCTGGGAGGGGGGCTGCTGCTTCTCCTTTTTCCTCCATGCCCCCACTGTCCAATCTTCATCTGAGCCCAGACCTTGGCCCTTTCCCTCAGGCCTTCCCTGTCCTTTCCTCAGCATTCCTTTCCTCTACGGCACACGCAGCTTGCTCCTTTTCCTTCGCCTCTGCTAAGTTTCCTTAAGTGAAGAGGAGAGTTTACATCTTGAGGCTCCATTCTGGAGAGGAGCCATCAGTTTTTCTCTGTCCTGTTTACTGACTGTGACTGAACACCAGTGGGCCTCCTACAAGTGCAGGTCCCAGGCTCCCTGTGATAGATTCTCACAAGCCCATCACTGTCCCGAGAGACACAGCTCCAGGTACAATTCTCAAGAGATGCCAGTCACTATTGAAAGCTCAATCAGAAATTTCATTACAATATGTTCCCCAGGATTTCCACGTTGTGTTGTTGCAATGGATTTGGTTTAAGTAATGGTTCTCAATGTTGGCTGCACATTAGAATCACCTGGGGGAGGTTTTAAAAAAGTATTGATCCACTCCAGAATCTTGGTGTTGGGCCTGGGGGAAGGATGTTTTAAAAGTACCCTGTGTGGTTTTTAATCTATGGCCCTGATTGCCAGCCCCTAGTCTAAAGGAATATATATTTGGAAAATAAATTTATGCTTTTAGGCAAAGTATGGGAAATAGATCTGTTAAAACACACTAACCAGTCCTCTCCAATATCCTTAAACATTTTTTTCAGGTTGTTCTATTTTAGTGGGTAATTTGGGAGTTTAGGTTGATTTCATACATGATTGAAATGCTTGAGGCAGGAAACAGTGAGTACCACCCATTGGTATTACATAGAGCTTGAATTTCCAATTGCTTACACAATCAGATTGTTTCCTTATAGGGTAGTGCTAGTCATAGGCAGGGGATAGAGAAACCACTGAAGAAAGAATTAGAGAAAATTAGCCAGATGCACAAAGGCCTGGGATACAGAAAATATTTTGTTATATCCAAACTGTCTTTGCCTAAAAGAAATGGAAATGTATTTTTCCTGTATATTACTAATATATTCGTATTATAGAAATATAAAAAGGCATCAGGAAGAAAATAGAAATGAACTATTTTACCATTGCCTAGAGATAACCATTATTAGCTGTTTCATGTATCTTCTACCAGAAATTTCTGTCTACGCAGAGAAACATACTCTTTTAAAAAGTACAAAACAGAATTATACTGTTTATACACTAGGTTTTGTATATCCTATTTTACTTGCTCTTGATTCATAATAAGTTATGGACCATTCTACAGAAACCCCTTATAGGGATATCCATTTGCTTAACCAGTCTCTTATTAGTGAACACGGAGTTGTTTCCCGCTTTTCATTGTTATGAACAATGCTACAATGAACTGAGGCAGGAGAACAATGGGTTGAAGAACTCAGGCTCCTGAAACAGAGAACCTAGGGTTCAAAGCTGTTCTACCACCTATCACACATTACAAACTTCAGCTACTTAAGCCCACTGCAGAGTAGAAAAAAATTATAACCACCTTGGCGGATTGTGGTGTAAGCACAAAAAGAGTTATAATTTGCAAAGAACGCTGAGCTGCCAACACCACGCTCAAGGGCAGTAGGACTTCCCAGAGTAGTCGAATACATGCAGCCTAGTCTATATTGGGTTTTTGAGACATCACTCAGATTCTATTCTGGAAATTTCCTCTCCTTGTTGACCCTGCCCCCATTTGGTCACCCCCCCCCAGGACTGAGTATGAAGGAAAGGTTATTTTACTATTCCATGCTGGGAGGCAGGCATCATCATACTTACCAAGGCTGGTAAGGAGGGGATGGGTGATGAACTGGGAGTTTGGCCAGGCAGATTCAGGGCATTAAACTTAGGAACAACGGCAACGCTGACCCTCCGGCGAGGCATATTCTGTGGGGAGAGAAGTGACCAGGCTCATTGTCTTGGAGGTAGCAATAGCCATAATTCAGAAGGGCTTGGGAAAAAAGCCTACTCATTTCTAATGCTGAAATGGCATTCACTGGATATTTTGGTTTTGCAGTAGCAATGATGGAATTGGTGTGGAGAGAGTGGCCAAAGTTGACCCAAATTTTCTGTTGGTGGTGAGTGAACGCTCAATCTGTTCTATTTTAGCTTATGAGATCTTGGAGATACAGAATGGAAATGACCCCACAGTCTCTGGGTAACACCCTGGAGACTGTATTAAAGCTGCCTGTAGCAATATGAAGGCTTATGATCATTTCATGTTGATTTAAGGCATGTATACATAGTTAAGGAAACCACGAGCAAGAAAGGTAAGATGTCAGAGGCTAAACTTGAGACTGTGGGAAGCCGAATAGAAACTCTGTTCAGAGATTCTCTGGTATCCATGGATCCCAGAATGAATGATCGTTTGGGTGACCATGGAAACTTCTGTCATGCTCTTTCCAGGAGCCCTGGTATTCCTTGAACATGCATACCTTTCCCAGCGTGAGGGACATGGACCGTGCCGTGCGAGGGACCCCATCTTCTGCAGCAGGAGGGAGCAGAGAAGAGAACACAAGTAAGTTTCAGACTAGGCACCAGCAGGAAACAGAAACTAGGCTATGGTATCTATGAGCCAGAACTGGCCCTCAAGGGATAGCCCAAGGATCTGGGTGTTGGGGACACTGAGCTTGGCACTTCATTCTTTGAGATGGGGCTGCAGAGTGGAGGTTTTTTTGGACAAAACCTTTATCCTAACTCCGCTTCTCACTATAGGAAGCCCCAGTCTTGGACCTCTGATCTTTATCTGACCCCACTGAACACACTCTGCATAACACCCTAGATAGTGTATGACAACTACTCAGCAATACCAAGACTTACTGGGTTATTTTATGCTTGTTCAAGGATGTACAGTCAGAGAAACTATGAGCAAGGAAGGTGTGGTGCCAGTAAATAATGAAAACTTGCTGATAGAAGTAGTTTCAATATGTTACCTACCAAATGACTCAGAACAAAGGAAGCTACCACCCCAGGATTTTCTTCTCCTTACTACGTACATTAAGTGATATAACTCATGTAATATGTTTAGCTTCGCGCCTGAATAATACTACCACCGGGAAACACCTGAGTACTTTCAGAGACAGGTATTTGCTAGCTCAATTCAATTTGATTCAGTTTGACCAATATTATTTAGCCTGCATCTCTCTCTCTTTCATATCCATGTATTTTTGGTGTGTCTCTTGAAAAGCACATAGCTGTTTTTTTTTTTGAGACTCTCTCACTCTGTCACGAAGGCTGGAGTGCAGTGGCACGATCTTGGCTCACTCAACCTTCGGCTCCTGGGTTCATATGATTCTTGTGCCTCAGCCTCCCGAGTAGCTGGGATTACAGATGTGTGCCACTATGTCTGGCTAATTTTTGTATTTTTAGTAGAAACAGCATTTCGCCATGTTGGCCAGGCTGGTCTCCAACTCCTGAGCTTAAAGTATCTGTCTGCCTTGGCTGCCCAAAGTGCTGGAATTACAGGCATGAGCCACCACGCCTGGCCTGTTTTTTAATAATCTAATCTGAGATTCTCTATTAACCAATAGGTTTATACTAGTTATAGTTCTTGTGATTAGTATATTTGTATTTATTTCTACCATGTAATTTTATATTTTCTATTTGTTTTATTCATTGACTTTCTCCACCCCTCCTCCCACCCTACACATTTGTTTGGAACTTATACATTCTATTTTTAACCTTCAGCATGTCCTCTTAACTTTTGAACATATTGACTTTAAATTTAAAATTAAACAAGATCTCTATTCTTTTCTTGAATAAACCTTAAAATAATAGCCCTCCCTCTTAATTATATTGCTTTCCAGTATTTTTATTTCACCTTGCTTTTGTATTCCTAAATTATTCATTATGTTTGTTGATTTCTACAGAGAGTGCTTATTTAGATATACCTACATGTTTACAAATGTCTTTGTTGACTATTCCTTCTTGTATCCTACTTGTTTCTTTTGAGCTCAATTTTTTTTTAACTTTTGAGGTTCAGGGTACATGTGCAGGTGCATAAACTTGTCACGAGGATTTGTTGTACAGACTATTTCATCACCCAGGTACTAAGCATAGTAGACAGTATTTATTTTTTCCATTCCTCTCCCTCCTCCTACTTTCTACCCTCAAGTAGGCCCTGGTACCTGTTGTTCCCTTGTTGGTGGCCATATGTACTCAATGTTTAGCTCCCACTTCTTAGTGAGAACATGCAGTATTTGGTTTTCTGTTCCTGTGTTAGTTTGCAAAAGATAAGGACCTCCAGCTCCACCTATGTTCCTGCAAAAGAGGTGATCTCATTCTTTTTTATGGCTGCATAGTATTCCATGGTGTATATGTACCATATTTTCTTTATCCAGTCTGTCATTGATGGGCATTTAGGTTGATTCTATGTCTTTTCTATTGTGAAAAGTGCTGCAATGAACATTTGTAAGCATGTGTTTGAATTCAATTTCAATCTTCCTTAGGTACATCCTCTAGTTGTTCTTTCAGCAAGGGTCTGTGAGAGGTAAACTTTCTCAATTGTCTCCAAATGGTCTTTACCAAGCCCTCAATCCTGCATGGTATCTTAGCCATTTGTGTTATCTCTAGGTTGACCATTATTTTCTCTTAGTTCTTTTAAGAGTTTATTCCATTGTCTTCTTCTACTATTGCCATCGAAAATTGTCATTCCTTTGTAAATAATCTTCTCTCTGATGACTTTTAAGATCTTCCCTTTGTCTTTACTGTTCTGTAGTTTCTCTTTGGTGTGTTTTTATTTTTCCTGGTTGGAATTCACTATATTTTCTGAATCCAATGAGTGATGACTTTCCTTAGTTCTGGAAAATCCTCAGCCATTCTTTCTTGGAATATTTTCTCTCATTGGCTTTCCCCTTAAGGATGGCCTAATAAATGTATTTGGGACTTTCTCATTCTACATTCTATATCCCATATCTCAATGCTTCTTTCATAATTTTAATCAATTTATTTCTCTGAACTGTACATTGGGTAACTTCCTCAAACCTATCTTCAAGTTAACTAATTTTTCTTCAGCTATGCCCAATTTGATTTAAATGTTATAATCAATCAGGATAAGCTAGGTTATACTAGTTTAATAGCATAGTAATAATACGCAACTCCAAAGTATCAGTGGCTGATAACAAGGAAGATGTGATTTGCTTATGCTACATGCCCATTTACTTTTGAGTCTGTAGCAGGCTTGGTTCAGTGTTTCCTCATTCTGGACTCAGCCTATTACTGGCCTTCTAGTATTCTGGAGCAATGATGGTTATCACGTTAGGAGGAAGAAGCAGGGCAGACTGCATACTAGTTCTTGAAGGCCTAGGTTCAGATGTGACACGTCCTTCTACTCACATTTCATTCACCAAAGCAAGTCCCATGGCCTTGCCTTGTGACTTTAAGGGGACGGGAAAATGTGCCCAGAAGGAGATCTGGAATAATGAAGAATAGCCTCAAATATAGTAACTAACACACCTAAACTCTTGAGTTTTTAATTTCTGTGACTTTATTCCTCACTTCGAGAAGTTCTATTTTATTCTTCTTTGATAACTGTTTTCTTTTACTCTGTTTTTGATCCATTCTTTTATGTCTCCAATAATGTTTAAGTTAGAGACAGGGTCTCACTCTGTCATCCAGGATGAAGTGCAGTGGCATGATCACAGCTTACTGCAGCCTCGACTTCCTGGGCTCAAGCGATCCTCCCACCTTAGCCTCCTGAGAAGCTAGAACTATAGGTGCCCACCACCACATCCAACTAATTGTTTCTTATTTTTATTTTTTGTAGAGACAGGGTCTCACTTTGTTGCCCAGGCTGGTCTCAACCTCCTGGCCTCAAGCAATCCTTTCACCTTGGTCTCCCAAAGTGTTGGGATTATAGACGTAAGCCGCTGTACCCAGCTACCCCTAATAATTTTAAGCTTATCTTTAAAAAAATTATCAGATCATTTTATTTTCCGAGGTTCTTAGGATATGATCCTATTCTTTGGTGTACCTGATGATTTTTGTTCATGATGAATTGTTTTCTTGCGTATTTTATAATTTTAGGTTGTGAAGTCATCTTCAGTGAAGCTTTATTAGAGCAATCCTGTGTGTCTGGGTGCAGCATCTGTCTCTCCAGAGTGCTTTTCTACTTATTTCTAACATGTCTTAGAGGCACCATCTTGCTGTTCTTTTCAAATCCTCTGCATATTGCATCATCACTGCTGTCACTTTGTGAGTATGTACTTTTCCTATGAGGAAGGAGAAAGTGTTTTTTCCTACTAGAGCCCAGGGTGAAAGAAATTTCCTTGTTTCTCTGCTGGTTGGTGATTATTATTTTTCCTTATCCAAATTCCATCTGAGGATCTAGTCTTTGGACAGCCTTAACTTTCTGTGGGAATCTGTATCAACTCTCTACCATAGGTGTTCCAGGCCTTGTCTCAGATCACAGGCAAGTGTAAAAGCTCAGCTCCCAGATGACTGTCCCCAAGGAAGCTGCAGGGTCAGCTTGGTTTCAGTTCTCTTTTCTTTTCTTGTATCTGGGTATTTCAATTTCTTTTCTTGTGGATTCAGCTATTTAGACATAGGTTTGCTTTATTTTGTCCAGCAGAAATTTCTAAGTGCTTGTGGTCAAAAGATTTCAAGTTTTCCAGTCAGCCAAAACAGCAGAACCAGAAAATATTCTTTACATGTGAAGAGTTCATATACATTAGTAAACTACCAAGCTTACAAGTGGGCAAAGATCATAAATACAGAATTTTTAAAAGTAGGAATACAAATGTTCCATAAACATTTGGAAAGGCCAAGAAATACAATTAAACCAGTAAGATAAGACACAATTTTGGCCTATCGAAGTCATGGATACTTACAAAAAGAAAGAACAAGAATGGTGTCAATGGCACAGTGAATTGAGTATTGTAACCCATTCAGTGAAAACATAAATGGGTTATTTGAAAATAATTTGCTTTAAGAGTCTTAAAAAATTTCTTTCCCCTGAGCTAGTATTTATACTTCTAGAAATCTACATTAAGGAAATAATCCAAAATGCAATTGGTAAATTTCATATTCAGAAAGAAACATATTATTTTTAAAAAATGTATATCACCTTCCTTGAAATCAGGGATATTTTATTTACTGTAGTCTTCAAAACCCCAGGCATAGACAAAGATTGCAGAGGTTGTATAAAAGGCTTAAGACACAAACACTATTAGGGAACAGTCATAGAGTGTCTTATGGAAACACCTGCTGAGTGGTTACGGCCCCTCTGCCTAGCCCAAGCTGAGGTATAGCTTGGAAGAACAACTAGAGTGGAAACAAATATTGGAAAAACATGTACAGCTATCGTTGACCTTTGCTATGGTAAGCATTTTATCTTCCTCCTAGACTGAATATGGGACTCTGTCGTGTGTTCTCCTTGGAAGTCTGCTTTCTTCTGTCATAGTACTGGCTACACTGCCTTGACTTCCCAAAGGTTGGGAGCTCCTTTAGGTCTGTGACTGTGTGCCCTTTACCTCTATATTCCAGTATTATATAGGGCAAACCAAAGGTACTCAGTAAATGTCTGTAGAATGAATGAATGAGACTCATGGGTAACTGCTTATCCTATAAATCTTAGATAAGGTAGTTTGCAGGAGGCCTTGTGCAGCAATAAATGTAGGAGCCCATGGCATCAGGATTCCTTTGGCAGCAACTTCCCCAGCTTCCAACACTGACGGAAAATGGTTTGTTAGAAGCCCAGGTGCATGTGGGTCAGGAGCCTTGCTGACAGATCCAAAGCAGACAGTCTGGAGCATGTGTGCATGCTGCCTTTGGACTCTGGGACGTGTCACTGATATTCTCCAGGAAACTTGTGAAACCTCCTGTTTATAAAGGTTTCTCCATCTGTTATACTTTCTGTACTTTCCCTTCTGCAGCTCTTGGTAACACAGATGTTTGCATTCCACAGGGATTCCTGTTGCTAAAAGGTCTGTTTTCTCCTGCTGGCCACCCTCATCAGCCAGAATCTAAACCCTGACAGTGCCCACAGAGAGATCTGGTCCAAGGCACCAACCTCTTCCTGCTGGACTGAGAAAGAGTCTCCTACTGTGTCTCTCTTCACCTCAGCTTTTGCACACCTCCAGTATATTGTCCACTGAAGTCAGAATAATCTAAAAATAAAGCCTGATTACATCATGAGGTATAAACTTACCATTGACTCCCCATTGCCTAGAGGTTTAAATTGCTAGCATGGCCTGGCATGTGGCCCTGGTCTACCCAGTCTCACTTTCAACCTGTCACTACCACACCCCGACACTGCCACTATGGAAAATTGCTTGTTTCATCTTCTTTTCATCCCCAATCTCCACACCTTTGTCCATGCTGGTTTCTCCACCTGGGATGTATCTTCCTCTATTGACTGGAGAACTCCTATTTTTACTTTAAAACACCAAGATACCATCCCTCTTTGAAGCCTTCCTTGTCTCCCTTCAAGCAGAATCAGGTGGGCCCTCCTCTGTGCTCCTATGGCAATTCATATAGAACTTCTAAACAAGAATAGTTCTTTGAAACATTTGTCTTATCCATGAGTCTGCTGTTTTTCTCCATAACATCTTCAGCCAGACTCTCACTCCACCCTAGCTGCCCAGGTTTCGCCCCTCACCTGGACTGTTGCAAGAACATCTTCATGGAGTTTTCTGTCCCTGGTTTGTCCCAGTAATGTAATTGCCACACCATAGTTCAAGGGAATCTTCTTAAGCTACATATGTGATCAAGTCATTTTCTTGATTAAAATCATTGGCTGCATCCCTAATGCTTTCCAGAATAAAGCCCAAATTCCTTAGCATGTGCTGCCTAAAAGGGGGTCCCAAAGCACACAGACTTACAGGGTCTAGGGTCACTCTCAGACGCTATAAGTCCAACAGTTCTAGTAGCCTGTGGGCTTTGTATCCATGGTCAGCCACTGTGATTTATTGCTTTGGGAGTTAGGAAGTCACTTTGGGAATGCTCATGTTTCCTGGTTCCAGACTGCCCTGCCAGGCCCACTGAAGGAGCTGCTGGGAGGCCCCTGTGGACAGTACTGGACAGGGGTGCTGCTCAACTGGAAATAAGTCATGGGGCTGCTCTGACAGCTCTAATCCTAGCCAAGAGCTCTTGGAAGTCTACCTTGTAGGGCCAAGATGGGGCAGGAGCCTAGGTCCTTACCAGAGGGGCCACAGCTGCGGCTTGAATTCTGATTTGCAAGCTTTTTAAACTCCATGAGCTCTGCATGGTCCTTCTCATACGTCCTCTTTAGATTCTCCACATACTGCATCATCACTTCTGTTGCTTTCGACATGCGCTTTTCCTGCAGGGATGGAGTGTGTGAGTACATGAGGCCATTGGAGGAAAGGCTCCATTGGCACTTATTTGCTCTGATCAAGCCCAAGGGTCTGGGCTAGGAGAATCAAAAGGATACAGGGACAAGACTCTGCCTGAGCTGAGAGGTGGATTCAGCACCTGCACTCAGGGAGAATGAGAAAAACACAGCCACTACACTGCAGGAGATGAGAGGCAGAGGAGAGTTGTTTCTGCTTGCAGAGAACAGGTCAGGGGAGGCTTCATGGAGATGGAATGAAGTGGATATAGAATGTGAGCAGCATCTGAACACATAGACAAGGGGAGAAGGGACAGAGCATTCAGGCCAGGGAACTCCAAGAGGATTCTAGAGGCAGGGAAGCACAGGGCTTATATGTAGATGAGGTTTCATCCTCTGGACAGGAGTCCTCTGGAGAGTGAAGAAAGGCACTATGACAAATTGTGCTGGGACAATCGACATAAACCAGGGCTGCCCAGAAAGCCCAGACACTACAGGTCTCCTGCCTCTGTAGGAATCAGCAAGCAGTTGGGTCAGTTTGTAAGTCTGGGTTGTGAAGGACCTCGAATGCTAGACTAAGGAACTTGAACTTACTCTGAAGGAAAAGGGAAGCCATTGAATATCTCCCTTAAAGTAAGAGAGTAACATAATCAGGTCACAGATAGAGATGGGACTCAAGGGAGTGAGACTAGTGGCAGTGAGAGCAGCACGGAAAGACCGAATGAAGCCTGACCTGGCCCAGTGGAGCCAGAGAGGAAGGCGAAGACTGAGGCATAGAAGCCAAGACGAGGGAGCCATTTGGAGAAGGGAGCAGATGGCATGAGTGGCAGTTGGGCTCAGGCACACCTTTGGGAAGCCGGCACACAATGAGAACAATTTCTTTCTGCTCATACCCTGGTTAGATCCCTCAGAGGATCTAGCTCAGGCCCTGCCTGGCCACAGAGGGACACACCCAGTGGCTTTGCAGGAACAGGTCCCACAGCCATGCATGGCTGGGACCAGCCACTTCCCTAGAGTCCTCCTGTGTTGCTGCTCCCAGCTGGAGTGACTTCCTGGGCACCACTGCTGAGTCACGTGTCCTTGTCCTGAAGGACACAGGGTGGCACGGCCCAGCGGCAGGTCCTTTTATTTAACAGGAACTGCTCAGGGCTGCACCACCCCCAAGAACCTCCTCTCTTGTAATCAGAGCAGCAGGACATAGATTCATGTCATAGCAACATAATAACATCCAAACACTTTACAAGTACGGCAGCAACCCCCTATGGGAAATACTGTGACCATCCTTGTTTTATACTTGAAAAGACTGAAGCAGAGAGACCTCGGTAAGCGGCCCAAGGTCACACAGCGAATGAAGGGTGGAGCCCAGATTGGAACTCAGGCAGTGTGCTCCTGCTAAAACATGCGGGGCCAGGGCGGGGCTCTCTGTGGTTCAGGACTTCAAAGGGGCCAAGAGAGAGCCAGACCTGGGCCTGTGTCCCACTCCGCCACTCACTAGTGCTTTTACTTTCTGAGACTCTGCATCTTCATCTGGGAAACAGGATATCTATAGGGTTGCTGGGTGGATTTAATGAGACAAAGCAGGTTTTCCTAAAGTATGTTTTGCCAAATACTAGCTCCATGGGAGTTGAATAGGTATTTTTTGAGAAAAATAAAATGGAGGGCTGTGGGGGGAATTCTTCAGTTAAATATGTTTGGGAACTACATAGGTAAAGTGAACCAGCCTTCTCCACCACAGCCTTGATTAGGCCAATGTGTTAGACACCACTATCCTCCAATCAAAGCCTTGATTAGGCCAATGTGTTAGAAATTTCCAAGAAAGAAAGATAGCATGCAGTAGTACCCAAACTTGTGCGTCCACAGAAACCTTTTTCCACAAAGCACCTTGAGGGTTCAGTGATCTGCCAAAAATACTCTGAATAATACTGCAATGATGTACATAGGATGCCTGGCCCAGAGGAAGCCACCTCTAAGTGGTATCTGTAGTTGCCACTGCTAGGGTGATTGCTCTACTTTATGTAGGTGGAGCAGAGTCCACACAACTGGGGGCTGGAGAGGCTCACCTGGCGGACGGCACCCACCACCTCAGCTCGACTGGAGAGGCGGGCAGCCAGGCGGTGCAGGACAGCGATGTCCTCCAGCAACTTCTGGTAGGTCTCCCGGTGCTCACAGTGGTGCCAGAGTGAAGCTGAGGACTGAAGAGGAGTAGGAGCATCAACTGGGGTCCTCAAATAATGTTATGGAGTAAATCAGCAGTCCCCAACCTTTTCAGCCTCAGGGACCAGTTTCATGGAAGACAATTTTTCCACAAACCTGGTGGGGGCGATGGTTTGGGGATGAAACTGTTCCACCTCAGATCATTAGATTCTTATGAGGAGGGTACAACCTAGATCCTTCGCCTGCTCAGTTCACAATAGGGGTCATGACCCTACGGGAATGGAATGCTGCTGCTGATCTGACAGGAGGTGGAGCTCAGGTCATGCTCTCAGGCAGCTCACCTCCTACTATGCAGCCTGGTTCCTAACAGGCTATGGTTCAGTACTGGCTTGCGGCCCAGCCCAGGGGTTGGGGACCACTGGGCTAAATGTGCCCCCTACAAAATCATCTGCTGACTTTTAGGGGGACATATCCTAACTCCTCAATGTGATAGTGAAGTGGGGCCTGGGCAAGGTGATTAGGTGAGGAGGGTGGAGCTCCTGTGAATGTAATTAGTGCTCTTATAAAAGGGACCCCAGAGAGTTCTGTTCTCTTTCCACCACGTAGGATATAATGGAAAGGTGGTAGTCTGCAAGCCAGAGAGGGCCCTCACCAGAACCCAACCGTGCTGGTGCCCTGATCTTGGACTTCCAGCCTCCAGAACTATGAGAAATAAATGTTTGCCATTTAAGCCACCCAGTCCATGGCCCTTTGTTACAGCAACTCAGACTCACTAAGACACATACCAAGCCTAGACTCAGCTCTCACGAAACCAGCTCTGGGCCCCATCCAGGCTGAGAGAAGTGGCCTCTGCCAGGCTTGGGCCACAGTTTCTTCTGGTGCTTGGAGAAGCTCGATGTGAACACACTATCCCTGGCTGGTCTGAAAGGAGGAGTCATACCCAGGCCACCCTGCCCCCTTCTGAGAAGCTCCCAAGGGTTTGGAGGACTTGCCCACAGCCTTGAGGGAACCAGAACTTTGGGATCTCTGCCTCAGTTCCCCCCAGCTCTCTGAGGAACACTCTGTCAGAGTCTTGGCTCAATTTTTCACTTCAGGAGACTCTACTTGGTACCTGAGAGAAGGATGACACCCTGTATGGCCCTTGGAGACAGTTCCTGCTCCAAGGATTCCTCACATCAGGCTCCACAATTACCGTAATGGAAGCTTTGAAGTTTTCCAGTTCCTTCTCAGTGTTCTCCTCTGTCAGGTTGCGTTCTCTTTCAGCCTGGTTAATTCTAGATTCCAGAGTGTAGCTGTCATTTCTAAAGGCCAAGGACAGTTGTACAAACACGTTCTGTTGGGAACAAGAGTGTGAGAGAGGTGCTAGGAGGAGTTATTGCAGAGGACAAGGCTACAGGTGTGTTCCTTGTACGAGCATTTTGCAGCAGTCCCTGGAACCAGCTGCCAAAGCAGCCATGTGCAAGTGAAATGCTCACTTCACAGGAAACCACAAAAAAGATGGTAAAGCAGTAACCCAAGGTCCATGCTAGGCCCTTCCCAGAACTAGAGGGCCAAATGTATTCTACCTAAAAATAAGAAGAGAATAACACTTCACTTTTCCCTGAATTTTAAGAAAATAACATCCTGTATCTGGATTTAGATAAACTCAGGCCAGCACAGCTAATTGTGTAAGCATTTGGATTTATGCTGGGATTTATTGCATGGGGGGTTTTGGAGATTTTGCATGAAAATACTGTGTTGAAAGAAACTCCATGTGAGATTTAAGCATTGGTGACTTAAAGCAAACTTCAACCAGCATCTAGCCCGAGTATTCCAAATTGTATATCGATAGAAGCTTTAAGTAGCTGCCAGGATATTAAATAAGGCCAGGTATGATTCTGTTAGGTTAAGCTTTCTGGAATAAATAAATATTTCATGCCAAAATTGCAGGCTGCATGAACAGACTTTGAAAAGGTAGTACTGGTTATACATGGAATTCCCAGAATAGTAGGAAACTACTAGGGAGAAGAAATAGACAGATGGACGTCACTCAGGAAGGAAGCAATGGTCTTCAATTTTTTAGCCATCATCTGCCCTGAGTGGTAGCAGATTTATACCCTGCGGGGTTAGTAACCACAGGGGCTTCTGAAGTTCATGTAACATGGCCCGTGGAAGGCAATCATCTCCAGATACTGAACTGAAGGCACAGAATTGACCCAATGATGATGTTTATGGCAATACTGAAAACTACCCCTTGTTGAGCATCTACTATATGCCAGCACTGCTATTCACTCTACAAATTCATGTGATCTCACAATAACCCTCTGGGGTGGGAACTATTATACCTGTTTATGGGTAAAGAGACCAAGACCAGAAACATCATTAACTTGTTCAAGGTGACACAGGGAGTAATGGAGCCAGGATTTAACCTCTGACTATCTGATTTGAAAGCCTGTTTTATTTCCACCATGCTGAAAGCTGTGTCCATATACATCTGCGGTCAGCATTTGCACATTAAACAAACCGCCCATGGCCCAGCTTCACAAATGTCAGTGGGTGGGCTTTGAACTCATAGCCCAGTGATTGAAATTTTCTGCCTTACCCTGCCTTGGTCAAGTCTATGAATAATGCTCAATGCTTAATTTTCTATACCTTGATTACCCCTTAACAGCAGTGTGACAAAACAAGTTCTGAATTCAGTGAGAACACTTGGATCCAGGCCTTGGTTTTGCCAACTACAGTATCTAGAAACTTGGTGCGGTTATTTACTCACTCAGTTTTCTCTTTTGTGCTGATTCTTGCTTCTTGTCAGAGCTGCTGGGAGGATCGGCTGAAAGGATGGCTATGAGTGTGTTATAGACTGCAAGTGCAATGCCTATGTGCAAGTTATTGATACTATCTGTGGTAGATACTTCATACTGTCTGTCTTCCTCTGCTCATCTGGTCCACATCAGCAGTTCTCACTGTCTCACCTCTGATAAGTTCTCTTTGTCCACCACAGAATGAAATGCAGATTCCCCTCAGCTCTCTCACAGCCCTGCTGGGACAAGGAGGCCCCAGTGAGGAATCGGGGAAGGCCGGATTGCTGACAGCACAGCTTCCTGGCTTCGCTGAGCTGGCATTCTTGTAGCTGAAACCCTGAGGTGGCCAGCCCCCTTTCCCACTAAACCAAAGCTTAGAACTTGAAATCTGAGCATTTTTCAGTAATTTTGAAATAAATTTGAAACAATTCCGCAGGCTCCCAGCTGGTTTTGTGTATCTAAGTCGCACATTTAAAGAATATAAACAATCCTTACAGAAATGTAAAATTTCCAGCTACCTTCTCCCCTCTGCCCAAATTTGTCAAAATCTTCCATGAACGGACGTGGGAATGGGGATCTCATGGTTCAAGAGGGCTGGTCATGAATGTTCATATTATCCCACAGTCACTCTTTCTCATTTTTGTCTAAAAATGTCAGGGCTAGAGTCTGGAGGAAGAAATGTTTTGAATAAGCCCAGTCAAGCACAGGCACTAAATTTCATGACACACTTGAGCCACTTACCTCAACTTCCTTTTCAGTGAGTGGAGGGGCACTGTGAAAAAGAAAACACACAGTTGAACTTTATGCAATCTAGTCAATAGACCCAAAGGTGACTGTGAATGACCAGCAGACCATGTGTTTCCAGGGGTGGAGTAAGCTGTGTTGGTGAGAAGGAAAAGATGCAATGTCCCCTTGCCTGTGCTCTGTCACCTGTGAGATACTGACTCTTACAGCACCACAACTATCTCTGCGACTTTGGACAAGTTATTTAATCTCTCTAAGCCCGGGCTTGCTCATCTGCAAAATGGGAATCATATCACCTACCTTACAGAGGTGTTATAAGCACTATATGTACTCATGTATATGTGTATATGTGTTTGTACGCATAAATATATGGCATCCACACTCAGTGGGCTCTCAGGAAATGTGACCTGTTCATGTTGACTATGAACTCACAGCCTTGCTGTGAGAAATAAGAAAATGCCTGTGATAAGGACTTTATAACTCACACACATCTAAGTTGCCATTATAGTTGTTCTGGGGATATCCACCCAGGTCTGCAAAGCCTCACCCTCCTCTGTCTCTGAGGGCCGTGACAAAGGTGCATGCAGGCCAGAGAATAAATGGTAGGAGAGAGTGACCAGGGTTCTTCTCCACAGCAAGAACTTCTGATGGCTAGAATCACAGAGTGGCAAGAAAGCCCCAGCCGACACAGAGGTGTCCTTTTGAGCAGCTCCTCCTCTGTGCCATTCCTACAGCCAGGGCTCTCCAGCCATAGGCTATCCCTGCATCTGCACGTCCACTCGGTGTTGCTGCTGCTGCTGCTCTTGCTGGTAACTAAAGCTGGTCCCATCTGAATCCCAGACAATGTAAATAATACACAGGCCCTTTCCTGTGCTGGGGCGGGGAGGCTTGGGAGGGGTCCTACCAGCGTCACAGAACTTGGCAACAGAGCATGCCATTGATAAGCTTCTCAGGAAACACAGCTTCCTCTCTTGAACGGGTGTGAAGGGACCCCAAGAGCAAAGGTAAGGGTCAGCCATCTCTGCAAGGGGCTGGTTCTCACCCTAGGGAATGATATGAGTGCCTTCCTGTCAGGATGAGGTGACAAGACCCCATGCCCATGAAGTCAGCAGAGTCCAGAACACGGGACAAACAGCTGCAGGGATATTTGATGCTTACAGTTCTTGTCACACCCATCAGGCCCTTGCCTTAACTGTCATCTACAGCATACACATGTGATTTAAATGATTTGGCAAAACTTGCCAAGTTTGTTTCTGACTCCTGGGTTTGTTGGGATATTATGTGAAATGTACGTATTTTCATAAATTATAAACCAAACATTTTTCTATTTCAATGACTAACATTCTGCTTTTTTGCTATAGAAGACACCCACTTTATTTTTGTTTTATTTATTTTTGGGGACAGGGTCTTGCTCTGATGCCCAGGCTGGAGGGCAGTGGCAGGATCACTGCAGAGGTGGTTTACTGCAGCCTTGAACTCCTGGTTTCAAGCAATCCTCCTGTCTCAGCCACCAGAGTAGCTGGGACTATGGGTGCATGCCACTACACCTGGCTAATTTTTTCTTTTATTTTTTCTTTTTGTAGAAACAGAGTTTCACTCTGTTGTCCAGGCTGGTCTTAAACCCTTGGCCTCAAGTGATCCTCTTGCCTCGAGCCTACAAAGTGCTGGGATTACAGGTGTGTGAGCCACCACACCCAGTTAGAATATACTCACCTTAAAAAAAAAAGTGGGGGTCGGGGGGAAGCTCTGAGGACTCAGAGAAGTATGATTTAGGCAGAGAAGCCACATGGCATGTCTGGTGTCTGATACAGATAACTGTGCCTCATAAATGAGCATAGGTACCCGGGGGCAGAACTGTGAGCCTCTAAAAGGACAGAGCATCTTTTTATGTGACCATTTGTATATCTTCTCTGAAGAAATGTCTATTTAAATCCTTTCCCCATTTTGAAAAATTGGTTATTTATCTTTTTATTGAGTTGTAAGACTTCTTTATATGCTCTAGAAACAAGTTCCTTTTCCGATAAGTGATTTGCAAATATTTCATTCTGTGGGTTGCCTTTCACTTTCTTGACATTGTTTGCAGCACAGAAGTTTTTATTTTGAGGAAGTACTATTTATTTTTAAAATCCTGTCTTTTGTGTTTTTGGTGCCGTATCTAGAAAACCCAAAGACATGAAGACTTACATTTTTTCTTTGAAGAGTCTTATAGTGTTCTCTCTGACATTTAGGTCTATGATCCATTATGAGTTAATTCGTGTGTTTTGTGTGAGGTGGGGTCCAACTTCACTCTTTTGTATGTGGCTATCCAGTTGTCCCAGCACCATTTGTTAAAATTATGATTTTTTCCTCTGTAAATGTTACCAAAACCCTTGCATGAGTGGCTTCTTTTTGTCATTTGTCATTTGCACATCTCAAATTATTACTTTATCACAGAGGCCTTCCTTGACCTCCTACCCAATGTCCCACTCCCATGCTATTCTCTAGATGTGCCCTATTTCGTGGTCTTTTTACCAACTTTACTCTTTCAAATCATTCATTTGGTTACTTAAATGTTATTTGTACTTTGGGAGGCTGAGGTAGAAGGATCACTTGAGGCCAGGAGTTCAAGATTATCTTGGGCAACACAGCAAGACCCTATCTCTACAAAAAATTTTTGAAAACTTAACTAGTCATGGGTAAATGGTGTATCTGGGATTGAAACCCATGTCTCCTGGCTCAAAGTCCATTCTCTGTTGCCATGAGCTTCTGGTGACCCTCATGCCTTCATGAGCTGTGCCCACCTAAGAAACCCACTGGGTCTTTGAGTTGAAAACACCCAGCCTGGCCTTTCATTATTCTTTTTGTTTTGAATGTATTATCCCTATCTAGACAATTGGACTTTGGCCCTTCTGGGTTCAAGAATTAATAATGGTGTTCCTCTGTGTCCCACCTAGAACCCAACACAGGGGCCACTCCGTACAGGGTCTTCTGTAACCCACATCCTGATTTTACCTTCCAGGGAGACTCTTGTGGACCCGCAGTTTGCGCAGCAGTACATCAGAAATATTAGGCATGACATCTAAGCCACTCTTTGACTCTTCTTCCTCAATAGCTGGGGAGAGTTCAGAAGGAAGCCCTGAAAAAAAAGTGCTTACTTATGAAATGTCTCTCTGAAATCACAGTAGTACTATTGGCAGTTAGCTTCAGGGGGCAAGGAAGAGCTTTAACATTTATAAGTATCCAGTTCTATGTTAAGGGTTTTTAAATTGTTATCTTACATTATTCTCACAATGAGCTAGAATTTAGTCATCCCATTTTACATGTGGATAAGCCAAGGCTCAGCAAGGTTAAGTCACTTGCTCAAGATTACAGAACTAGCAAATGGCATGGCCAGACTTCAAGGTCTACCTGCTTCAAATGTTATGTTCTTCCCTTTGCTTCCCACAGTATTAAGCTGGCAATTGGAAGCTGGTTGGCTCTTTGGCTATAATGTTTGGGAAAAAAACCTATTCCTTGGCAGGCTTCTCAGGAGACCTGTTGTGCAATTATTCCTCCTCAGATAAATTCAATTGTTCTATATTCTGTATACTACTTAGAAATTAGCATCTGATTCCATACCCCATAGATAAGAGATTTTCCAGAGTAAACCTAAGGTTGCTAGATCTTTTACAGATCTCAGAAACATAAGTGCCTGCTAGTCAACAGAGACAATGAACAGCTTTTTGTTTTTTAACCTTCTAAAACTATCTTGGGTCTGTGCTTTGAAGACAGAATGAACAAACCAAGTATTCTCTTTTCCATAAATCTTTCTCCTGTTTAAAAATAGCTCCTGTGCCTCTCTAAAGCTTCTCTTCTCCAGACTCTAGCTCCATTTTTCCAACAGCTCACTGTGGTCCACTGTGGCCCATGGTCTCTAGACACCATCCCATTCCTGCACACATTCTGATTTGTTGCTGTTCCAGAGGCCCAGATGTTCTCTAACAAGCTCTTAGCACAGGAGGACTTTGGTAAATGTCCCTGGCATTGATGTTTGTTATCCATGCAGCACAGATTTTGTATGCCTGACTACAGGCTTACAGTATACTTAGCATTAAGCAAAACTCTCAACCTCTTTAGTTGACCCAAATCAGGCATCCTCATCCTGTACAATGGTTACTTTCCATTTGCATGCAGAACTTCATATTTATCCATGTTTTACTCTTTCTCATGGATTTTAACCTAGTATTTTTCCAATCTGCTCAGTCATTTTCCAGGATCCTAGGCTAGGCCAGAGACCAGGACTATAGGCATAGTTATAGCCATCTAAAGAGTTAAGATTGGGAATCATGTGAACAGAAAGAAGTCTCACCAAGGGAGACCATGAAGAAACAAGAGGATATCTAGTTTGGCTCAAGGTAAAATATGTTTAAATACTTTGAACTTGCCAATAAGAGAATGGTAGACATGGATTCCTTGGTACTCAAGGTATCCAAGTGAGTTGAAGGATCATCTGTCAGAGATGGGTCAGTTAGCAATTCTTCTTTGGATATAAGATTGAACTAGAAGTTATCTTAGCTACCTGTTACCTCTGTGGTTCTGTCCTGGCATTTATAGCTCCCTGACAAGGTTTCTGTGGTAAACCTTGTGGCACCCCTGGCATCATTCTACCTTTATGTTTGTATCCCTACCACACTCAACAGAGAGTCAACTGAGCAGCAAACTCCTGAGATATCTATAGGATGATTGAAACATGTGAGGTCTAATAAAGTGAAATCCATACCAGGGTTTTTGCCTAGAAAAGTTTCCCAAAATGGTGCCTGAAGAGTAATGCCAGAATTGGTGGGTTCCAGGAACCAACCTCCTTCCTCTTGAATTCAACCAAATTAACAACAAAACATTTCAGAACAAAGAAAAAATATACCAGAAACTCTAAGATACAAGAAAAGGCAATAGTCTTTAAAAACATTGACTACAGAAAGAATAAACATGACTAGGAATAAATGTAGGGCTTCCACCCATGATAGCCCTTTCTTCTTCTCCAAAGAAACAGTATTGAAAGGAAGATGGGAGAGAAAAAATTCTTACAAAGAGTGCAATACCACAGAATAGAGAGGGAAAGGGATGGAGGGGGCAAGTAGGCAGTTGTCAGAGGAGATTCAGAAAGTTTCCCTAGAATAGAAGGTTCGCCATTCCATCTTGCCCGCATTTCAAAGAGAGAAAAAAACTGCCTGGGCTGCCTGCCATTTTGCTTTTCTTACTGATGAGAAGAAGAGAGGAAAGTCAGAATGATTGCACAGAGTGGATTATCTTGAATGATATGAAGGGATTTACAAAGAAGGAAGACTAAAGATAAAGTAAATAAAACACGCCCCTCTGAAGGAGTGAATGGCAGGAGACACATGGAAAGCCCCAAACACCATGTTCTCCCCCAACTCCTGAAAAACAGTGGCTAAACTCCTTGGAATTGTCTTTTTTTTCCCTTCCTTTCCTGGCGGAGGAGTGAGAGGCTGTTGGGAAGCATTGGGTCAAGTCTGGAAAATAAATCCACGGACAGCCTGTCTCTACAATTCCAACCTAAATTGGTGAAACAATCTGAAACCCACTACTAACCACCTCCAAAGGAATAAGATATGCCCCCAATTTGGTATAACAAACTCATGTTTTGGACTATGAACAGAGTTATGGAAAAAGAGCAGAAACCAATTCTACAAACAGCTCTATCTTAACTTCCCCTTTCCCCACCACCCAAGCAGTAACAAAACAAACACAAAATATACAATCCTCAACCAAAGCACTAAAGGGAAGGCAAAGAGATCTCAGCTAAGGTGGGAAGGAGTCAACAAAAATTAACCTAAAATACAATATATCTAGGGAAAGGGAATCAAGGTAGAAATGTACAAATCAGAAAGAAAGAAAAGGAAAACAGATGGCATGGCAACTATACAAAAATACTATAGACAAAAGAGGAAGGATGGTAGAAAGGAAGGAAAAGGGAAACTTGAAGGAGACAGATGTCAGGATGGAAACATAGTTGCAAGAAATACATCAAAAAATGCAAAAGTACACTTCTGTGCAAAATATATACCATAAATACTTTGACTCTAGAAAAAATAAGAACCTGAAAAAAAATTAAGAAATTAGAGTTGGGATGAGAAGATCATGCAAAGATGGAAGATGATTGCTATTTAAGGAAGCAAATTGAAGCCCAAAATAAAAGGACTAATCAAGAATTTGGGAAATATACAACCAACCAATTTATTGGAAAAATGAAGGAATAAAGCAGATATAGCTTCAAACGGAATTACAGGAGGGTGGTAGAGATTGGGTAATCATAAGGAATGCAAAGAAGGAAAGAAAGATTGAGGTATA